>NC_142770.1:16343675-16667084 GCF_988280905.1 Pimephales promelas | reverse complement strand
TGGGGTTCTGGTTTGACTGGAATGTTGTTTCAGGACCAACAAAGATCTGAGCCGTGGAGAATCCACATGTACCAGATGTGGGCCGGATCTGGGCCGACGCTATGCTAATTTGAACATAATATGAAATAACACAGAAAGAAAACACAATAGATTTAATACTAGTAAACACAACATGAAGAGAGAACACTTTTTAGTGTCTCATTTTCTTATACAATTGAAATGTGTGTTCTGTTTTATTATCATGGTGTTTTGGTTTCCTTGTCTGCCTGACTGGGTTTCCAAGTTAGTTTCTGGTTATTAATTAGTTCCCATGTCTGTTCAGTTTATATTGATTACAATCCTCCTGTATCCGACTTTCTTATCTCAAGCAACAATACAATATATAACTATAATTACAGATGCAATGCCAACCCAGAGCGAAGGCGATGATGTTTCCACACAGTTCAGTTCTGCTTCCCCTTGTTTTTCTTGTTCAGTCGATTCGGTTCCTTTTCCTGGTGTTGATTCTGCAACAAAACAGTATAACCGGAAACTTTACCTCACAGTGATAAAGATAACAGATCTGTCTATAGTTTATATACAGAAGCATTCAGACTCAAGTGAAATTCACACATGGGTTCAACATCTTGCAATATTTAAATTTTAAAGCAAACTAATTAAATTAAATTAAACATTTCATGCCCTAATCCACTAGTTTCACACACCGTTGAGTGTCAGCAGTATAGTCTTCAGTTCTGAGGGTGTGATGTGGCAGATGTATTTTCCTACATCAGTGTGATTGAGACCTGTGAGTTTAATGGAGAAGTTTCCTCCCTCATACTCTTGTGGGAATGTTTCAACTCTGTTCTTGTACCGTGAGCCCTCTCCTGCTACTAAATCTTTCCCCTTAATTATACTATGCACAATTTTGTCTTTATTGTCTCTCCAATGCACATCAGTGTCTTGAGGTTTATGTCCTTCAGTGGAAGAACACGGCAGGAGAACAGAACCACCAATAACAGCCGTTACTCTTTCCTGGGGACACGCTGAAACAACAGACATTTTGGTCACACTTTATAATAACTGCATGCTATGAATCAATAATTAAGCATCAGTAAATTGTTAATTCATCATTTATAAAACATAGAAATCAATAAGTAGTTTATGAATACAGCAAAAAATATTTATTCTTGATTTATAAGCAAATCTATAATCTGTTTAATAGTATTTTCATACTTTATTAATTATTCGTTTCATTTAATTATCCATTACATTATGTACAAACCAGTTATTTTGGAGTTGTCAGTGGTTTATAAGATCATTTAGAAAGTGTGAGAACATGATTAATAAACAAAATGTACATTTATACATATTATTATTTAAACAATAGTTACACAGTGGATTAATATATACTTAATTGACATGTATTCCTACTGTAATTAAAGATAAATTCAGGTACACTCTAAAAAAATGTTTTTTTGGGGGGTAAAATATGAACAAATCCAGCCATTGAGTTGCATTTTTAAATTACATTTTTTAACCCAGTGGCTGGGTTTGTCCATATTTTACCCAAAATTGGTTTAAAACAACCCAGCATTTTTTTCCATTGTTGTTTAAAAGTTGAGTTAACTAAAGTGAGGACTATTTATGCCTTGTAAAGCTTTTGCAAATGAAATTTAAAGGCTCAGTTATCTTCTAAACAGAAAAATTAAACAAACACAACAGAGTGAAACAGAACATAATGCTTAACTAATGATTTATGAAGTTATTAGACTGTTACTGAAACAGTAATTGTAAATGTATTATAACAGTCAGTAGCATTAATTCATTTCTCAAATGTAGTTTGTTTAGTTGCTTACCTTTGTTTATCAGCACCGCAAACAGACATACGAAGACACATCTGCAGAAAGAGAAAAAAAACTAAGCTTATTGAACTTCATTTGGTTCAACTTGAATAACATGTTAAAAACTGGCAGTAAGTGTTTTTAAGGGGGAACTTTACCCTTCTGACCCTATTGGTAAAACCTTGAATTCACTACAAATAAAACTATAACAGATAAACCATGCATATAAGCTTTATATTCATTAATTTACCAATTGATGTTTAATATTTTAACTTCTAATTTAAAGAAAACATGTGACCACCAAAATTTAGCAAACTAAAAAACACGAGCAACGTTACATCAGCCCTGCATGTGTAGGCCTGACACGTGTGTCCAAATAACGTTTCATATTCTGCATTCATCAAACATACCTGATATCCATGATACCTTAATAGCAACAATATATGTTTTTTTAGACTTTATTGCAAAAAAAAAAACAAACTTTTAATTAGAGTATAATACTACTTTGTCAACAGAAACTATCGTAGCTCTTCGTCAGCTTCCGCAGGCGTTGTCACAGGCCAAGTGACGTCAACAGAAATCACGTGAACTGATCAGACATGTGCAGATCTAAATTTACTTCGGTAGGCTATAATCAAGACTCCAGATATTCTGCTGAATTTTCACCATTATTAATATCATAATGTTTCTGATCTATAGTCATTTAATCTCTAATCATCTGCCTGTCATGCATGCATGCACTGTATGCATCAATAAAAGATATGACAGTTTCACGTTATTTGGATGGTCCCTTTAACACATTCAGTTGACTATAGTGACACTGCACCTACATCTGTACTAACTCTCACTAGAGTGTTATATTAGTAGAGTATTAGTAGACTGGTAGGGTTCGGGATTGAATAAGTTGACATGTTGTTGCAAAGTTAGTTATAGTCAGTAGATTGTCTGTTGGAGGAGCATCACAATAAAGAGTTGGCAGATATTAAGCAGACAGTCTACTGACTCTCTAATGAATGTTAGTTGATATGTAGTTGCAAATTTACTTACAGTCAACAGCATGTTCAAAAGGGACCATCAAAAGAAAGTGTTACCGAAAGGTGGTCTCCCTCCCACACTTAGTTTTATCACTGATCACTGATATCACTAAATTCATCTCTAAATATGTTACAAACTGGCAGTAAGTGTTTTAAGGGAGAACTGTACCCTTCTGACCCTATTGGCAAAACCTTGAATTCACTACAAATCAAACAACTAATGAAACTCCCTGAACACCCGTTCAAACTGCTAACTGCTAAATGCTAACCACATACAGTAGTTACAAGCTTTATATTCATTAATTAAATCAATTCAAATCAATTAAATTAATAATTTTAACAACACTTAAAAGATTTGCTTTTTAATTTTAGTTCAAATAAAGCATTTGACAACCAAAACACAGCAGGCCAAACACAAACACGAGCAACAAGCTAATGCTACATCATGTTGAGGTTAACGACACGTGTTTCCAAACAGAGTTTCATTCTGCATTCATCAGACATACCTGATCATCGTGGTGGACCAATATTATCAATATTTAATTTGACTATATTGCATAAAAAAACTTTTGAAATTAGAGTGAACAACTTTTTCACCAGAAAGAATCGTAACTCTTCAGCTTCTGTACAGCAAGCGTTCTACGTATGACATAGGACGTAAGTGACGTCAACAGTAATCACGTGAACTGATCAGACATGTGGATATACTCATTGAGTTTGAGTTTCATAAAAGTAGTGATACAACATTACAATTTCTATGTCAAGGATAACAATCAAGTTGCATTAACTTATTTCCATTGTGTTCCATACATTTTTTCCATGCACACACAAAAAACAACTAGCCTATCACAAAAAAAAAACTTCCTAACCCATATCTAAAAACAATCTCTTCAGTCTCATACTAAAACCAACAATATCCGTTCAAACGTTAACGTCCAATGTTATCTTAATCCACTCGCCCCTGTATATTCAAACGTGCCATACACACACTTACATAGAATCAGATCCAAAATACTATGTCTAATATAGTGTCCATGACTTACAGAAACCAGAGAGAAATAGGAGTTAAAATACACTGTGGGGCCCAATTATTAATAATTCTTTGTACCATTTCTGCCTTCTTTAACTTATATGTAGACCCAAAGATAATAGATTCTGTCAGATGTATAAAGCTTATTTTCAGACAGCTAATCGTTCACCTTAACATGCTCCTCATCTAATTTCTTTATTCTGTTTGTGTATATTCAACTACTAAAGCAGTGTCATCGGTGTATAAAAACATATCACACACCTATTAGATATGATTTATATAATAACAAAAATAAAATAGGGCAGAATGCATCTCAAATCATCTGTCTGTCATTTCTACATTTTTTTTTATTTCATCAATAAATAACATGACAAAAAGCTAGACAAAATTTAGACAAAATATTGTGATCGTTTCATTGAAAAATAATCACCTTTGACATAAATAAGAATAATCCATCACTCAGATCTAAGAATAAGAATAAGCTGGTCTTTTCAGCAGGAATCTATACTCGTCCTTCTGTCTGATGTGAGTTTGATCCAGTATTAGTGAAATGAACAGCAGTAAATGAGTAAATGTTCTCAGACTTACATGAGTATCTGATCGAAGCTTCTTTCTTAAACTCCTCTGAGAAAACAGTGTGTTCTGGATCCTGGTCCTCAAGTGAAACATTTCTCTAAATGATGTCTCATATATTCCTGCTGTCACTGAGTCTTTAATACACCCTCATGCCTTGACTTTAGTTTATTAACTCTGTAACAGCAGGACATGATTTCAGAGCTTCCAGCAACATCATTATGACCTGAAAAATGAAAGAAAGAGAATTGAGAACTACAGTGTTAAATTTAGTGATAACATTATGTAAAGTAAATTACCTGTTTCCTTTTTCAGATCTGATCTTAGTCCAGAAAGCTCTTCCTCACAGTTCCTCTCTCTTGTGTTCATCGTGACAGACTGAACAAGAGCTGAGAGACTGAGGCTTATATTCCCTGATGACTGATGGGAGGAGGAAGTCAAGCGTGTGATTGAGTATGAAAAAGAGAGAGAGTCTATTCTTTTACATAATTATAATATTAATAGATTAAAGATTAAAGTGGCTTTATTGGCCTGGTAAAAAGGTTATACAAATTGCCAAAGCATTGCTAACATTAAATGACACACATACATATCTACACACAAATAATAATTAAATTACAAATAACAGAAAGGAAAGGGACCTGGTAGTCTTTCCTATGGGCCCAATCCACCCCAAGACTATTAATGGGGTGGGGGATGAAAAACCATCTTTATAAACCAATAATTGTCCAATGATTTTAGGTCTAGTTTATGGTTTGTGTATGGTGTGGTTCTGGGCTGACACTATGTTGCTGTCGAGGAGGAACTAAAAAACACACAACAATGTACTTTCCAAGGTCTGCAGAATGCATCATACATTTGTTCAGTACTGGAACTTGCTGTGGAATTTTACAATTTGTGAATAATAAAAAGTGCTGACTGTTGTGCAGATGAAGACACCATCTCTCAAATTTTAGAGTGTGCATCAATAACAACTTTTAACAACTTTGAGCACCATGTTTCATCTTTATAACAAAAAACAAATTGATGATATGTAATGAGTCAGACTTGGTAAATTAAATTCAGTTCTAATTTGAACATAATTAAATAACACATAACGGAAACTAAATAAATAGACAACATGAAGAAAGAACACTTGTGGTACTGAATTGTCAAGACAGCAGAATACCGACCGACTTATTTGTCCTTTAGCAAACAATTATCCTTTTTCAGTGTCTCATTCCTTTATACATTTGAGATGTGGGTTCTGTTTTGTCATCATGGTGTTTTGGTTTTCCTGATTGTATGAACTTCTGCAAACCTGCGGTATGTTTGATGCACGCAAAAATAAGAACCCAGCATCAAGGTATTTTTCTAGAACGCATCAGATCTATCCAAGGATTAACTTCATCTTTACAGACAAGAGAATGTTACCATTACTTATGTTTTTGTGAATACACAGGTATAGTCATAGAGTCCTGTAGTGATCATTGTCTGCTTTCAAAACAACATACCATCACAGGAGATTCAACTCTAGATTACTGGCAAATAGAAGTTTTTTTAATTCTATCTAATCGGATATATACTGTAACTTCTGGGAGATGTTGAAGTTAAAATCATGTCATACAGTGCGGGCATGATGGAAAAAAAGAGTGGGTCAATCAGATAATCTCAAGGCTAAATGATATAGATCAAGATCCCCCACTGCTGCACTATATAAGGAGAGAGGAGTATTACGAAATCAAAGCTTTGGTTCTGCCAGGAAGACTTACAGGAAGATGTCACTTATTTCCTTCACACCTATCCAGTCATATCCTTATACACTTGCTGTATAAAAGATTGGTATTTACACGTTTGAGTTCGCAGATGCTGATGTGACACCTCCACCCTCCCCACCACTACCAGGATGGGGTATATGTCATATATATATATATATATATATCCCCATATATGGGGTATATCTTCATATATCTCTTATATATGAAGAGGGTTGGCTTTAATTTTTTTACAAAGTTTTTTCTGAAATTTGAAATGCTTGTTTTGTTTTGACCATTGAAATTTTTTAATTTTCCATATAGCCTATAATTAAAAAATACAGCAAATTTTTTTTTTTTGATTTGATTTGAGATCTTTATTTTGAACATGTAAATAATAAATAAAAATACAGATATTAATCAATGAAACAATGAATATCAATTAAAAGAAACAAAACAAAAACAAACAAAAAAACAAAAACAAAAAATAACCCTCTATTTACATGTGCAAAAATGAGTAGGAAGAAGTAAAACTTATGTACTCCTACCCCCTATACCATATTTAAACAAATACCTAAAAAAAAAAATAAAAAATAAATAAATAAAAATCTAAATAAGTAATCAATCTATAATCCATGAAAGTATTGATTCAGAAGTTCTATACACATAAGGATGTTTCCCGATACATGACAATATTTATACTACGGGTTAATTCAATATAAGCTCAAGTTAACACTATGTTTCTCTGTAACTCTGGAATATAATTTCTTTGAACATCTTTTTAAAATGAATTATGTTTGGACATTGCTTAAATTCATTATTTAGAAAAATGAAAGTTAAGGTCAATGTCTACATGGCCAAACCAAAAACATAATATTCTGAAGAATGTACTTCAGTTTCCTCTTCTGTCTCCAATAGGCTGATAGTGATAGTTCTCCACAACAGTCTAAAGTTCAGATGAGTCTGTGATTTTTTGAGTATTTTCCTATATCAGTGTATTGAAGATTGCTGAGTTTGATGGAGAAGTTTTCACTCTGAAAAAAATCTGTTTTGATAGTGTGAATCCTGAAACATTTTCTATCTATCTTATCTATAATCTATCTTGGCTTTCGTCATGATAGCTTCATGTAAATATACATTACTGTGAACAGGTTTTAGGCATGTTAGTGCCAAATAATAGTTTTAAGACAGCCTTTTCAAATATTTTGCTTCATTGCGCCAGAAGGGCATATCAGTTCACATTTCCAAACATTTCATTTTTGATTGTAATAATCCATTAACTGGATTAATTGTAATAACAATTGTCTTTTGCAAAAGCACATTTCTCTCTGGTTCTCAGTTCTCTCTAAAGCACATTGTTTGTATGTATTACAGCATTGCTGTATTGTGTTTTTGTTATATGAACACAATGCTAATTGAAGCCTGTTCTCACAGTGGTCAGTCTGGTTCTTAAATACATAGAAACGGTCAGTTTGTTTTGTCTCTTTTAGTTTGCAGAACTGTATCACACAGTTTGATGTTTTATGGCAGAATGTTGCTGTGGCTCCAGGATACTTTAGTTATAAACATTATCACAAGTAAGAAGAACAGGTCGTTCTGGTGCGCTGTACTGGTCCACCCGGACCTGGTTTTCTAAACTGATACTTTCGAACTGAAGGACCTCCTTTCTCAGAGACGGGGCACCCAATGCACCCACGTCCCAATCTTTGGAGGCTGCACGTGTGGCTCCTGGACGGGATGAGGCAGGTTTGTGTACCCTGCCACCTATGGTGGCGGCTACCATCACTTCCACTAGAGCGTCGTCCATGAGACATGCCTATGCGTTGAAGTGGAACCTCTTCGTCAACTGGTGCTCTTCTTGCTGAGAAGATCCAAGGAGATGCTGGATCAGTGTCGTGCTTTCCTTCCTGCAAGATGGGTTGGAGCGAAGGCTATCTCCCTCCACCTTGAAGGTGTATGTGGCTACTATCGCCCCATATCACGAAACAGTTGAAGGTAAGTCACTGGGAAAGCGCGACCTGATCATCAGGTTCCTGAGAGGAGCGAGGGGACTGAATCCTCCTTGTCCTCCTCTCAGTGGTTTTAACTGCCCTGCAGAGTACTCCCTTTGAGCCTTTGCAATCAGTTGAGCTTAAGTTCCTGTCAATGAAGACAGCACTCCTGGTTGCACTGGCCTCCATCAAGAGGGTAGGGGACCTGCACGCATTCTCTGTTGACAAAGCATGCCTGGAATTTGGGCAGGGTCACTCTCACGTGATCCTGAGACCCCGGCCTGGATATGTGCCCAAACGTTCCTACCACTCCCTTCCGGGACCAGGTGGTGAACCTGCAAGCGCTGCCCCTGGAGGAGGCAGACCCAGCCTTGGCACTGCTCTGTCCAGTACACGCCCTCTGTGCTTACATAGACAGAACGCAGTTTTTCAGGACCTCAGACCCGCTCTTTGTCTGTCATGGTGGGAGCCAGAAGGGAAGGGCTCTCTCAAAGCAGCGGTTGTCTTACTGGATAGTGGACGCCATTGTTTTGGCTTACAAACAGCAAGGCCGACCGTGCCCCCTTAGTGTGGCTTCCTCTTGGGCTCTAGCGCATGGCACCTCGCTAGCAGACATCTGCAGAGCTGCAGGCTGGGCGACACCCAACACATTCACCAGATTCTACAATCTCTGAGTGGAGCCTGTGTCCTCTCATGTACTCGCTTCAACCAGCACTGGACCCGCTCAGGTGTCTTCGCTTGCTCGCCATTCCACTCCATGGACTGGATAAGTGCGATTTTTCTCAGCTTAGTCTTCCTCTCTTAAGCCCTGAGTTCCTCCAGCACTGTTGACGCTGGCGCCAGTGTCTATTGCCTGTGCATCAGCTAGGTGCCTCCGTGTACATGGTTCCTCCCCTGAGTAACCCCCCATGTGTATTTCCACTGTAAGCTCCTTTGAGCATGTGTCTTTCCCTCGGCAAGCCACCTTGCCACCGCTGGAGTTAAAAATTGCCACCCTACGGGCTGGTCACTCCCGTGTTCCGCCATATGAAGCCCCCTAATGGGCCATATGTGTATCCCTAAGTCCTCCCTACGGGTAGGCATGCTGCGGCATATTTCCTCTGAGATATGCTCCCCAGTGTACCTTGGTATTCCTGTGCTAAGTAGGACTTCTCGTCCGTTACAATATCACGACAGGGGATCAGACTTTCGCAGGGCACTGGAAGACAGCTATGAAGGTGGCCCCGTCATCCAACGTAACTCAGAGTGACTACGAAAGGGAACGTCTCGGTTACGTATGTAACCCTCGTTCCCTGAGTAGGGAACGGAGACGTTACGTCTCCCTGCCACTTCCACTGTACCGCTGGGTAGACGCCTGAGTTCAGTCTCGGCTCCTCAGCGAAGACATAAATGCCTTTGCGTCCACATTCTCCTTAAAATACCCACGCGGTGGGGCGGAGCAAATATATAATGAAACAAAACTATGTATTTTGCACCGATCAAAGAAAACCAGAGAGAACAAATGAAAGCTTTATCAAGATCAAATCAAAATAATCAGAAAAGGCCTGTTTGTCATGTAGCACTGAGACAGAATAGAATGAGTCAACTATTTTCTTCTCAAGAGAAATATGAAATAAAACATAAGCACTGTGGATAATACCGCTGAAGCAATGCAAATAGTAAAGGCTATTATATTAACACTGTCTGCTTCTTCCATATCTTCTGCTTGGTTTGGATTTGTTTCCTCTTTCCTATAATTTTCTTTTAATTTACATACAGCAACATTCAGGCTGGAGCATCAGTTGGTCAAACACTTATTGTCTTTAGATTTGATACAACTTTTTAAATTAAATATAATCTGTAGATTTTTGTAGTTCACTGTTTCCTGCAGATATACTGAAATCACAGAAAATGTCCAAACACAAGACTGACATTTATACATGTGGCATGAATTTGACTACTAAATGAGTTGTTCTGATGTTCACCTTTATTTATCAGCACTGCAAACACACAGATAACACCGTGACTGCAGAAACAAAACAAACAAGATCACTAGCTGGTGTTTAACAGGTTGAACGAGGACCTTTTTTAAATAGAGGACATTTTTGAAATAGTGAAGAACATGTTTTGAATAGTGAAGGTTTTTTTTTTTTTTTTTTTTTTTTTTAAGTGTAGGACTATTCTGGACGTCATAAACAGTAGAAGCAGTCTTTGCTGTTCCACCAGTTTAATTTAAAACATTTCTCTGAATGATGTCTTATATTCTGTCATTGAGTCATGTCTTGACTTTAGTTTATGAACTCTGTAACAGCAGTTCAAGATTTCAGAGCTTCCAGCAACATCCTCATTCTGACCTACAGAGAAAAATGAAAGAGAAAGAAAGAGAATTGAAAACAACAGGGAAATACAGACAGCCTGTATTTTTCATGAATTTGCCTTCCAAATGGGCTCAAGATCTTCCTCATTGATTCCTCTCTCTTGTTGTGAATGATTCAGAGAGATTAAGGATTGTTGTCAGACTAGATGTGTGTGTGAGTGCGAAGGTACAGTGTGTCCCATTTACATCTTTTGGTTTTGTTTATTATTAGTTTATAACTTATCTACAGAGAAACTGAAAGAGAAAGTTTGATAAAAGGCTTCTTTTGTATCGTATTATAGGATTTTGTATTGTTTTGTAGTGTATGGTCAAAATATTTAATGCCTATTGCCATCATACTGTTTCTGAAATACACAGAGGCATTCAGTTTGATTGTTTTCAGAACTGTGATCTGATGCCAGTATCTGATGTTACATTGATTAGTAAGGAGTGCTGTTGATGTGGAAACTCTGAGCATCAGGATGTTTGTCATACACACACATGAGAAAAGACCAGTCCCGTGTGTTTATTGTGATGTTCTGATGGTTAGATACAGCTGGGGCCTGTACCATGATGGTAGTTGAACACACTCAGCGTTGCAGGATTAGTTTAGACTTAACAAAACCAAACCAATCCAACCAGGCTTTGTTGATTCCATGATGAACTTTCTCTGTCAACTCACGCTTTGATCCTGAGTTTAGGTGTGACATCAGTGGTGAACAGCCAATCACATGTTGAGAAACAGTGAAACTAATTCAAAACTCATTGAAATTCATTTAGAAGCAGTGCAATTCACTAATTAAATAAAAGTATTACAATATTAAGAATTTAAACAAATCTTACACAGCAAGAAAATAGCTGTCTGTGCAACCCGGTCTCATCCCAAATCGTCATATAACTGACGTTTTGGGACGTCTTTTGACCATACGTCAATATTCGCCTTTTTAGGGCCCCCTTAAACGTCGGTAGATGAGGTTATGGGATCCTAACTCTACCCCATACCTAAACTTAACCCTAAACCTAACCCGTCACCTACCTGACGTTAAAGGTAAAGCGTCAGTTGTATGACGGCCCGGGATCGCCATCTACCGACGTTTAAGGGGGCCCTAAAAAGGCGGATATTGACGTATGGTCAAAATACGTCCCAAAACGTCAGTTATATGACGATTTGGGATGAGACTGTGTTAGTCTGTGAAAGGGGACAACTAAAAGAAAAAGTCTCGTTACTGTATATCAGTGCAAGTAAAAGTTATGAAGTTAGTTTAAACAGTTGATAAAGGTATAGAGAGAATTGAACATTTAAGCTCACATGTAGTCATTTTTTAGCTTCATTTATTGATTCTAAAGCGTATATTTGGCTACCTATATATATTTATTCATTTAAAATCGGCATAATAATTAATTAACTAAAATTGAACGTGTGATCGATTAAGGGTATAATAATTACATAAAATAATTTCTAAATCATACAAATTTATTATTCTAAATAAGCCAGACGATTTTGTCTTTAAAAATCATTTGCTATGTAGTGATCTTTGATTTGGAGTAGAAACAGGTGGAGTGACTTTATCGCATCAGACATGTTGTGTCACTTTGCTCACAGCTGATTGGTCCAAATTCGTTTTACAACCTCTTACCTGGAACATAACCTGCCCTGGACCAGGTTAGCCGTGGGGCGTGAGTTTACAATGATGTGCTGTGTTTTGTTTTTGTGGTTTCTTTAAACCTGAAACCACATTTCTGCTTCCACACTTTGGATAAAAGCATCATCCAAATGAATATGTAAATGCTAAATATTTGGTATTATAAATATCCAAATGATTCAAACAGATAAATTATTTCATGAAAACACTTTATTGGGTCTTGAAAATCATAAGATCATGCAAATACAATGAAACCATGTTCATTGTTTCCTCTGTTTATACATGAGAATATTGAAATACATTAAAATAATTTCCCACAAATAAAGCATTATTTTCAAGTTGAAATTTTTACATAACACACATTGTTTAGGGAGCAACTTATTGGTAGACTCACTTGTCTTTTAACCAGAAATGCACTTTTTCCAAGATCTCTTTCTCTTAATAAGAATGCAGTGCATAAGGCAAGTATACAGCGGTACAAAACAGTGTCTTTTGTTTCAGAAAACTGTAAAAACTGAATGTAACTTATAAAGTGGAGAGACAAGGCAAAGTTATTTATATATAGGACACTTTATACACTGACTAGTAAAGTACTTTACTTAAAAGTGGCTACCTTTAGCAGTTAATACTTGTGGAGGAACATGTTTTGGTCAATACAAGAGTTGTGAGTCACTTTGCTTTTCATGAATCTGATGGTTTGAGGGGCATCACTTTCAACCTCTTTATCATAATTAGTACTTTGTCCATTTAGATTTGTTTATGTATTTAGATTTTTAAGTTATAATTTCAACTTTCTTTTCATAATTCTGACTTATTGCAAAAATGACATTTTATGTAATAATTTTGTTAGGAGTAAATAGTCAAAGGACCCAGAACCAGATATGAAGAATGAAGACCCGGAGTCAGAATTATAAAAAAAATAAAGAAAGTTTTACTGAACATAGTTTGCCATTTCATCAGCAGAAGTCAGCTTCAAGACTCACACAGGAGTTCGTAGGCCGCCCCCTTTACAGTTACAAAGATCACAGCAGTTATACCATTTCCAAGGTCTAAGCTACGCCATTGCTTACACGTTGAATGATTCTCATTGGCTAAGAAATAGATAAACACAGTAATTTTACACAGATAGACGAAGCATATCTCCATCAATGATGCATCTGACATTCAGAGGCACGTCATGACCTTCCAGGTCACAGATTGTCCAGAACAGCCCATTCTCACTCCCAAGGCGTCACCTAACTGACGCCTTGGGAAGCATTTGACCATGCTTCAATATCTGAACCTTTAGGCGCCCTTTAGCGTCAGTTCGATGACGCCATAGGATCGCGTGTACCCTACCCCCACCCCATACCTAAACCTAACCGCGTCCTCTTACTGACGCTTTCCTTTAGCGTCAGTTAGATGGCGCCGTAGGATCGCGTCATGTAAGTGACGCTAAAGGGCGCCTAAAACGTCAAATATTGAAGCATGGTCAAAGGTGACGCCTTGGGGTGAGAATGTGTTGTCCAGAACAACAACTCAGTCAATCTCAAATAATGGCAGTGGTTCCTCAACCTGCAACTGGAGTACGACTTTAACAAAGAAATGGTGCCTTAAACTATTGGCTTCAATGACCCCTTTATGTTTTAACTCTCAAACACAAACCAAATCCCTATTTCCCTATTATTTTCACTGTCACTGCATTCACATAGGACACTAGCAAATAAGAGCTCTCATCAAGGCTGAAGAGAGTCTGAGCGGCTTATTATCTGTTAAGTGTGCCAAAACATAATTCTAAAACATTCACTCGTTTGGGAGAAAAACAGATACCGTTTGCTCCCCAGAAAGCAAATATAATAGAAAGAATACATTTTAATACAACAATTAAAGTTCAATATAACAATGCTCAATATAGCTTGACCATATGTATATAAAAGAGCATATGTGTTGGAAATGTGTGTTCACAACGCCTTTAGGATCCATAAACCTTTCTCCTGAGACCAGAGAAAGAGACAACTGGCCTTGTGCACCTAAGAAGCTGGTTACTTACATCAGCATGCATTCAAGTATATGATTTCACAAGCAAAAGCACAAAGAATGAATATATATGTCAATAAATGATTAAGTAACAATGAATATACTTAATTATTGTTTTTATAAAATAAATACATAATCATTCAAAAGGATATATGATGTATATGCTGAAGAGGCAAGGGATTTTGACCACCCCTTCAATTTCAATTTATTAATTTCATATTTGATCTCCCAAAACATGATTTATATGTGCAGGATTAGTCCTACAAACTGATCCCATGCTTACAGGTCGTCTTATCAGTGCAAATGTCACTAACATCCTTAAACTCTCTCTCTCCTAAAAATAAATTAATAAATAATCATAAAGCCTTTGCCACCGTCGGTCTCAACAATACACCTTAGTTTTATGTGGCTTCCACTGCATATAGTGATGACCTTCTTTCCATTTACAGATATGAGACAAATGCACACAAATGAATGAAAGGAAGAATGATGTTTCCCCCTGAAATCCATCCTCACAGCTGTACAATAAAACTGTTATAGGCATAATGTGAACAGCAGGAAATACAGCAACACACACTCTAGAAATAGCTGGGTTGTTTTAACCCAATTTTGGGTCAAATATGGACAAACCCAGCCATTGGGTTACATTTTTTAAATTATGTTTTTAACCCAGTGGCTGGGTTTGTCCATATTTGACCCAAAATTGGGTTAAAACAACCCAGCATTTTTTAGAGTGCACGCTCACTCAATCTACATGTTTCCATTCTGTTCTGTTATTCAACTAAATCCTTTACAGTCGTCTGCTTATTTATTACTTTCTTCTGTCTAAAATTGTGGCAGCAAAAATGAAAGCATCTCGTCCACTCACTCTGTGTTTAGCGCTAAAGCTCATGCAGTTGCTGCTGTTTCAGCTTTACAGTTGTATCACATACCAACTGCTTTATCATTATTATAAGCTATTAATGTGTTCAACCTCATGAGCGTCCACACAACCACACAACCATGCCGTGTCTGTCTACCCTGCTTGAGTTCTATCTTATCTGCCTAGCTACAATAAAAGCTATAACTGTAACTATAACTATAATTACAGATGCAATGCCAACCCAGAGCCAAGGTGATGATGTTTCCACACTGTCCAGTTCTGTTTCTCCTTGTTTTTCTTGTTCAGTCGATTCGGTTCCTTTTTCTGCTGTTGATTCTGCAACAAAAATGATAACAGGAAACTTTACCTCACAGTAATAAAGATAACAGATCTGTCTATAATTTATATAAGCATTCAGACTCAAACATCACTGAACTTCATATAAAGGATCAACTTCTTGCACTATTTAGATTTTAAACCAAACTAATTTAATTAAATTAAAAACTTCATGCCCTAATCTACTATTTGCACACACCCATAATGATCAGCTGTACAGAAGTATGTTCAGATGAGTGTGTGATGAGGCAGGTGTATTTTCCTCCATTGGCATAAATAAGTTTGTTGAGTTTGATGGAGAAGTTTCCTCTCTCATACTCCTGTGGAAAAGTTTCAATTCTGTTCTTATACTGTGGATCCTGTTTCTCTGAATTACTGCTGGGAATTATATCACACACAATCTTGCTGCCATTGTGTATCCAAAACACATTAATGTCTTCAAATTTATGATCATGTTCAGTGGAAGAACACGGCAGGAGAACAGAACCACCAATAACAGCCGTTACTGTTTCCTGTAGAAACACTGACACAACAGAAACTTTAATTGTAAATGAAGAGTTCAGATGCAAAAGCCTCTAAATGCCATTTGAAATTTTCTTCTAAAATGACCATTTTTATCAAGCTTGTATATTTAAGTTCAGTAATTTCACTTAAATGACAATTAATAGGTATCTTCATTGCCATTTAAGTGAAATTACTGAACTTAAATATATAAGCTTGATAAAAATTATCATTTTAGAAGAAAATTTCAAATAGCACTTAGAGGCTTTTGCATCTGAACTCTTCAAATGTATTTTAATTAACAGTCAGTGGCATTCATTTATATTTCAAATGTAGCTTGTTCAATTGCTTACCTTTGTTTATCAGCACCGCAAACACACAGATGAAGCAGCAACTGCAGAAACAGAAAAACAAGTTTATTTAACTTCCTTTGGTTGAGGGTTAGGGACTAAAGTCATGAGGTTTATTCCAACATAACACACATAATAAAGGTAAGATGTTAAGAGGGATGGTAACACTTTAGAATACGGTTCCTTCGTTAATGAATAACTACACAAGAACTAATGAGTAACACAATATTAACAATCTAGTAACTATTATTAACTAACAAGAAACTCTGATTAACGAACTAGTAAGTAATAGCGCACAGACGAAAGTGGTAGTTCACTATTAAGTAATCAATAACTACTATTTTTTTAATACTTCCCAGAGAACTACTGAAAAAGTTTATTAACAATCTAGTAACTACTATCAGTGGTGGAGGAAGTACTGAATCTCAGTACTTAAGTAAAAGTACAAATACCCAGATAAATATTTACTTTAGTAAAAGTAGAAGTAACACAATGACAACCATACTTAAGTAAAAAGTAAAAAGTACTTTATTTTAAATGTACTTTAAGTATTAAAAGTAAAAGTACTTGCATAACAATTTATTATCTTAATGTCTATTTTCTAATGATTAATAAAACATTTAATTCTAACACATTCAACCTAATAGCCTACTCCTATAATGATGTTCAATAATGATGGAAAAAAATGTCACCATTTCTGAAACAAGCTTGCAATTAGGCAATATCATGCTTATCCTTAGTACTATATGTTAATAACTATGTTTGGCAGTAAACGCGATTCATTTATGGTGTAATTCTGAACCTCTTGGCTTGCCATAATCCTAACCAAACCAAACATATATTACACACGGTGTGTTTCCTATGCACGTAAAAACAAATTTTCGCGTATGAGTTGCATGATAAACACACTGCGTGCGAGACGCATTTAGTGTGACCGGGTTGATATATTGTATCTATGGCAACCAAACGTCACTGGTGAGACAAACGTGCAACGAACGGACGGTCAGATTACGTTTTGGCAGGGGAAAAACTGAACAGAAAATGTAACGAAAATGTAACAGAAGCTGTAGAAATGTAGTGGAGTAGAAAGTAGAATAATTGCTGCAAAATGTAACGAAGTAAAAGTAAAAAGTATGCACTATTTATTGTACTTAAGTAAAGTAAAGATACGTGAAAAATGTACTTAAGTAAAGTAACGAAGTATTTGTACTTCGTTACATTCCACCACTGACTACTATTAACTAAAATAAATTCTTATTAACGAATTAGTAATTAATAGCACACAGATGAAAGTGTTAGGCTACTAGATACTTCTGTGGGAGTTACTAATTATTTGGATTCGTATTATAAAGTGAAGATCATTGGAACTAACTAGTAATTACTCAAGTGTTACTAAAGACATTTTCTAAAAGTATACTAAAGTTCAACAAAAATCTCAAACGTTTGCACAAATCATGATCATGTAGTAACACTTGAGTAATTACTAGTTAGTTCCAATGATCTTCACTTTATAATACGAATCCAAATAATTAGTAGTAAGTAATAGCTCACAGATGAAAGTGTTACTGTGGGAATTCGTATTATAAAGTGAAGATCTTTGGAACTAACTAGTAATTACTGTTAGATAAAAGTGTTACTACATGATCATGATTTGTGCAAACGTTTGATATTTTTGTTGAACTTTAGTATACTTTTAGAAAATGTCTTTAGTAATACTTTAGTAATTACTAGTTAGTTCCAATGATCTTCACTTTATAATACGAATCCAAATAATTAGTAACTCCCACAGAAGTATCTAGTAACACTTTCATCTGTGAGCTATTCCTTACTAATTCCTTAATAAGAGTTTATTTTAGTTAATAGTAGTTACTAGATTGTTAATAAACTTTTTCAGTATTTCTCTGGGAAGTATTAAAAAAATAGTAGTTATTGATTACTTAATAGTGAGCTACCACTTTCGTCTGTGCGCTATTACTTACTAGTTCGTTAATCAGAGTTTCTTGTTAGTTAATAATAGTTACTAGATTGTTAATATTGTGTTACTCATTAGTTCTTGTGTAGTTATTCATTAACGAAGGAACCGTATTCTAAAGTGTTACCGAAAGGATTATAGAGTGTCTCTCCCATACTTAGTTTTATTACTGATCACTGATAAGAAATAAAGTTAATCTCTAAATGTTACAAACTGGCAGTTTATTTTTTAAGGGGGAAACATTACTCTTCTGTTCTGACCCTATTGGTAAAACCTAGCCTGACTCCGTCATACTCATCATATTCAAGAGAGAATATGAGTCTGAAACTTCTCCATTGGGCTTTGATTATGAGGTGTTTCGTAACCGAACCAGGAAAAAAAACAAAACTCTGCACTCAATTGGATAGTCGGTAGACCTACCAACCAATCAGAGCAACGCAGTAAGTCAACTCCTTTGCATAGCGCAGTTTTCAAATATAGAACGTAGCCTACTTTATTTATTTTAGAAGTTAAATAACGAGTGTTGCTTCTTTTACTTACTTCTTCATGAGTGCCACCAAAGGAGAAACCACAACGACCACAGGCTTTTCATTACGTCCCATCTTCTTAACTTCTTAACTTCCCGACCAAAAAATGTTGTGGGCAGAGTTCGGGCTGGCATCCAGGCTAGGTAAAACCTTGAATTCACAACAAATAAAAAAGATATATTCGTTCATCTTAAATTTACTTTAGTATGCTATAATCTAGAATCCTGATCTTCTGCTGAATTTTCACCATTATAAATATCATAATGCTTATTATCTTAATCACTGAATCTCTAATCATCTGTCTTTCAAATATGTTGTTTTATTCATCAATAAAAGATACAACTTTTTATCATCTTTATCATTTATTTTATTTTAAAAGCA
The DNA here is from genome assembly GCF_988280905.1 of Pimephales promelas. Taxonomy (NCBI): domain Eukaryota; kingdom Metazoa; phylum Chordata; class Actinopteri; order Cypriniformes; family Leuciscidae; genus Pimephales; species Pimephales promelas. Next base: position 16,647,977 of record NC_142770.1, on the reverse strand, counting down.
TTTTATTTATCATTTGCAGTTGTTTGACTAGACTGTAAAAAATATATCTTTCAGTTTATTTCCAGTTTAACAGTGTGGCAACCTTATTTCATTAAGTTATATAATGTTAATATGTCTACTTTAACTTTCCAAATTTGCCTTTACTTTAAAATATACCAATAACCACCATAATAATACAGGAGGCACAATGGCCTATTAATAAAACATGATTAATACTCAGACAGTACACAGGGTCAAACACAATACAAAACACCATCAGAGTAACACACAACACTAAAATAATGCAATAAACATGAACTAAATTACATAAAATGCCACTCAAAACACACCAGTGCATGACCGTTAAGAGTTATTTATAAAGAATTTAATCATGTGGTGTGTAATGACTTTTACTGTTTTTACTGCCTAAATTATCTGGTAATGCATAGTTTTTACTTGCTAACCATACATTTATTTCACAATTAAATTAATATGATGTTTAGAAACATTTGAATTTTTTTTACCATGTAGAAACCAATAACATTTTTTAACTGTAGTGTACCAAATATTGTGTACAAAATATAAAAATCATCAGGTTTGACGTATAAAATGAAAATAAGCTGGGTGTTTTTTTCAGCATCTACTCGTCCTTCGTCTGATATGAGTTTGATCCAGACCCAGTATTAGTAAAATGAACAGCAGTAAATGAGTAAATGTTCTCAGACTTACATGAGTATCTGATCGAAGCTTCTTTCTTAAAGAGCCCCTATCATAGCATTTGAAATGTTCCTTTTTTTGTTTTAGGAGTTCCCAAAAACAGTTTAACATGCATGCAAGGATAAAAAACACTTTATTTGTCTTATAATATGCATTTATTTTTAACTGATTTGCTCACAGACTCCCAAATGATTCGTACAACGACTCATTTTTCCAAACTACTCCTTTGCGTGACGCTAATCGGCGGTGATTGGTCAGACGACAGACCCAGTCAGTTATTGTTTGTTAGTTATTAGTTAGTTTGTTAGTTATTATTCTTTATGACAACTCAAATAACAGCGACGAACATTTCACATATTTAAAAAAAAAATGACATTGGAGACCTAGAAGCTGCGCTGAGCGTAACTTACACACACACACACACACACACACACACACACACACACACACACACACAGTTATTGCGCCTTCCCTCCTCGCGCCCGATGCTACAAAACCGTTTAAAACCCATAAAAGCAACAATTATTAATAATACTTACAGGTTGTGATTCGAAGGAGGAAGCTGATCCATATACGTTGGGTAAGTAAGTTACTGAGCCCTCCTTCAGGAACAACCGCTTGCAAATCCACATTTGAAATCATTTATGTTTTTGAACGATACGTAATTAAAATGATGAGAACACAATCGGGCTATACTGTTGTGGTATCGTTGTAAATATGAACTCTAACCACCGATTCTTCACTTGCTCGTCCCTGGTAAATGAAAACAAAGTGGCTGAACTATCTTTGCATTGTAGAACACAGCGTCTTCTCGACATGATGCTATTTGAATGTGTAGACTTCACGTTTACACTTCCATCTGCGCGCGCAGTAACTAGGCGCGGCCAATATGTCTCTATGTCACGACGAACCAGCTAATGACTCGTTTCAAAAACAATTCATTTCATAGACTCAGAGTCGACTCTCACTTTTGAAAGACAATAACTTTATATACGGTGCACTTTCAGATATAAATCTTTGCAGGATGTTTTCATTCCCTTAGAGCTATATTCCACACCATATGAAGAGTCATTTTCAAAAATCCATGATATGGGCTCTTTAAACTTCTCTGAGAAAACACTGTGTTCTGGATCCTGATCCTCAACTGAAACATTTCTCAGAATGATGTCTCATATTCCTGCTGTCACTGAGTCTTTAATACACACTCATGTCTTGTTTATTTTGCACATTAGATACGGAGAACCGATGAGCTGGGGATACTGTGCATGCATGATAACATTGTCCTGACCTCTGTTTGTCTTTTTCACAAAACACTGAAGGACATGGATGCATCAACCATTAAATTATACTCATGTTAGTCTGTTAATCTGTTTATTATGAAAATTATTGTTCATATGTTGCAATGTTTTGGTTCCAATTACTAATGTATCATATAAAACAATGCTTGATTGCTGTTTCTTAATTATTCAGTTGTAATTATTTCAAATAATGAGAATCACATATTATTAAAACTCATCTCATATTAATGAAATTTTAAAAACTGCTTTTATATTTATAGCATTATTATGTTGTCTTTATTCATTAGGTTATATTCGCAAGTTACTGCAATTATCTGGTAATTTACTGTCATGTTTAACTTGATAAAGTAATGATAATGGTGAGGCGTTGAAAAAAAAAGTGTGTACAATGTGGTCAGAGCAAACTTGACTTCCTCTGTCTGGTTCAGAGCTGCAGTAGACTTCATCATACATGTGTGGAGGGTACCACGATTCATTATTCAGTGATTTTATTCAACCAGTACCATGAGGATCATTCAGCTTCAGATCTGTGAGTTTATAACATATGAAAATATTTACATGAGACATAACTATAAATTGTTTCATTTGTTATAGCTTCACAGTGGTTTTATGTGGCTAATTATGCATTTATTTGTATCTTATAGATGTATTAATCTGTTGTCGAGCTGCAGTCTCAGATCAACTCACTGATCTGGGATCAAATGTGACCATAAACTGTGATCTTGATGAAAATGAGGTTTATTGGATTTTACTGAAAACACCAGATCCTCCAACAGTGATTCTACGATCAACCTCAAATCCAACAGCGCCTTTTTACTCAAATAAAACATTCAGAAAGAAATATTCACTGCAATTTAATCATCATCTGGTTATTAATAATGTGACTGCTGATGAATTAGGAGTTTATTACTGTATGAACACAGACACACCTCCAAAACTCAGCAACAGCACCAGACTGACCTTCAATGGTGAGTTAATTTACACCTCTACTGATAAAAACATTGATGTACAATGTGAAATTGTGTGTTGATTATTTATTACTTCACTACTTCAGTTTTTTTTTTTTTATGAAAATCATAATTATCACTTATTTGGTTGCTCCACAGAGATGAATATCTTACAGATATTAAGGGTTTATAAAATTGCCGTCATTGCAAAATTCCACCTGGAGACTAATAAACTCTGAACATTTTCATTACAGAATCAACTCAAATAACTGAGTATCACAACCATACAGCCATGGAGTTTATTGATCAGAATCAGATTGATAAGAATCAGAAACAATATCAGATTATTATCATCATATCTGGACTGATGAATGGGCTTCTGCTCATTGTACTGATCGGTGAGTTATTCTTACCGTTTTAAAAACTATCAAATTAAATACACAGTAGTGCAATATATATATATATATATATATATATATATATATATATATATATATATATATATATGAAGTTTTTAATTACTTTGTTTAGCCTGCTTACATTTACACTACCATTCAAAAGTTTGGGGTCAATCCGATTTTTTTAGTTTTTCTCTTAAATATTTAAAGAAAAAATTTAATCATGGTTTGCACATAAATATGAAGCAGCACAACTGTTTTCAACTGTTATAATAATCATAAAAGATTCTTGTGCATAAAATCTTATTGACTTTATTTATTAGACTGATTTCTGATGGATCATGTGACACTGAAGACTGGATTAATGATGCTGAAAATTCAACTTTGATCACAGGAAAAAAATACACTTTACTATATATTCACAAAGAAAACAGCTGTTTTACATTGAAATAATATTTCACAATATTACTGGTTTTGTTTTGTATTTTTAATCAAATAAATGCAGCCTTGGTGAGCAGAAAAGACTTCTTTTAAAAACATTAAAAAATCTGTCCGACTCTTCCGAGCATCATTGAATCTGAATTTACTGTTTCATTCTTAGTTTTTGCTACTGGAAAAACAGAGAAGTTGGACAAATACATTCATACTGATCTGCAGACACAAGTTACATATCAGTTTCAAGACCCAGACCATGTAAGTTAATACATATATATATTTGTTGCTTACTTTCATTACCCAAAGTTTTAACTATTGATTATACTTGTAATTCATCATCATAAAACAATTCTACTTACCTGTTATGCCAACAAAATATTGTATTTTGTTTTGTTTTTTTCATAACTGATAAATGCTATGTTTTCCTTTTTGTTCTTCAGTTCACCAAAGTGGAAAATATTCAGCAAACAAACAACATCTGTCTTTGACTAATTAACATGTTCTTAAAATATCAAGCTTAAGTAAAAAATAAAATATTTTATGGTGTAATATATGGGCACATACTGTAAATCTTGGCAACAAAAATATTGAAAATGTTATTAAAAATTGTCTGTTATCAACCTTCAGTTAATATATTCATATCGATGTGCAATTCTTTATCTTTTTCAGTCAGGATTTGCATATTTGCACTTACAAATAAATCAACTTAAAATATGTAGTATCTAGTCACACCTGATACATATTTATATCAATATATGAAGAGTTCAGATGCAAAAGCCTCTAAGTGCCATTTGAAATTTTCTTCTCAAATGATCATTTTTATCAAGCTTGTATATTTAAGTTCAGTGATTTCACTTAAATGGCAATGATAATTACCTATTAATTGTTATTTAAGAGAAATTACTGAACTTAAATATACAAGCTTGATAAAAATCATCATTAAAGAAGAAAATTTTAAATGGCATTTAGAGGCTTTTGCATCTGAACTCTTTATATGTACTGTATATACCGGTATGTAAACTAATTTGTATTCAGCATAAATACACACAGTGTAACTACACAGGCTGCACAGTGTGGTTAAACTCAACTAAAGTGTTAAAGCAAAACCAGAAATATGTTCCACTGGTTTGGTCACTTTAACAGAGTCTCTCACCTTTGTCTAGAGTTGAGGTTTAACCTTACACCGAGTGCCAGTACCTTCATACATTTATGTGTCTCAGTTCTTACAGTTCTTACTTAAACTCAAATGAAACAGCAGAATTGCAGTTTGTCCGCTTTGTCTACTGTAGATCTACAAATTTATTGTCAGAGAACTTGACAAGTATTCAATATTAACCTCTGATCTTCATTGAGTGTGTTACTATAAAGATCAGTTTTATGTCTGCCTTGAGTTTTACCATAGTTAAAAATAATTCAGTGACACACTTGTGTCTTGGAAAGCTTGCTCCTTCAGTATTTGCAGATAATTTTTCCTTATTTCGATGTGATGTTTGTGATAGTGTAAAACATCACAATCAGTAAATGAGCCATCTCTCCACTATATAAACATATGTTGTTTATGTCTCTTGGGGTGCGTTATGGTTGAAAGGCCTTATTTTTGTTGCTACACTATGGAGAACGTAGTGAGGTCTGTGATAGGTGTAACAGACATTAAATGAGCAGTTAGTGGAAGTATGTTTTTAGCTGTGTAGCTTAGCTTTCTGTTATTTAGTGTCATTATGCGATTTTCCTTGTGTAGTGTGACGTTGGGCTACCAAGGCTGGCTGTGTGGAGTGCTGTTGGTGTGGTGTGCCTTCAAGGCCTCCTTCTGCATGTGTTTCACCACAGTGTAAAATAGCCAGGTCGGAGCACCAGCTGTTGCTGTTATAGCCACTAAAAATCTATGTGTAAAATCTGCTTCTCTATGATCTATCTATGTGCCGTCGTAATTATTACGTCATTGAATCGCAGTAAGTACATTGTTTGTGTGATAAATAAACTTGTATGCTTTCTAAATTGAGATTTTAATACACATTGATTTGTTTTATATTACTGTCACCAACCTGTGTAATGATTCTGACTGTTTTGCAACAGTCATCCATTTTATTGCTCACGGTATAAGTCCTTGTTATGTCTTTAATGTGTACGGTTCTGTAGTATGAATCCTTTCTTTTGTTAGTTAAAGGTGCCATCAAGCATAAAAAATCAAATCATACTCCATTTTCCATACCAGACGGGGGCACTATACCTCCAGAAAGTGAGTTGTGCCACGTGCGCGCGCACTCTCACATCTTCAAACAACACGGGCCAGCGCTGTCTTGCTGTCTCTCCCTCGTGCATATTAATCAAATCAATTGACATGATAGTAAAAGGTTGGAAGACCGCAGTTTCACATGGAGCATTTGAAAATTTTTTAGAGACTAAATTATAAAGGCCGTCTCATAGACGCCTGTCTCAAGCCGGTGCATTTTGACGATATGGGAAAATAAAGCCCAGACTATTATTTGAAGTTTGATGGTATTCGTTTTGTTCATATTACATTTTTATTGTTAGTTTAAATTAATTTGACAGACAGTATTCGCTGATGTTGACCAAGCTAGCGCCATTCAGAGCTGCCAACTCTCACTGTGAGACTTTTCACTCGCTCTCACGCCACACGTCAATTTTGTCACGCACAGAAAGTTATGTAGTTATGATGTATAAAAAAAATCTCAGCTCTCAGATTCTGTCAATTTTATTACGCAATTCAAACCATAAATACAGTTTGGGCGTTTTGTAAATGTTACACGACAGATCCCTAGCGCACGTGAACCGATCATCTCTACTAGCTAATGGTAAAACAACACGAACACTGTTGAAAGATACAGTATGTTACAACTTACCAAAATGTATTCCTCATGCATAATATCAACCAATCATTTTTTTAACTCTTCATCAACTCTTCCCTGAACTGAAATGTAGTAGTGGGCTGTACTTTCTACTACACGATTGACATCAGGTTCAAGTACGCCCACAAGCCGGCGCGAGTTACTCGTGTACTGCAGTTTGGCTGGTGTTCATGTTGCCCGCCCACATACTGCCTCCCATGGTCGAAACTGGTATTACAATGCCTGCCGGGCCGGGGCTAGTAATTTAGCATGCTAATTCAGGTTAATATCTCGGCGGCACTACAACTTGTCATTTTTTTAATTACATCATCAACCTTATTTCTTCTCATTCTTTTGATGCGTGTTGCTCATTTTTGGGATATTTTAACCTCAATTTTTACACATGGCACCTTTAAGTGTTGTTATTTGTGCTTTTCTTGATTTTCTGTTTATTTTTGTTCCTTTCTTTGCTTCCAGAAGCGGCTGGAAGTGTCATTATTTGCACTGAATCTGGGGGCTGTTTCTCTGATTCGCGTGTTGTCTCTTCTATGTACCTGGTGGTCATACGGGCCCGTTCTTCAAATAGAAAGCATCAGCCCCCTGCAATTATTGTCAATTTGTTGTTTTATTTGACCACTGGCAACCATAACTGTAATAAAAGCAAACACACACACACACACACACACACACACACACCGCTGCTGATATTGAGCAAACTCTACAGTTGCTTTTCCAGACTCACTGGCTCTTCTTTGTGCAAAATTAGGCATGTATCAGGTCAAATACTGTATATCTTAGATTGATACAAAACCTTACAATTCCATCTGCATGAATTTTACTGACAATTTGCTAATTGCTATACTATTAAAACTTTGGCACCACTCAACTTCTGACCATTCACACTGCCATCTTGCCGGATCCCTTATTAGAAGGGCTTTAACTTCTTGATATTTGGCAGCGTTGCCACAACGTTGCATCTTTCTCCGTTACCATTAACCACGACTCAAATTAACACATCAATGGCATCGTCCTCAGTCACTCCCTCTGTTTGCTGATTGGTCTTGTAAAAAAAATTACCAGAGAAAACCAAAGACTACAGCACAATCCCTGACGTAGTAAGGAAAATGAGCCAGGCTTCACTCTCTACTGGCCTCTGCAAGTCATTCATATGCCTCTCTTAACTTTTCCACGGAAAAAAGGTGGAAAACATCTAATTTCGAAATATTGTTGAAATATTTTAATATTATTTTCCAATTGATTTTTTGGATGTTTTTATCCAGAAAAGCTTTTGATTTGTAATTTTAATCACTATCAATTTGATTATTTTGATTGGAGGTAAATGCTTTCTGAAAGCAAGAGAACTCAAAGAAATGCAAAAGCAATTTGTGTTCTTCTTTATTATTTTATAGGGCCTATATTTTTGCTTTTATTCATTCATTAATTTAATTTATTATACAGAAAATGTTAAAAGTAACATTAAGGTACAATTTAAAAAGGCCTGACTCAGTTTAAAAAAAATGGTTTCTAGCAGGTTCCTGTTCTGCAGAACATAAAACACAATTTACACCACATGAAGTCAGAAACACTTATACAGGACATTAGCATACAGTATAGACAGATACAAATGATAGGTTATATAATTGTTTTAAAAATTACCTATTACATAACTGATTTCTTCTCAAATCAAGTTTGTATTATTTGAAATGTATTAGTTAACATTAATGTATGTCCATATATTTAGGTATGTGGTAAGTGGCCATGTAACAAGTGGAATGAACATCGTCAGGAACATCTACATGAACAAACTACAACAATCATTCTGTCAAACTGTTCAAACCTCACTCACTGACTGCACTGCCATTCTTTTTCCGTTTGAGGTTTAAAAATGCAGATATGTCTAAAGCAAATGTGAACTCTGCTAAAGGGGTAAACCACCTGTCTAAAAAAACATGTGATCATATGAGTCATTTATTGTCAAGTGACCAACTCAGAGGAACTGATGGTTCAAATACTTAGCTTAGCTTCACACTTTATTTGAGCTAAACCACACTGCTTATACACTTCTGCATAGAAGAGCAAAAGATTTGCATGCACAGATTTAATGCCTATTATCTTTTAGGAGATACAATAAATATTGAACAACTGTACTAACTAAGCAAAACAACTCTGAAATGTCCAACATAATTATGCACAACATGTGCTGTGAATATGTTAAAATTGTGCAAAGAATGTGAAATGCTTAGTAAAATCTCATAGAAAAGAAGCTGCAAAATCCTACTTCACATGACAAAGCCACAGCACTTACAGAAGTCAGACTGAACTCTGACTTTAAATTGTGGCCATTTTAAATGCCAAGAATCGCACAGGTTACATAAAAACATGCATATTTAAAGGAGAACTCCGGCGCAAAATGAACCTTTGGTCTAATAATTACACATTGTTACCTATTCAAACGTTATCTGACTTTTTTTTTAATGAATTCCGAATGTAAATAGTTTTATCTCTAAAAACAGTTTAGCCTATAACGCTAGTAGATAGGGCATAGAGTAATGACAAATAAAAATGTTATTACCACTAACAAGGCTCATAAAATAGCCCCACACTAACACGGTAGCATAATAAGTGTCCCTACATTCAAACCGAAGCATTGAGAACTTTGTCAGTGTCCAAACAGTTTAATAAGAAGATATTTTATACACACAGTCAACAGTCTCTACCAGTCGATCTACGAACACCGATCCATGTGCGCTGGTGAGATGTGAATAAGGTGATAAGGTGAGTGCGAACAGTTGGCTACGCGCACATATTGAAGAGAAGAAAATGGTTCGTGTTTGTGTTTCTTCCGGAAACAACGGACCATATGAGATTCTGCACAGTTCAGCGCACTTGGATCGGTGTTCGTAGATCGACTGGTAGAGACTATTTTTCAAAGATGGCTTCTTCCTGTATTCGCGAAGTTGACTGTGTGTATAAAATATCTTCTTATTAAACTGTTTGGACACTGACAAAGTTCTCAACGCTTCGGTTTGAATGTAGGGACACTCATTATGCTGTCGTGTTAGTGTGGGGCTATTTTAAACATTGTTAGTGGTAATAACAAGCGATTTTTATTTGTCATTACTCTATGCCCTATATACTAGCGTTATACTAGCGTTTTAGGCTAAACTGTTTTTATAGATAAAACTATTTACATTCGGCAATCATGAAAACAAATCTCAGATAACGGTTGACTAGGTAGCAATGTGTAATTAGACCAAAGGTTCATTTTGCGCCGGAGTTCTCCTTTAAACAAATTTCATATATTTAAAGATTGAAAGAGTTAGTTCCTCCAAAAATATTAATTCTCACAGTTAATGTCATTCCAAACCTGAAAGACTTTAGTTAATCTTCGAAACGAAATGGAGATCTTTTTGATGAAATCTGAGTGATTTCTCTCCCTCTCTTTTCAGCTACGCAACAACCACTTTGACTCTTCAAAAAGTTCAAAAGAGATCGTAAAATTAAGTCATATGAATTAAGCGTAATTGACCCTTTTCGGTCGTATTGCGGTGAACCTGTTAAAAAAAAGACGAAAAAAAAGAGAATTTTGAAGAAATTCTGACTCTCAGAGGAAATGCTCTGATCTTCTGCCTTTTCTTACCAATTGGCACCTCTGGTTTAAATCTATAGTACCAGTTACAATGTACATGCTATATGTCGTTAAGATAAATGTCATCTGGTTTAATATTTAGCGCCTAATGATATTTAAAGTGTGGCTTAAAGGGTTAGTTCCCCACAAAATGAAAATTATGTCATTAATTACTCCCCCTCATGCCGTCGAAGCCCGTAAGACCTCCGTTCATCTTCAGAACACAGTTTAAGATATTTTAGATTTAGTCTGAGAGCTTTCTGTCCCTCCATTGAAAATGTACCTTATACTGTCCTTGTCCAGAAAGGAAATAGAGACATCATCAAAGTAGTCCATGGTACATCAGTGGGCTAGTTAGAATGTTTTGAAGCATCGAAAATACATTTTTGTCCAAAAATAGCAAAAAAACTACGACTTTATTCAGCATTGTATTGTCTTGCGGTTCTGCTGCCAATCAGCATCTCTGTATACAGTATTTCAAAGATGTTGTTCAGGTGTTTATCCAGTAGAGGGCGCCACACAACACAACAGTGAGGAAAACACACTAAACAACACCTTTCTGTTTACTGTATTTCTATATTTTAGTTATGAGCATTTTTTGTCTCTCTCAGTTTGCAGAAGTGTGTCACCTGATGACACTGTTTGATGTTTTATGGCTGAATGTTGCTGAGGCTCCTGTATACTTTAGTTATAATCATTATCACAAGTAAGAAGAGTCCAGTCCTATTTCTCCACAGATTTCTATACTGAGATACACCAAGTGCCTCATTGGGCCCTCAAAGAGCCCCAGTTAAAGCAAAGAGCCAAACGTCCGTGGACATTATGATCATTTGCTTTGTTTCACTCTGTTTCTCTTCTGATTTAGCAGTTATTAATGCATGAAAAGTTATGTGTGGAAAAACTAGCCTGGGATCAGCGACGTACAGTAAGACATGGAAAATATATAATGGGATTTGGGACCATAAACTTAATTTTAATTTTATGTGAATTTTATGTGATATATATATATATATATATATATATATATATATATATATATATATATATATATAAACAAGCAGTTTTAATCTTAAGAAATATAAAATTCTAAATATATAAAATGATTTTCCAGTATAGTGTTAAAGCTGTGTAGCAGTATATATGTGTTTTATTTGTTGCACACTGTCCATACAAATACATTGTTTTAATTGACACGATATCAGGAATTAATGAACATGTTTGGTAAATTATGTGCAGTTCTAACATGAAATGATACAAAATACATTTAATAATGGCAAACGCAGCGTGACAAAGAACACTTGTGGTAAAGATAGCAAACTATTGACAAGCTTATTTTCTTCAGATACAGCAAAAACATGTTCCTTATTCAGCATTTGTGTTACACAATAAAAACCATGCGATGCGTTTGGCAAGTATAACAGGAAAAAAAACTATTATATTATCTAACTATTATAAAATAAAAATAAAAACAATCAGTAAAAGCTTATACCTTGTCATTTATATAGAACAGAATGAGTCAGCTTGAGTTCTTTTTTTTTTCAAGAGAAATATTATGAAAAAAAATCAACTTAATTCCATATTTCATAATTGAACAATGCTGATTCAATGCAAAAAGGCTATTATGTTAACACTGTCAGCTCCTGTATCTTCTGCTTGATTTTTTGTGGATTTTTTTCCTGTTTCCTATAATTTACATATGCAGCATTCAGGTTGAGGATCAGTTGTTCACCAGTTGGTCAAACACTTTTTGTATTTAGAAGTTTTTAATATTAAAATAATTAAAATCATCATATATTAATCAACCAGTTTCACACACTATATTGATCCGCTTTCTCCTGTTCAGAATAAGAGTTTGTAAATCAGGTTGTTGGAGATATTTCTCTCAGGAAAAGTTTCGGCTCTGTTCGTGTACTCTGAGTCCTGACACTAAATATTTATTCTTAATTATACTATTTAGGTGGCATGAATTTGATATGAGTCATGAGAACAGAGTTATTCAGATGTTCAACTTGTTCCACAGCACTGCAAACACACAAGTTCCTGTAAGCAGTCGATCATGACACTAGTAATAATGACAGGGTCAACATTTGATTCCCACACAGACAGGATAAGATGTCCTCGTTGATAAATGATCTCATGTTTTGTCAGTGATAATAGTAAACATTAGATTTAAATAGAAACATAACCTGGCCTTTTTGAAATATAGTGAGATCTGGATCACTGGTTGGTTGTTGAACAGGTTGAACAAGTGAGGACATATTTTGAATAGTGAAAGACTTTCTGTAGCCTACGTCATAAACAGTAGCAGCAGTCTTTGCTGTTCCACCTGTTTCACTTTTTAACATTTCTCTAAATGATTTCTTATATTCCTGCTGCCGTTGAGTCCTATGAGTCTTAATAACGAACAGAGCTGGATCCTGATGAGAGTGTGCAAATACGACAATATCTCCCCCATCCATTATAAATCACATGCTTCTTGTCTAACTCAGGATGGAGTACAAATTCTCGTTCTTGTTTAGCACAGATTTTATCACTTTGGGATTTTGCTTAGATATAAAGTGCATTAAAATAAAATGTATTATTATTAATGGATTATTATGTCTTGACTTAGTTTATTATCAGAGAACAATAAACAAGAGAGAATTTATGCTAATGTATAAATGCTATTATTCAGGGTGAAAAAAACACAGAGGCATTCAGAGGCCAATATATGATAAGGAGTGGTGTTGATGTGGAAGCTATGAGCATCAGGATATTTGTCATATACACACATGAGAAAAGACCATTCCGTGTGCTCTGATACTGAGATGCAGCTGGACATTCAAACCCCCACAGGTCCTTCAAAGTGTCCCAGTGCACTGCCCAAAACATACCAAGCATCTACAGGAAGAGTTAGTTGTGATGGGGAGACAGTGGCGTTCAGATACTGGGATTTATCTAAATGTGTGAACCAAACTAAACTCATATACCACTGATGTGCTGTTTTTGTTGTTGTTTTTATAAACCGAAACTACATTTCTGCTTTCACACTTAGCATAAAAGCATCATTCAAATTATTACTGTACATGTAAATGCAAAACATTTGTTTTTAGTAAAAACTATGATTATAAATATCCAAACAACTGACACATTATTTCAGCAAAACAATTTATTAGGTCTTCATCATAATAAGATCATGCAAATACAATGAAACAACGCTCCATTTTTCCTCTGTTCATACATGAGAAATGTTAAACACTTCACAGTTCCAGCAAATAAAACAATATTTTCAAGATGAATGTTTAAGGCAGCAACATGTTGACAGACTCAATTGTCTTTAAACCAATAATGTATCTTTTCAAGATCCCATTCTGTTCATAAGAACGCAGTGCATAAAGCAAAAATGTAACGGTACAAAACAATGTCTTTTACATCATAAAACTGCAAAAACTAAATGTTCGTTACAAAGTGGAAAATAAGGCAAAGTTATTTATAGAACACTTTAAACATGGCAAGTAAAACACTTTACTTTAAAGTGAAAATCATAAAGGGTTACAAAATATAAATATAGTCATTAAGGCAAGAATACGTAACGTTGGTTCTTTAGCAGATGCAGAATAAAATACTTGTGGAGGAACATTAAGCTCTGGCCAATGAGTAGCGAGTCGCTCTGCTTTTCAGCACACGTGAATCTGATGGTTCGAGGTGCATCACTTAATAAGGACTTTGTCAATTTTAATTTTTTAATGAATTTTATTTTCATTTTTTTACTTCAATTTCAACTTTCTTCTCATAATTCTGACTTATTGCATAATTTACATTTTATGTCGTAATTTCAACTTTTTAAATCTCATATTTATTTACGATTTTATCAAAACATGATAGATTTTTCTTGCGTGCAGGATTAGTCCTACATACTGATCCCATGCTTACAGCTGATCGTCTTATCAGTGCAAATGTCACCAACAACATTAAACTCTATCTATTTAAAAAAATAAAATCAATAAAAATGAAAGACAGATATTTAAGAAAATATGTCTTATGATTAGGTCAGTAACTTGTATTCTGCTGTTGTTTTGACTGGGCAGTGTAAACCAACATAAACTAAATCTTGTCTGTGTTTCCTAAAAGCATCGTAAGCTGAAGTAGATCATAAAGCCTTTGCCACCATCGGTCTCGAGTCTCAACAATACACCTTAGTTTTATGTGGCTTTAAACAACTTCCACTGCATATGATGACCTTCTTTCCTATATTTACAGATATGAGACAAACGCGCAAAGATGAATGAAAGGAAGAATGATATTTCCCCGTGAAATCCATCATTGCAGCTGTGTTATAGGCTTAATGTGATCAGCAGGAAATACAGCAACACACACTCACTCAATCTACATTTTCCATTCTGTTCTGTTATTCAACCAAATCATTTACAGTCGTCTGCTTATTTATTAATTTCTTCTATCTAAAGTTGTGGCAGCAAAAATGAAAGCATCAACCTCCTCCACTGACTCTGTTTTTAGCGCTAAAGCTCAAGCAGTTGCTGCTGTTTCAGCTTTACAGTTGTGTGAGTCACATACCAACAGCTTTTTCATTATTATCAGCTATTACTGATTCATGTGTTCAACCTCATGAGCATCTGAACCCATGTCGTGTCTGTCTACCCTGTGACTGCTTGAGTTCCTTATTTTATGCCAAGCCACAATAAATATAACTATAACAGCAGATGCAATGCCAACCCAGAGCCAAGGTGATGATGTTTCCACACTGTCAGGTTCTGTTTCTCCTTGTTTTTCTTGTTCAGTCGATTCGGTTCCTTTTCCTGCTGTTGATTCTACAACAAAAAAGTATAACAGGAATTGTTACCTCACAGTAATAAAGACAACAGATCTTTCTATAGTTAAATACAGAAGCATTCAGACTCAAACATCACTAGTAAACTTCACATATGGGATCAACAAATTGCAATATTTAAATTTTAAAGCAAACTTATTTAATTAAATTAAAAACTTCAAGCCCTAATCCACTAGTTTCACACACCGTTGATGATAAGTTGTACAGTCTTCTGTTCATTTGAGTGTGTGATGAAGCAGATGTGTTTTCCAGCATCAGTGTGAGTGAGATTGTTGAGTTTGATGGAGAAGTTTCCTCTCTCATACTCCTGTGGGAAACTTTCAACTCTGTTCTTGTACAGAGGGTCCTGTTTCTCTAGTGAATCTTCACCATTGACTATATCATACACAAGCTCACTGCCATTGTGTCTCCAATGCACCTCAGTGTCTTGAGGTTCAAGATCATGTTTAGTGGAAGAACACGGCAGGAGAACAGATCCACCAATAACAGCCATTACTGTTTCCTGCAGAGACACTGAAATGACAGAAACTTTGGTCACACTTTATAATAACTGCATACTATAAATCAGTTAAGCATTGGTAAATAGTTAATTCATCATTTATCAAACATAGGCATTAATAAGCAGTTTTTAAATACAGTAAAAATGATTTATTCTTGATTTATAAGCACATCTATAATGTGTTTAATAATAGTATTTTCATACTTTATAAATGATCTGTTTATCTTTTCTAAATTATCCATTACATTATTTCCAAACCAGTTATTTAGGAGTTGTCAGTGGTTTATGAGATCATTTACAAAGTGAGAGTACATGATTTATAAACTAAATTTACATTTATTCTTTAAACAATAGTTACTCAGTGGGTTAATAAATGCTTTATTAACATGTATTCCTACTGTAATTTTAGATAAATTCAGGTAGTTTAAAAGTTGTCAGTTATCTAAAGTGAGGACTATTTATGACTTGTAAAGCTTTTACAAATGAGATTTAAAAGCTCAGTTATCTCCTAAACAGAAAAATTAAACTAACACCACAGAGTGAAACAGAACATAATGCATAACTAATGATTTATACAGTTATTAGACTGTTACTGAAACGGTAATTGTAAATGTAGGACAAAAGCCGAGTCCAAAGTGACCAATATGGAGGGGTGAGAGGGTTTAACCCCCTCAGAAAGCTTATCAGCAGGTAATTTCTTCCAACCGGATGTTCATTCCGGTTTGGGAATTACAAATTTGGGAATTAAAAAACGTAATAACGGCCACATACACTATAAGTGCAGAGAGTGCATGGCCATTGTCTAATTGCTCTTATAAGAATGACAGTTGATTGACAGAGAACAATCAGGGGTTCTTCACCCTGCATTCTACACCACTACAATCACTTTTCACTTATGAAACACTTTTCACAGTTTCCATAGGAATTAATTGAAAACGCTCGATTCGCGGCAGTGTGAATGCATCGAGAGACAGAGCAAGCATGGGTTCGTGCAAATGTATTTGGAGGTTATGGTTTGCTATCAGGTTTCTTAAGTTCAAAATCAATAGCATTGGTTGGTGCTGATTGTTTTTCATGAAGTAAAGAGCTTAACGTTTGGAGAGTAGGTTCAAGTTTGGAGAGTGTATAGGCCTACCTGAAGAATTATTTTAATATAAATAAGTTCATATCAGTAAAATGTCAAAAATATAGTTGAGCATATTTTCTTTGTCCATTTCCACACGTAAATCTGTAAGTGTTTCTGATCAAAAGAGATCCCAAAGATGGAACTGCTAATAATAATCAGGATAGGAGACACGCAACCGTAGTTAGATTAGTCCGAATCAGAAATCGGTGTAGTGGAAAAGACAACGACGTGGTCCATGAAAGAATATCACTGATAGACTGAATTATTTTTGGTCTAAAAGTAGCGTAGCATTGGTTACAATCGATCTGGCAATTATTTTATTTACAAATTAAGCACTGATCTACAGGGTTGCTTGGCGGGGCATTGAACTGAACGCTGACCTGAAGAGGTGAGAGTGGTGATTGCCTTTAGTGAAGACAGCAGATGTCTTGAAGGAGAAAGATTCTGAGGAAATTATATCAGCAATATAACTATCTGTCTTTATCTTAATATTAATAAACTTGGCAAAAAGAAAATTATGTAGGGGCATAAGGAACTAATTATTATATATATATATATATATATATATATATATATATATATATATATATATATATATATATATATACTGTATATATGAAGAGTTCAGATGCAAAAGCCTCTAAATGCTATTTGAAATTTTCTTCTAAAATGACCATTTTTATCAAGCTTGTATATTTAAGTTCAGTAATTTCACTTAAATGACAAATAATAGGTAATCTTCATTGCCATTTAAGTGAAATTACTGAACTTAAATATACAAGCTTGATAAAAATGATCATTTTAGAAGAAAATTTCAAATGGCACTTAGAGGCTTTTGCATCTGAACTCTTCATATATATATATATATTTTTTTTTTTGCTTTATACTTTTTACTTTTACTTGTTACTTTTTACCTTGGCATAAAATTACACCCTCTTGTGAGGGTGTTACAAACAAGGAGCAAATATACGTTTTAATTTAATTAAAAGACACGTACTAGCCTAGTAATTTTGAAAGGTTGTCTGGAAAAACATGGTTTTTGCAGTCGGGTGGTGTAGTTCCAGTAGGCAGGGATTATCTAACAGGAACCAACAGCCAAACACCAGCAGCTGAGAGAGTGCTGGTAAATTTAAAAATCTGCCTATCCATTACAGGAAAATAAACTGTTAACTTAAAATGGGCCTACGTTTTTATATGTTAAAAAATTTTTAGATTTTTAAAAAAATATTTTTGCTTTTTTAGTTTGCGTTACTTTTTACCTTGGCATGAAATTACAAAAAAAAAAAAAAAAAAAAAATAGTTAAAACTCCTGTGAGGGTGTTTCAAACAAGGAGCACAAATACTTTTTTGTTACTTATCAGAAGACCCCTGCGTTTTGCAGTCGGGTGGTGTAGTTCCAGTTTCTACCAGCAGGGATTAACTAACAGGAACCTACAGCCAACCACAGCCAACCAAAATTGTCAGCACTGAGAGAGTGCTGACAATTTTTTAATCTGCCTATCCATCTCTGATCTCTCTCTATTTTTTTCCTCTTTTTGTACGTAGCGAAAACTTAATCGCGATTTTTTAATTGTTTGCTGTTGGAGTTAAAAAAAAAATGGATACAAATAAAATTTACTGCAGAATATATATGACAACTTCCGCTCAGAGTTTAGAACCCGGAAACCTGGAAAATGAATCTCGATACTTTTTGTTTTTTTAGAAATATAATGTTTAACATACTGTATATGAGTTATACCTCGGCACCTTGATCATGTGGTATGTTTATGATCTTTAATTAATTTTTGTTTTCACAAAACGAGCTGTAACGTTACCTTCCACACATTTCAATTTAGCCGCGATATTTTACGTGCCTTTAGCATTAGCATGTTGTATTTCCTTATTGTGTCTCGGTGCATGCAGTGCAATGGCCTTGTTTTACAATGCATTCAAGATATTACGTTTTTTTTTTCTTTTTTTTTTTACCAGAGTAAGATGGGTGAAGATCCGCCCTTCAGAACAAGAACACCTAAGTTACTGCTTTAGGGTTTAGCATCTAACTTACTTAGGTATAATTACGCAACATCCAGTATATTATTAAGGGTAATGGATGAAAACAGTTGTTAATTTATGATTTAGTGACAATTTGCGAATTAAATCCAGTTAATCTGAATCCCATTTAATGTTTATTTATACATATGTTTAATCCTAGAGGAAGATTTTTATAATTGCAACAGACTATTTATTATGATGAAGATTATTTTGAAATAACTCCACAAATTATTATAATTATGGGGGGCATGTTACCCCAATGATTTCACTTTAACTTTCTACATCACAATGTAATAATTGTGTCAAGATTTAGTGATGTGAATGAAGTATTTTGTTACTTTAAAATTCTGTGATAGGCAATTTGTCCACACTGAATGTGAAATACAATATTTTTTTCTTAAAAAGGCATTAGAAAGTCTCGAACTTTAGCATTCGGCCCATTTGAAATTCCAAACACTTTACCTTGAATGGAGATGAGCAGGCAAATTAGAGTTAAAAGACTGACATGTTTGACTAAACCAAACCTAAGTGTTATTCTATGCTGATATGCGTTAAGTTTTATCTGCAGCAAAACACTTCCCATCATGCTTTTAGTTTGTGCAGCTGGTAAACAGACTCTTCGCCTGCGCAGTGTTTCCTCTAGGAATTTTTTCCATCTGTGGTAGCAAGCCCATAACAGTCAATGTAACCTCACGTATCATGTTTCCTACCTAATTAATCCTCCTTTGGATTTGTTATATCTTACTCTGAGCATTACTGACCAGAAAAAGGTTGAGTTATAATCACTGTTAGGACAAAGACTTGCCCCCAGGTGAAACTCCCACCAGAAAATAAACTTCTCTCATTGGTTAAGTAAACGGAGAGAGGTGGGACCTTCTCGGGCTTTATATAAAGAGTCCACCGTGACCAGGAATCCCACTCTCTTGGTTTTTCGCATCTGCCCCCCTTTCACGGAAGCCCCAGGGCCCAGAAGGTTGTGCTTTATGCTCCCAAAAGGAGTCAGACTGTTTTTCTTCTGTTTTTCTCTGCGTGTCCTCCCGGACCAGAACTGGGAGGCCACGGTCTACACTCCAGCCATGAGAACAGAGTCAAACCAACCATGCAAGTTCATCATATCTTCTTTATCCAGCGAACATTCAACATCTGACACTCACAGAATCATCAACAACTTCAATTTTCAACAACTTTGATAATAGTGTATACGCAACCCAGGGATCCAAGTATACTTTTGATTTGATGCTTTGAAATTAAATGCTGATATTGTTCTCATATAGGTCTCAATAGTTCTGTTTCCGGTTTCGTTCTATCACTCACCTATTTGTGTATTCATGTGTGTGTGTTGTTTAGTTTATTTATTTGAATATTATATTTTTTATTTGAAATTAAAAATGACATATTACGATGTTATTACATATTACATTTAAACATTATGATGATTGGCCATTACTGATGAACACTTGCTGTTAACAAGCAGAATCACTGAAGAAAAGAAAATAGTAAAAAAAACTAAACAGCTTATGACGTAATTTTATGTTCCGGGAAAACTTAAGTGTGTTTAACAGTGTTGGTTACTATCGATCCGAATTAAGCACTGATCTAGAGGGTTGCTTGGTGGGGCATTGAACTGAATGCTGACCTGAAGAGGTGAGTGGTGAAGGCTTTTTTAATGAAGACAGCAGATGTCTTGAAGGAGAAAGATTCTGAGGAAATTACTTTCAGCACCGCCTTATAGCAGTTGAACCCGCCTCTAAATATGTTGCACACTTGAACATCATTGGCAAGTGTAGGCGTGATTTATTAATTCTTTAGTATTTATCGGAGTAAGGAGTTTCCCAATAGCGACAGCTGATGCAAAGTTGATTGAACCCAACTCAAAAGAAAACTCATGAATATTTATGTCACCGTTATGTAATTGGATTTGTACTCACTGAGATCACTGTCGGTTTTACTGTGTATTTTATTGTAATTCTTTTACAGCACTTTGGTCATTTGCCAGCTGGAAGTAAATGTGCTCTATAAAGAAACGGAATTTGAACTTGAACTATTTTATTTTTTGCTTTATAGTTTACGGACTTTTTACTTTGGCATGAAATTACCCAAAAAAAAAAAATGGTTAAAACACATGTGAGGGTATTTCAAACAAGCAGAAAAATACTTTTTTATTTAATCAGAAGACACGTATACTAAGGATTTTTTCTACTATGGAAAAAAACAGGGTTTTTGCAGTCGGGTGGTGTAGTTCCAGTATCTACCAGCAGGGACTGACTAACAGGAACCCACTAACAGCTAACCATCAGCGGCTGAGAGAGTGCTGGTAAATTTCTAATTCTGCCTATATATAAAAATATATATATAAAAATATATTTTTTTCTCTCTCTCTCTTTTTGTACATAGCGTAAACTTAATCGCGATTTATTAATTGTTTACTGTTGGAGTAAAAAAAAAAGTGTATATTTGCTGCAGAACATGTCTATGACAACTTCCGCTCAGGGTTCAGAGAGAACCCGGAAACCTGGAAAATGTTCAGAGTCGCGTTTAACAAGTTGTATCGCGGCACCTTGATCACGGGGTATGTTTTTGATTTTTAATGAAATTCTATTTTCACATAACGAGCTAACGTTATAACGTTAACAGTTACCTACCACACCTCCAGTTTAGCCGCGATAGTTTACGTGCCTTTAGCATTAGCTAGCATGGTTTATCCTTATTGTCTCGGTGCATGCAGTTACATTTATTTGACTGGCCTTGGTTTACAGTGCATTCAAGACATTACTTTTTTCTTTTTCTTTTTTACCAGGGTTAGATGGGTGAAGATTCACCCTTCAGAACAAGAACACCTAAGTTACTGCTAAATCATATTTAGAGTTTAGCATGTAACTTAGGTAATTATGCAACATCCAGTATTAAGGGTAATGGATGAAAACAGTTGTTAATTTATGATTTAGTGACAATTTGCGAATTAAATCCAGTTAATCTGAATACCATTTAATGTTTATTTATACATATGTTTAATCCTAGAGGAAGATTGTTATAATAGCAACATAGCCTACTGTTCATAATGAAAATAATGAAGATTATTTTGAAATAACTCCACAAATTATTATAATTATGGGGGGCATGTTACCCCAATGATTTCACTTTAACTTTCTACATCACAATGTAATAATTGTGTCAAGATTTAGTGATGTGAATGAAGTATTTTGTTACTTTAAAATAGTTTAATTTCTGTGATAGGCAATTTGTCCACACTGAATGTGAAATACAATATTTCTTTCTTAAAAAGGCATTACAAAGTCTCGAACTTTAGCATTCGGCCCATTTGAAATTCCAAACACTTTACCTTGAATGAAGACGAGCAGGCAAATTAGAGTTAAAAGACTTGCATGTTTGACTAAACCAAACCTAAGTATTATTCTAGGCCGATATGCGTTAAGTTTTATCTGCAGCAAAACACTTCCCATCATGCTTTTAGTTTGTGCAGACAGAGTGTAAACAGACTCTTCGCCTGCGCGCAGTGTTTCCTCTAGGAATTTTTCTAGCTGTGTTGGCAAGCCCATTTTCCTAGGGGGAGGGGGCGTGACCCACGAGTGATATTCCCGTAGACCACGCCCCCTTTGTCTTCCCTAAGTATTGTAATATGAAAGTAAACACGAATTGATTATATTTATATATGCTTAGTCGGGCTCCACGATTTGGGGAAAATGTCATATTGCGATTATTATTGAGGTCAATATTGCGATTGCGATATAATAAACAAATGGTTTCATGAGTCAACTTGCTTGGTTCTAAAGTACACAGATTAGTGATCATTCTGTGTATTAATGTGTATTTTGCAACAACAACTGAATGATTGATAACACCTAAAATGATCAATAAACTATCAACCAAACCAACATTACAGTGATTCCATCATTACTGATGATTACTAAAGGCTTAACAAAATAACACAAAACTATGCAGAATATCGGACCTCACTGAGAAGCTGCAGCCGTGGCGGGATGATTTTAAGTGTCGCGGCCCGCCACGGCAGAATGAATGTCGCGGAGACACTGCCTGCGCAAGTCTTACATCGCGCAAGTCTGCGCAAGATTACATCACAGCAAGTCAGAGAGCTTTTCTAACCGGCGAGATCAGTTCTACTCTGATCAACACAAACAAGCCTGTTGACAATGCCATGGTGTACTGGTTGAGATGAAATTAAGTAACTAGTTTTTTTCTGTTTCTTTTCAGTTGTCGCTTCATCTTTGTGTTTGCAGTGCTGATTAACAAAGGTGAGCATCTAAAATTTGAATGATTAATTCATATGTATAAATGTCACATTGTGTTTACAGTTAATGTGTCTCATTTCAGTGTCTCTGCAGGAAACAGTACACAGAGAGGGTGTTACTGGCGGTTCTGTTCTCCTGCCGTGTTCTTCCAGTGAACATGATCATAAACTTCAAGACATCGATGTAAGCTGGAGACACAATGGCAGTGAGAATGTGTATGATATAGTCAAGGGTGAATATTCACTGGAGTTTCAGGACCGTCGGTACAAGAATAGAGTTGAAACGTTTCCATTGGAGTATGAGAGAGGAAACTTCTCCATCAAACTCAACAATCTCAATTACACTGATACTGGAGAGTTCAACTGCCTCATATCACCCTCAAACGAACAGAAGAATGTAGTACTGATCATCAAGGGTGCGTGAAACTGCTTGATTAATATATATACTCCTGGTTTCACAGACAAGGCTTAAAGGGATAGTTCACTTTGAAATTAATCTTTGATATGTTTTAGCTTACCTCTTGACTTAACGTTATTACTGTTTATATAAATATATGACTTACCTCAACCCCGTCCCTAAACCTAACCATCACTGGGGTTAATGGCATTTATGAGTGTTCCCTTACCATCCTAGGAAAAAAAAAGATCGCTTCCCAGATGTAGATCTATAGTTTGCTTCGTTACGCTCGGACATTTGACGGCTTGTACAGACACGCGAAATCACTCGGACGTTAATGGCGTAGACATACACGCGGACAGTGGTGGAAAGAGTACTGAAAAAACATACTCAAGTAAAAGTACCATTACATTCCATAAAATGTAGTGTGAGTAGAGTAAAAAGTACTTGTCCAAAAAACTACTTGAGTAAGAGTAAAAAAGTAGCTTCTTTAAAAGTACTCAAGAGTAGTGAGTAGTGAGTACTGAGGTGCGGATTCTAACCCTTATAATTAGGGGTGCAACGGATCAAAAAACTCACGGATCGGATCGTTTCTCGGATCAGGGTCACGGATCGGATCGTTTTTCGGATCAGCAAAAAAAAAAAAAAAAAAAAAAAAAAAAAATTCCCCCAAAATAACTGTAATAGCCTACTGACAAGTTCTTTAATAATAAATAGACTTAACATTATGATATTCTGTTTTATTTTAACTTCACAGGGTTCCAAACTGAAAGTTGAGGGCAGCATCACCTCAAATGAGAACTCACAGCGAGTTCTACAAAAAAAAAAAAAAAAAAAAAAATTCTGGTAGCACTGGGGCTGACATTATAAATCACTAAGCTTAATTTAGGGTGTAGATGAAATTAACTTAGTTATTATCATTTATAATGTCTTAATATCAATTAATAAAAGTAGTGAAAATATCATCGTACTTTTTTCATTTTAGGACAATCTTTAAAGGATAAACAAAAAATGTGTTGGTAATCACATCAAAAATTCAAAAAATAAAACATTTATTTATGATATTATTGAAGTGCTGGGAAAAGATGTGTAGTAGGCTACTTGTAAGCATTTGACTATTTCTTACACATTATCATATAGGCTGATTTGTGGACTGAAAGCCTTCTATAAGTGTTTCTCCTGGTTTCCACGTCAGCGCTGTTTGATCTGATATGGTTTATAACAGAAACCTGCGCCGAATCGGAGTGTTTCTCACTGGATCTCGTGGTGTTGATGTTATTAATTCTGAGGCGAATTCAATGGATTTCTTCACTGGATCTAGTAGTAACAGTGTTGCGTGAGCGAGATCGGCCCGCGACTGTCAAGTTCGGGGCTTTATTTTGTCAATGGATCGCTGCTGCTGCTCCGACCACGGTCCTAATCATAAATGAGTAGCGTATTGTCGTTCCACTTTCATTTTGTTTGCATTCGCTGCTAGGTAACGACTAACGAGTCTATAGATCGCTGATTGCTCAGACGCACATCAGGTTGTGATATATTTGTCTCCGTCTCCCTCCCACAGATGTTTACGCGCGCTATTCTTGTCACGGATTCATTGACGCGCCGCTTTACCATGCGTTTAACGTGTGGCAAATTTACTGGTCGCACATGTGCGACTGGATGTAAAATTCAGTCGCACACTCTCAAATTTTGGTCGCAGTCTGGTCTGGAGCCCTGAAATGACGCGGGGCGTTCAAGCTTCTCCGTTCCTCCGCTCGCTATGACGAAGCTGTGCGTTGACTGAACAACATGCGCACGTTTTTTTATTATTATTATTTTTTTTCATAATCAATCCGCGGATCACCTGTGTGCCGAACCGAAGACATTGATCCGAACGGATCACGGATCAGTGATGATCCGTTGCACCACTACTTATAATAAACACTGTGCACTACAATTTATAAATTAAAAAAATGCACATACTGGAATTCACATTATATTTTGTTCTTTGTAAGAAAGATTGAAGGATATCTATCATCCATCTTTTTAAAATGCATCAAATCAGTACACTCATCACCATTTAAATCATATTGTTTGGGGGGGGGGAAAGCATTTAAAATTAGGCGAAAAGCCACTGGGCCTGAGCATGCTATTGTTGCACATAAAATATCAATATTCATAACTGTGCAAAGAATTCAAAAACCTTTAGAAACTCATATGATAGTTCAGCATCACACACCAAGAGATGGGTTAAATAAAATAAAAAAATACCCATTTCTCTCCAAAACGGTACCAATGTTAGTGTTTTGATAAATGAGAATCACTAATATTGCCATATTACCTCAACTAATGCACTGAAAAAGGCTAAGATAGTGAGCTAACACTAATCACACACTTTTATTCCATGCTATTAAATATGTTACAATTTAAACGTAAATGCATTGTTCTAGAAGGGTGGCATCATCCCTTACATTTAACACGGCTACATTTACACACATTGTAATGCTGGTAATGTAAGGAAAATTGTGCATTAAATAGGCTAGGGAAGTTATATCCAGGAAACTTTTACAAAAGAAACAAACACACTTTGTCTCTGAAGTCTCAGCGAAGCTAAACAGCAGCACACACAAAAAAAAGTTCAACATGAAAAATGTTTTTGCTCAAGTGCACTTGCCACATGAAGACGGGTCATATAATGGATCAATCAAAAAACGCTGTTTATTAACGAGCTGTGCTAATTTCTTATAAAGTAACGCAGTTCAAGTTAACGGCATGTGCACTGATTCTGAATCTGTCGGCATGGCGAGCGCGAGAAGCAGCAGTGCATAGAGGTTGACGCGCGTCTCTCTATAATGTGATTGTGAAGTAAATGGGAGCGGGAATTCACCGCATTATGAACTCGTCTCGCAATTCCCCCAACCTCAGACTAAATGTTAGGCCATGTAGACAGGCCAGCCCTTATAAATATCATATTAAGCAGAAATGTGAAATTTACCTTAGCATATTAGAGGAAGACGCTGTCGCTGATATCTGGATTGAATTGGTGCGTGATAAATGCACTTCCACAGCAGTCACGAGTAACAACAGGAATAGGCGGTTAAAGTTTCTATGCTTAATTTGAATTGATGACATGACAGTCACGAGACCGATTACTCGATCCAATCACGTTGATGGATAAAAATAAAATTAAAACAAGTAACGAGTAACGACCACAAACAGAAGGAAAATAGCGGAGAAAAAGTACCGATACATCACTTAAAATGTACTCAAGTAAAAGTAAAATTACACAATTTTAAACTTACTCAAAAAAGTACAATTTCTGAAAAAAACTACTTAATTACAGTAACGTGAGTATTTGTAATTCGTTACTTTACACCCCTGCACGCGGATAGCTCAAAATGCGTAGAGAACACGCCACTTGACTCGAGAGTGGCGTGTATGTTTACGCAAAAGTCATGATGTCATGTTGTCTGTTGATATATCGACCCACGCCCTCAGAGTACTTGGATGTGGCTGTGGTTGCACTCAGGTAAAAACGATATAAATACTGTTTATTTTCTCACAAAAACTGCTCGTTTCGTGTCTTAGGCCATCAATGTGTACTTACATTTACGAGTCATTAAATCATGTTTAATTTGGTCTGAGGTGGTGACCACAGACCTGCCTTGCATGACTAAGAGACAAGAACAGTTTGACCTAAAAATATCAAAATTGAAACTACTGTGGAAACAAAGACACCTACATCTTGGATGCCCTTGAGCTTGAGGTAAGCTAAAACACATCAAAAATGTATTTCAAAGTGAACGATCCCTTCAAATCTAGTCTCAGACTAAAATACATGTTTGAGCTGTTTTAATTGAAAGCAGCATGCACTTGCATATCTTAAAATATATCAAAGCCATTGTTTAGTCTCAAGATTCACACCAGTAATGTTTTTTTCTAAGGCCCCGTCCACACTACTGCGTTTTCGTTTAAAAACGGAGACCTTTTGCTACGTTTGCACCTCCCGTCCACACTAAAACGGGAAAAACGAAGACCTAAAATGGAGAAGTTTAGAAATGCTGCGTTTTGAGTCTCCGTTTTAGTGTGGACGAGACAAAACCATACAAAACGGAGAACTTCAGAAACGCTGACGCAGAGGCTGACACTTGGCTCTATGATTAGGTGTTATCAGTCATGACGTAACCTTCCCTGATTCGTCATTCACTGTTTACACCGGCACGCGCATGCCCAGTGTTGGTGAATGGTCACGTGATCCGCGTTTTCAGTCATTTTAATGTGGACGGAGATCGTTTCTAATACGCAGATAAAATGCTGGAGTGGACGGAGATCGTATTCGTTTTAATTCTCCGTTTTTAAACGAAAACGCAGTAGTGTGGACGGGGCCTAAGGCACGTTTATAAAAGCCACTTAAATGCCCTAATTGAACGAAGGCCTAATCCTGACTTAATCTAAGCCCTGTCTGTAAAACCAAACCATAAAGTTTTTAAATTAAAAAAGTTAACTGGTGATGTTTCTATGGAAACCCTGAACCGCAACATAAAAAAACAAAAATGAAAAAAAAAAATAATAATAATAATCTAGCATTTCGAGATTAAAGTCCAAATGTTTCAAGATTAAAGTCGAAACGTTTTGAGAATAAAGTCAAAACATTACGATAGTTCAGTCTTCCATAGAAGTGTGTGCATTAAAAACAGTGCGCATCCACTGGCTCAGATACGCACGCGCGTGTGTTTGTGTAAAGAAATGCACATGTGAAGTCGAACTGCCATTGATTAACACAAAATAGTAGCTTTTTACTTTTATCTGGGCTTTTCAACAAAATACTACACACGTCACATGTGCTAGTGGCAGTGTTTCTGAGGTGTTTTCGTGCTCGTCTAGTCAACATTATCTGGGTTGAGAACACAACAGTAACCGTTCGGTCTCCCTCTTCACCATAAATATGCTCTGGATACATTTTAAGTGCATAATTCTGTATTCAATCACATGGCCGGATCCTGTGATGTCCTAAGATTTAATAACCACTAATGGTTGAGGAGAGATTCTCTGATATGACTGTAAAGCACTTTGAGTGTAGGCCTAGTAGACATAAGAAAGCGCTATATAAATGCCTCATTTCTCCATCCAGTCTGAAAGTGTTTTCCGTGTTGGTTTTGCTATAGGCTAAAGTCTAATCCGGCGCAGTATATTTTATAACGTCCTATAATGGTAGCCTAATGCTGGTAGATTGGCACCTGTTGAACTTCCTTTGATGAAACAAAACACACACACACACACACAGTGTGAAACTCGCAATTGGCCATTATGAATGCCTGTGTGTGCGGCAATGCGAAACAATGGCAAGCACACACGCGCAGCTTCTGCGGAAGACTTTATTCTCGTACTCTCGTCTCTCGAAATGTTTCGACTTTAATCTCGAAATGTTTCGACTTTAATCTCGAAATGTTTCGACTTTAATCTCGAAATGTTTCGACTTTAATCTCGAAATGTTTCGACTTCAATCTCAATATTTCGACTTTAATCTCGAAATGCTAGATTTTTTAATTTATTTTTTTACAGATTTAAAAAAAAAATACAGATTTTTTTTTATTTTTTTAGGTTGCGGTTCAGGGCTTCCGGAGTTTCAGTCTGAATGCTGCTTTATATAAACTTCAAAAAGATATTGTCTTTATATCTGTGCAGTAATTTTTTTTCTTTTTTTTTTCTGAACTTTGGCTCCATGATCAACAGCAGGAAAAGAAAACAAACATAAACAAGAAGACCAAGAACTGGACCAGACGACTGGACCACATATCATTCCCATATGTGTTGGCACTCTCTTAGGTGTAATTATTATTATTGTTATTTTGTCTGTTGCCTATTTTATTCACCGGAGAAAAAGAAATGCCTTATAGACCATTTGGGAGCAGACATCACAGTGTCAGAAAAATGTGTCAGAAAAAGATGGTCTTGGTTTTATAGAATACCATGATCTTTGAAGCTAAATGCAGACTGTTGCAAGCCATTAAACGGACAGGCTGAACTGATGAAACCTCCGATTACCCTTGAATTATGTAAACTATATTCATGCAGTTCATGGGGATGTTGTGTATTAGCCCTACAGTCACAGCATGAAATAATATTTATACCTATAACAATTTTATCTAAAAAAAAATCAGACTCTTTTCTTGGAATTGTGAGTTTATATTTAACAGTTCGGACTTAAAGGTGCATTGCGCAACATTTCATGTTAAAAATACCCGTTTTTCTAACCCATACGTGCTTAAAGGGGTCATATAATGGTACATGCACCTTTACAAGTTGATTGTACTGCAATGTGTATTGGCTGAAATGATAAAAATGATAAAAATCCATCCAGTGGTTTTGTTTTAATCTCTTATGTTTTCCCCTGCCTCAAATCGAGCCGTTCAACCTTGTGGCGTCACACGGTCGCACACCCTTCCCACGGTTGTTGATTGAAAGCAGTGTTTCAACACAGACCCGCCCTGAGCGAGCTGTCATCATTGACTATAGTCCGTCATTGTTGATACACTGGAGCAGAATAGCGTCTAAGCGATTGTGTTGTTCTGTTCTTGGGTGCAATAACAAACACAGAAATCATTCTGATGTTTCCTAAATTTCTTTTTAAAGAGTTTTGTTTACGAAGGGAATAGCCTATTCCCCACGATCAACGTCAGTACTTTCTTGTTTGCACGAATCATTTCTCACCAGACTGCTTTAGAAACGAGGATCAGTATAAAGCTGGTTTTGCTAAGAAGCTGCTCCTGAAAAAAAAATCGGTACCAACTATTTATGTTCCCTCTGCACCTAAAGTCTCATTAATCTTTATATTAATATTTGCAAGTCGCGGGAAAAAGTATTTCATGACCATTAGTTATAACGTCAATCTGTCAATGAACTGTATCAGTAAACACAGCGTTCGTACCTCACTACTCTACTCCGCCAGTGCATACAAAGATAGATCAAAGTAACATTACGTTAACCAACCATTCAGAAACATCCTCAAGCCTTGATTGTCGAACTTCTTTGCGGCCGTCATCTTGTTCCGGAGCGACTCCCGTTCTGATACGGTTGCACAGATGTGTCCTCATTCTCTCTTCAAAATATCCCTCAATTGTTGTCAACAATGCAACACCTCACGTGCGCTGTGTCTATGCCCGCAGAACAGAGGGGCGGGGTTTATTATTTAAAGGCATATGCACTGAAATGGCTTGCTGATAACAGAGCTGATTTTGACCGGGTAAAATGGTGTTTTCTTAAAATACTAATGAAAATTGAAGATGAAAGTATATTACAAAGTTTTCATTTAGACCCTAAACATTGAAAAAAATGGCATTATATGACTCCTTTAAACAATTGCCTGATGGGCTGAATGAGCCCTTCTCTGATCACTGCAATTGCCTCTATAATCCTGTACAGTAAAATAAGAGGGTTTCGGGACGAAATTGAGAAACTGGGCGTGACGTCATACGCGTTCACGCTCACCTGGCTATGTCTGGCAGGTTTGTGTATTCGCTGCCATTCTCCGTATCAGCGAAGACAACTTGAGCAACAAAACTTTAGTCAACTTTCGTCAAAAGTAGAAGATGGATTCAAAGAGACCGGTATGTAGTTCATTCCAAACCCCAACGCAAACTCCACATAAGACAAAGAAAATAAAGCTTGTCTAGTGCCAGGCGTCGGAATAAGACGAGATTCAACATCGGGAAGGTTTTAAACAAATGGAGAGATGAGATCTCCGGTCTGCTCTAGGGCTCAAACGGGATTCTATACAAAGTATTAACTTATATTGTTCATGAACGTGTTTCTTAATACAATCATAAGTGGATACAGTAAGCATATAAAACAGTTCAACATGGAGATAGATGGAAACAAAAACCGAAGTGTTCTACTACCCGATGAGCGTGCACACCTCTGGTTGCAATTTCACTTGTTGCCAGAGGGGGCATAGTTCTGCAAAAACTCAGAGACTATGCACCTAATAATAACTTGCAATTTCTAGTTTATATCACAATTCTGAGGAGAAAATTGTGGGATATGATATGAACTTGCAATTCTGGGGAAAAAAAATATTTATTTATTTATTTTACACATATTCCATGGCTTTTAACATAATTTGTACAGCTTTCATTGTTTATTTCTGTTAGAATTACTAACTTTGGGTCAGATCACCCGAAATGAAAATGAAAATTCTGTCATTAATTTTTCACCCTGATGTCATTCCAAACCCATACTTTTTTGGGGGGTTTTGGTTTATCTCTGGGACTCAAATAAAGATATTTTTTAATGAAATCTGAATCATTTCTGTTCAATTGACAGTCTGCAACTACAACTTTGATGCTTCAAAAAGTTCATAAAGAGATTGTAAAACAAATCCATATAAATCGAGCGGTTTAGTCCACATTTTCTGAAGAAACATGATCGCTTTACATGATAAACAGATTGAATTTAGTCTTTTATTTACTTATTAAAATACAAACAGAATCTCAATTGGCTCTTGAGGAAGCTCAAACGTGCTGCGTAACACAAGAATGAACCTTATTGGTTTTTGCACATCAAGCGAACATGCGTGAGCTTCCGTTTATTATAACTGAGGTCCATTCTTCGTACCTTGCTCATGATAACTGATTCCTGTTTAATTTGTTTTTTTTTGTTTTTTTTTTTTTTAACCGAATTTGTGGATTTGATTAAAATATCTGGATTAAGATGTCTGAGATTACTGCACGTTCTTGTGTGAATTGGAAAGTGCAGATATATTGATTCTTGAAAACATATGAAGAGTTCAGATGCAAAAGCCTCTAAATGCTATTTGAAATTTTCTTCTAAAATGATAATTTTTATCAAGCTTGTATATTTAAGTTCAGTAATTTCACTTAAATGGCAATGAAGATTACCTATTAATTGTTATTCAAGTGAAATTACTGAACTTAAATATACAAGCTTGATAAAAATGACCATTCTAGAAGAAAATTCCAAATGGCATTTAGAGGCTTTTGCATCTGAACTCTTCATATGTAAACACGTAGTGACATCATACAGTAGTTAAAAAGAACTTTACACACCTGCCAAAAAACTTGTATTTCTGGACCTTTGTAAGGAAACCAATACAACAAAATTTATAATCAATAAATTAAAGGAGCTGTATGTAAGAAATGTATTTCAAATAATCAGAAAATGGCCCTGATATGTCACTAGACATTAAGAAATCATGTTCATTTCAAATACGTATATCACTGACAACAGCAGTCCGGCCATGATATTGTCATTTAAAAAGTGAAGTTGCAGCCCTCAACTGATGTTGTCATGTTGTGTTTTGGTCTGATGCGCCACCCTCCACCGATCTACCAATCACGAAGTCAGTAGTGTTGCAGCATTCGGGTTGCCAGCTCTTCTCTAGTTACCACAGCTGCAACTACAAATGTATCCGATAAAAAAAAAAATAAATTTGGATCCTGCAGCCTATCTGGCAACCTCGAGTCAGGGGGGAGGGGGAGGGGATACACCGCTCTACAGAAATTTGAAAGTGATTGCAGTACCAGTTTTGGTCACAATCTTAAATACAGCTCCTTTAAAAGTGGCTGTTTGCTACATGATTCCCAATTATTTCCATTATTTCACATTTTCTAGTATTTGTACTGACTTAACATTTTCATGATTGTAATCAGCAAATCGTTTCATTTACCTGTGAAGCAGATTTACGTGACAGCATTAATTACCTTTTTAAAGGTCAAGAAAATGTTTCTGCTGTTTTTTTATTTATTTTTTCCCAAAGTTATCTACAGCGCTGCTTCAAGTTTCTCCCATGATTAAAACTCATGCACAGCTTAGACTACAGTAACTAACTTTAAATGTGTGTAAAGCCCTAGGCACACCAAGCCGGTGTTCGGCTGTTGGGCCGTTTTTGAGTGTTGTCTGACTGTTTGCTCTGGTCGGATGACGGCAGGTGTTTTTGGGCCAATTCAGCATGTAGAACAGTGTTGTGCCGTCAGTGACAGAGAGAACTCTGATTGGCTGTCTGAACACACTCTCATCTGTCTTTTTCTACTTTTTGTTGATGTTCAGACTTTCAAAGCTATTGACCAGTGTTTTATGTTTATTTTTTTTTTATTTTTTTTTATTTTTTTTGGTTGAAAAATAGACATCATTGCAAAAATCTGTAGTTAGAGAGAGACAGTCTTAATCTTCTCAGATGTCTTTTAATTTAAAATCTATGAATGTATTATAATTGAGATAAGAATAATATTGTTTTGGTCGGTCAAATTATGATGTATTAGCATATCTAATGATACACTTAATTAACATAATTAATTAAATTGAATACTTCAATGTGACAAGAAAGTTCTTACAGATTTTTTTTCTGATGACAGCTCCTGTAAACTCCAATTTTTCCATTGATTTGGTAATGTGAATAAACTAAGAGTCTTTGGAAAAGACATTTGTTTGATTCCTGATATCTCTACATTATACATTATAATAGAGAAGAATTGGATGATATTTAATCTAACTTTAATGAAAATAGCAGCAATAAATGAAATGATGAGTAAATGTACTGTTGCTTAGTTAATGTTGAAGGTTGCTTAGTTTCCTCCAAGAGCTGTTGGATAAGGGGAGATCCCCCTCCACGCTTAAAGTCTATGTGGTGACCGTTGCAGCGTTCGCAGAGTCGACGCGCGGCCGATCACTGGGAAGGAATGAGCTTGTCATCCGCTTCCTTAGAGGAGCTAGGAGAATGAATCCCCCGCGCCCCCCATCGGTTCCTATGTGGGATCTTTCTCTGGTCCTCGAGGCCCTGAAAGCATATCCCTTTGAACCGTTAGATTCCGTGCATCTTAAACACCTATCACTCAAAACCGTTTTTCTGACTGCTCTATCATCACTCCATTCAGAGCGCAGGTCATTTCTCAATCGGCTCTGCCAGCATCCGATAGCAAGAGCGATGTCAATCTCCTCTGCCCGGTCAGGGCGCTGAGGGCTTACTTTACGCGCTCCGCCCCATTAAGGCGTTTCATTTGGTGGGCGCGCCAAGGGTCTCGCTGCCTCGAAACAAAGCCTGTCCAGATGGATAGTAGACGCTATTGCAACCACCTATGTATTAAAAGGTCTGCAATGCTCTTTGGGCGTCAGGGCTCATGGCCTCATCGTGGGCATGGTCCAGCGGAATTTCTATGCATGACATGTGTGGCGGCGGGCTGGGCCTCCCCGTCCACCCTTTGTTAGGTTCTATTACCTGGAAGTTCCCATCCTGCAGGCTAAACTCCTGTCAGTATAAGTGAGATGTACATTCTGTCCAATTACGCAATACTCGTTCCCTCTTCTAGAGAGAACCGAGGTTACGTTAGGTAACCGATACTTATTTTTGTTTGTTTGTTTTTTGTGCTAGTTTCAGCCAGACGCAGTTATCGTTTTCACGTCCTGCGCCACATTGTTTAAATACATTTTTGGACTTTAGACCAGGTTTCCGTTGGTCAATGGCGCACTTCTATTTCAGTTGCCTCAAAATAGCAACACGCCAACACACTCTTAGTATTTTGTCCATTATTTAAAGAGTGTAGTGTGCGCCTTTAGGCGTGTCACAACATGCGTACACTCTGCTTATTATACACACAGGGACGTGCAGCAGCACATAAACATGCCAAATATTACAAATTAAATTGAGCACAACTGGATTTTAACGGGAATGGGAGATGAGATTCTTATTGGTTTATTGCACGTCCCGCCCAAAACACACACGTTACTGTTACGAACTGCTCTGAGACAAGTAATCCAGAATTGTAATCAAACACAGGCAAATATATTTGTCAATGATGCTCTGAACCTGTAGCACTTATTTTGATCTTTAACATGAGATCTTTCCTTTTCTTGGAACAAAACGAATGTTTTATGTTGATTCAATATTATTCTTAATAAACAAAATTGTATAATGACAAACTTACTCGTAGAACTTGAAAAAGGTGAACAAGATTGCGTAGCCATAGACTGTAAAAAAAAATGTGTACATAGTGTCCGTGACGTCACCCGTTGGTTTCTGAAGAGCATTTTTGGATGGAGCTGACCGTCGCCAACTTGGCAGCGCATCAACGTGCATCACTCCCGGATAACCGAAAATGGGCAAAAGGCAGGATTAGCTGAGGTGACGTAATGGCTAACAGACAGCAGATGAGCGTCTAGTAGTGACAGCAGCAGCAACCCACCTGTCACTCAAGTGGCCACACCCTAAATTATGCAGAACTTTAAAGCCCGGAACACACCAAGCTGACGCCGATGAACTTGCACTAATGAAAGCCGACTGCGTTGTCGCCTCTCATCCGCTCTCGTCGGAGTAAAAAGCTGCACTTGAAGACACAGAAGCCCCTTTTCCACCAAAGCATTTTGAGAGCCGGTTCGGAGCCGGTGCCTGCGCACGAACCAGTTATTTGTGTTTCGACAGCCAAAGAACCGGTTCTCGGCCGGGAAAACTGGTTCCAAACCGACACCAACTCTTTGCTGGACTAGAACCGTTCTTTTACCACGTCATGCTTACGTCGGGGGCTGGGGCGGGTTTAGATGTGTCCTAAACATCTTTTCTGACCATAATAAAGGATCGCAAAGCCAAGAGAAACATTTGCAGAAACACAAAGGAGTCCGCCTTTGTAATTGTTATGCTTGAAGTTGGCGCAAGCGTTTCTATTTTTGTATTTTTTTTGTTGAAAACATTATAAGCAAAGAAGAAAACAGTCACAAACAATATAGAACAAATAAATGGAAAGAAAAAAAGACACAAGACGGGTACATAACTTATCAGAAAAGATTACATATCAAACGAAAAGATTAAAAGACTTACATATTTCAATTGTTTTTAAAGCCTTCTTGGTACACAAGTTAGAGATAATACCAAAGTAATGTTGTACTTGCAAGCGTTTCTAGCTAAAGGCCAATTTATACTTCTGCATCGAGGGTACGCCGTAGTGTATGGCATTGGCTACGCACGTAGGCGACGCCGTTGTGAGCATTTATACTTCTGCGTTCAGGTCTTGGTTGCTCTGCAGTACTGCTCCGAAACGCTAGTTGGAGGCGGAGGGTTTTAAGACGTATGGCGACGTACACAGTGACGTAACGACATTCGTTCCCTGTCCGCTCTAGTCAGTGGAAAAACAAACAGGTTCTGAAGCGGTTTGCAAGTTGAACCAATTCCGAATCAACTTTGAACCAGCACCAGTTCCGAACCAGTTCTTTTTTTGGTGGAAAAGGGGTAAGAGAGAACTGCAGGTGACTGTCAGCTATAATGTGCGTTCTGCACCTGCGTGTAATGAGCCAACTGTCTATTTCTGCAGATATTTGGGGCCCTATCTTGCACCCGACGCAAATGACTTTATACACAAACGCATATCTCATTCCTATTTTGCACGCGCGCAAAGCGGGATATTCCCCTCCACAGACGCACGTCTGTAAACTAGGGAATGAACTTGCGCTCCCTGGGCGGATCGGCGCAAAAAGGAGGCGTGTTTCGGCGCAAACATTCACTGGTGCTATTTTACACTTCCAGAAAACAATTGCGCCAGAAAAAACCTGGTCTAAAGTCAGTGGGAATTAGCAATCAGAGTTCTCTCTCTGCCCGACGCCGATTCAACAGGTCGAATCGGGTAAAACAAAGCCGACGAGGACTATTTTCAGCCGAACACACCGAGGAAACTCGGTCGACTCACAAAAACTGCCCGACAGCCAACCGTCGGCTTGGTGTATTCCGGGCTTTAGGCTTAATATAATTGAAATGGATGAGTTGAACATGGGGAATATATGGAATTGACTCTCTTTTGGAGTCTGTCTCTAGTGGCCAGTTGATAAATTGCAGTTAAAATCACTTCCGTGTTGGTTTCAAGAGAGAGCCTGGAAGGTTGCCCCTTGGTTGTAACAAATAAATGAAAGGTCTTTGGATTTCCCCCTTACTTCAAAACGAATGGTTAGTTATAACTTTATAACAGGCAAATTCACTTCAATTAAACAAAGAAATGGCACTTTTATAAAAAAAAAAAATTCTCTTGAGCTTTTGCTTCTGGTATCGTCCTGTCAATCATTGTGTATCACTCTTGTCACATGACTTCTGCGACTCTTGCTCTGTGCCATACCCATAATGACATTAAGATTTATACTTCTGCATCAGACTCACGCCGTAGCCACGTTGTAGACTGTGTGTACGGCGTAGCCTGACGTGCACCTCTCCAAAAATTTAACAACGTGTCAATTGTACTTAGAGAATTGGCTTCCGGCTTATAAATGATCTGTTCTTCGATATGTTACAATTCAAGCTACAACAAAAGTTGCTATATATGTTCCGTCATTACTGCTGCTGCTGCTTCTCCAACAACAACAACATACACAACAAACTGCTTCTTCTTTGGCTTTTGCCTTAATACTGTGGGTTACCCATCATGGACACTGCCTACTAGTGGTTTGCATGTGTAATTGCGCATCTACATGGACAACAATGCAGAAGTATAAATGAAAACCGACACGTAGCCTACGACATAGGTCTGACGCAGAAGTATATATCAGCCTTTATGCACCCCCCACCTCAGCACCCCTGCTTAAAATGCGTTCCCGTGGCTATGGGCTGAGCCTGGACTCAGACAACACCCTCCAAACCCACACAACACACCACATGATTTGCAGTTTGTTAAAAATAATGTTAAATTGCTTTTATGATGTGCATTAGATGATGTGGAGGTTGGACAATAATTTTGAGAATTTCAATTGTGTTCTGAGAAATTTACCAAAGCAACTGAGAAAAACTGTAATGGCAATCAAATATAAAAACATGCTTAAAGGGACAGTTTACCCAATGAAAATTGTGTCATCATTTACTCACCTTCAAGTTTTTTCAACCCTGTATTTCTCCTGTATTATTGTGATATTGAGAAGAATGTAGGTTTGCTGTCAACTGTTTTACAACATTCTTCAAAATTTCTTCTTTTGTGTTCAACAGAAGGAAGACATGGCAACAGGCTTAGAACACCTTGAGGGTCAGTAAATGATGGCAGCACTTCCATTTTTGGGGGGCCGTATCTTTAAATGATTAATAAAGTGGGGATGGCAATAAAGTCATTAAATGCTGAAAAAAGTGTGGTCAGAGTGAGTTTGACTTTGACTTCCTCCACTTGATGTGGAAGGTTTTTTTTTTTTTTTTTTTGTCTTCCTGTGTTTTCTTCAGAGCTGCAGTAGATTTATCTTAATGTTGTGTAGAGGGAAGCAGAATCATTCTGAAGTGTTTTTATCTCAACAACATGAAGATCATTCAGCTTCAGCTCTGTGAGTTTATTATATGATATGGCTACAGGCTTTGTAAACTTATTAAAATTACATTACATTTCAAGTAAAAGTAATCTTACGTTGTTGTTCTTATAGATGTGTTAATCTGTTGTCGAGCTGCAGTCTCAGATCAACTCACTGATCTGGGATCAAATGTGACCATAAACTGTGATCTTGATGAAAATGAGGTTTATTGGATTTTACTGAAAACACCAGATCCTCCAACAGTGATTCTACGGTCATTCCCAACATCAAGAGCACCTTTTTACTCGAATAAAACGTTCATAAAGAAATATTCAGTGCAGTTTAAACACCGTCTGGTTATTAATAATGTGACCGATGATGAATTAGGAATTTATTACTGTATGAACGCAGGCGCGACTCCAAAACTCAGCAACAGCACCAGACTGACCTTCACCGGTGAGTTCATTTACTTTTTTAGTGATCAAGACATACTGATGATCACTGCTTACATACATACTTGCTATTATACATTTATAGATATGCAAGACATAATTATATTACTGTAATAAATAACAATATGTTATCATAATTCTCAGTGCTTTAAATCTTTAGTTTTCTACAGTAAGAGACTGGACACTTTCTTTACAGAATCAACTCAAGTAACTGAGTGTTACAATAATACAATTGAGTGTCAAAATCATACAGCGGTTGATCAAAATCAGAAACAATGTCAGATTATTATCATCATATCTGGACTGATGAACGGGCTTCTGCTCATTGTGCTGATCGGTGAGAGATTTTCAGCCATTTGTAAAAATATCCATATGCTTTGCTTTTCTGCATATACTGTATAGCCAGCTGAAGTTAACTGACTATGTAAATTTGATTTATTTAGGCTGCAAGCTTTGAAATCTGAATTCACTGTTCCATTTATAGGGCTGGTAAAGGTTTTTGTTATTGGAAACAGAAGGTCAGCAGAAGAATCACAACTTAACACTGATCTACAACAGACGCAAGTTACAGAAGAGCACGACTTACAGGTAAAAATAAACTTAAAACCCATCCTTACAATAACAAACCTCATTTCTCTTGATAATAATAATTATTAAGGATTGCTGCTGACCTGTTTTTCCAACATGTTATATTTACCTTAATTTGTGTTCATTTTTGTCAACTGCAACTGAATTTGCTAATATTGTTACAGATTATATATTAATACAGATTATATTCTTTCAGTACGCCACAATGGATTTTTCAAAGCTGCGTAGAAATATTCGGCACAGCCAAATCAACAGCACATATGCAGCTCTAAACCTACCGAAGTCATGAACACACGTATGACTGATCTTATACTTATTTTCTTCACTTTGTTCACTCTGAAACTTCTAAAAAGAATTTTAAAACAGGAAAAGACTGAAAAAAAAAAAACCAAAATCAAAATCAACCAAATTTAATATTATTATAAATATTTCATTCTTCTTTTTAAAGACTGCTTGGAAGTCATGAGGATCACAAGTATTTTTACTGAATTGGCAGCTATAGTTTTATATTTTCCTTATGTGTACATCCAACAAAACTGTAATAATGTGTTGATTGGTGGAATAAAAATGCTTGAAAACCCCTGTTGCAGATGAAATGAGTGTTTAAGAACATTTATGTTCACTAGTTGGCCTATTTCTCTTTGTCAGTTGAAAGACTTTGGGGTAACGCTTTATTTTAAGGTGATGTAGTTATACATTAATATGTGTATTTACTAGTTATAACAGTAAGTTATGCATACCTAACCTAAACCAAACCCTAATAGTAGTTCTATAGTACGTTTCCGTAGTTACTTAATATTACTCAGTACTTATTTTAGTATACAATGTAAGTATGTCCCATCCAAACAACTTTCTTTTGGAATAGCTAATTGTCTTTTAGCTAAATCTGTATCTTGTAAAAAGTTTGTGGTAGTTATCGAAGTGTTTATTTAAACAGGGACAATGCACACGTTAACATTAACCTAGTGAGAGAGATGCCCGTAGTCCCGTAGTTTTCCGCCCGTAGTCCCTTGATCATACTTCCCTTTTACCTTTTTCATACTTTAATCTCAGTATGGAGTTTGTTCACATTATTCATTATTTTTGTGAAGCCTGCTTGGTTGAGTTTTTCATGCTTTTAGACCAAGAAGTTAATTTATTTAACAATTCATTTGGGAGACTGTTTATTTTGTCAAGATGTTTCAATTAATGCCAAATCTTGATTAAAAAAAGAAAAACACAATTAGTTAAATGACTATACAATGATAAAGTCTGCTATTGTGAAATGTTGTGGCTTGTCAACCTACTTTTCTCGAACTCAGCACTCGGGGTCTTTTTCCTCTCTTTGTTTCTTTGTGAAACAAAATGAGAATGTGAAGAGTCCTCTGTTGTTGTTTTTTAAAATGCGTTTTATATGTGAATAGTCTGTTTGTTGTTATTTTTAATCCATAAAGTATTTTTAGGTATTCATTCGAAGAAATGTGCTTGCAAATAAATGGCAGAAACATTTTCTCGATTTTCTCATTCTTTTACTTTAAAGGACTTTAAAGTTCACCCAAAAATCAAAATTTTTTGATCATTTACTCACTCTCAAGTTATTCTAAACCTGTATGAGTTTCTTCAAACTGAACATTTTGAAGAATGTTGGTAACCAGACAGTTGACGGTAGCCATTGACTTTCATAGTATTTTTTTTTTCCCCCAGTCAATGGCTACCGTCAACTGTCTGGTTACCAACACAAATATATAAACAAAATATATTCTTTTGTGTTCAGCAGAAGAAAGAAACTTTAGGGTGAATGATGGCAGAATTTCCATTTTTGGGTGAACTATCCCTTTAAATGTACTTATTTTTGACTCATGCTCAAAATTATATTGATATGACTGCCTTTAACATTTTCTTAGATCTACATGAACTTTACTATTAGTTTGACAATATACAAATAATATATATTTAATATAAAAGAACAATATTTAAATTCCATTTGAAAACTTTAGGAAACATTTAGGAAAACACCTTTATTTTAGGAGAACACAGTCCAGCCGTTCAGTCATAATATAGGTTTATTATAAAGCTGCTTCGTCATGAATAAATATATATTGTGTATGTTTTTGTGTGTATGAGAATGTCACTTCAATAATCTACAAAAACGTTGTTTGCTAGTCTCTCTACTGTCCCTCTAGTAATGCTACTTCCTATACTTCATGTAAACAGCATGCTTACAAAGACAAGTCAATGAAATTTCAATGTGATATAAAATAATGTCCATTTGATGTCCATATTGATTGGCGTTTATTACTTTAAGTGAACACTGACATACATTAAGCACCATTACCAGATTCATAGTAAATCAATAATTAAACTTAAAAAAAAATTATGGTTTATTGGAAATGGCATGGGATAACTGATACATAGTATTATGTATAACAAAATGTCTAGTAATATAGGTTTGTATACAGTAATATATTTTATGCAATTTGTTAAGTAAAAAAGTAACACTTTGCAGCGGTGTTTTTAACTGAACTAAATTGAAGTGCTAAACCAAAACCATAAACGTTCCACTAGCTAGGGCACAGGCAATGAGTCTCACCTTTGTCAAGAGTGGAGGTTTAACTGTTAACCGAGCGCAGTGTTTTTCCAAAACCTTTAAGTTTATGTATCTCTGTTCTCACGGTTGTCTAAACCTCAAGTGGAAACAGATCAGCATTGCAGTAAGCCTGCTTTGATTGTTTATGGTCTGCACATTTAGTGCCCATTTAGTACTTGCCAACTGTGTTAACGCATGTAAAGCATATTTACAACACTTATACCAAAGTTTATATAGCTGTGAATGTCGAGGAAACTGAAATTGTCAAAGCCATTTCACATGTATCTAGGGTTTTTCTCAAAGGCTTCAACCAATTAAATAAATGCTTACACAAATGCTATTAGAATAGCTGAAACTATGGGAAAAAAAGCAAGTGAACATAAAATTAACATTCACACTTCAGTCTGTAAATATGAGCCCTATTGCTGCGAACACACAAGGGTGATACTAACAGAGACATCTCAGTGCTGCTCACCAATCAAGTTTGAGGATCAGAACTAAGAGCTGTAAACTATTCATCAAATATTTTAGGCATACAATTTTTATTAACTTATAGTTCTGGTCAGTTTTTAGAACTTTTTTAGAAACTTTTTTCAGTTTTACAACTAGAAAACAGATATATTTTTAGTCCGAAAGTGGAACGCAATGAACAATTCAGATGGTGAAAGCAACCTTTCAGCTGTTTTCTGTTGCAGACACGACCTGTCTGAGAGTAACCACCATAACCAGTGATAAAAATAGTCTAAAGATTTCAGGGCCATGTGGATTGTTGTAATTGGCAGATATAGTCCCCTGCTAATTCAAACAAGAGACGATCAAAAGCTTTACTAAACGGCCTTTAAATGGCAGGAGGCATCATTCACATCATCAAAAACAAAGCCAAAAATTAATAGGCCTTTTATTCGACATATCCTAGATTTTTACAGAAAATTTTCAGATGTAACCATAAACATTTTCATAAGTTACTGTATTTTAATTTAAAAAAAAAATGTTTCAGAGTGACTGATTAAAGTAACATTTAATTTGTAATTAAATTACGTAACTCTATTACACCTAACTGGTTACTCTCGAAGACTGGTTAGGTTGGTATGGTTTAATGAGAGTATACTTTAAAGTGTACTTTCATAAACTAAAAAAATGACTAGTAAACTATCATTATACATATAAGTGCACTTGCAGCTTGCTTACTGCTGTCACACTTATAGTACATTTTTACATACTAA
Source organism: Pimephales promelas (assembly GCF_988280905.1). Classification (NCBI taxonomy): domain Eukaryota; kingdom Metazoa; phylum Chordata; class Actinopteri; order Cypriniformes; family Leuciscidae; genus Pimephales; species Pimephales promelas. The sequence continues at coordinate 16,604,524 of NC_142770.1, read as the reverse complement.
AGTATACTTTTTTATACTAAAAGTGGGCCAATTTAGTCCCACTAGTATTAAAAACAGTAGGCTACAATTACAAGTATAATACTACATTGATTTTAGTATACTTACTACATAAAGTATACTTAAAAATATACTTGAAGTTTACCAAAGTATACATAAAAGGAACTTGAAGTAGGCTATAATTATTTTGCTGACTGTTCAGCTTCTCCTTACTGTATATAGCAGAAAGGCCCGCCTCCAGTTCCTCCTTGAACATCATTGGCCAATCATGTGGATTGGTGTCATAGGGCTTCAGTATTTCTCTGAGAAAGGAGTTTCTCCATGTCAGCTACTGACACAAAGTCACCCCCCCCCCCCCCCTTACATTGAGTAACCAGAGACAATGGGAGGGGCTAGCCTGTGTCCAGTTCTCTGAGGCCCGTTCCTTACATTGCCCCCTTTTGTTCGGACAGGACAAATGCAGCAACCTGCTTGAAAGGTTTATGACATCGCATATAAGTTGCCCAGGGAGCAAACCATCGAAAGAGACTGAAATGTCCCCAAATAAGTAATAATAAATAAATAAATAATTCATTAGGAGTAAGATGTTTTTGGATCTTGACTAAACTAAAGTTCATAAAGTGCACTTAATTTAATTTACAGTGACACTTACAGTGTGCTTTTGCTATATTTTGTTAAATAATGCAAATACATTTTTTTAAGTGTGGCTTTGGTGTCCATATATGTTGGGATCGCTGTATACAGTATTACAAGGATTTGGTTCAGGTGTTTATCCAGTAGAGGGCACCACAATAGTGAACAGTAATGACCTTAATATAGTAGAGAAGTAGAAAGGTTTGATTTGCCAATGACAAGTCTTAATATTTTAGGAACTATTACTGGATTACATACAAGGTGGCAAAGAGCACATTTGCAGTGTACCTTGAGGAATATGTGCATAGATGGGAATGTGATTATAGGACAGGTTTCCTCTATCAACATCCTTGTTGGTCCTGCAACAACATCCCTATATCTAGCACTAAGATTTCAAGGCTGGGTTTAAGGCTAATGTTAGAATAGGCTTGGGTTTGAGTTATAAGCATGTACAGCATTGCTTATAACGGATGATATTTCCGAAAATACCACAAAAAGTATTGAAACTGCCCCCCAAAAAATAAGGATATGGGGTAAAAAAGAAAAAAAAAGAAAAAGAAAATCCCTGTGCGTGATCTTGTTTTTTTGATGATGATCATTATTAGCTATGTGAAACCTCAATGGTATATTGTATTTATAAATAGTGCATTAACAATGAAATATGAACTAAAATCCTTAATATAAACAAATTGATAAAGTAATTGCAGTTCCACTGCATACAGGGTTTTGTGTATTTTTTCCCCTCACTTTTCTCCAACTGTTTATTTGAAATTGGCCTCTGAACTGCCTGCTAAGGCAAGCCCTCTGCTCAGTGTAGTCAAACCCAAAGAAAGCATTTTGATCGCCCCTGGTGGCTAACTGCAGTTTTACATGTGGAGGGAGAGATCCTGAGGGGTGGTTGGTTATGATTTCACTTTTCTAACTGTAGTTAAATAATAATAATAATACGTTTATTTTATATAATGCCTTTCAGAATACTCAAGGTCTCTTTACAATAAAGTACAAATAAACATGACATAGAAAAAATAAAAATGAAATGGGATGGTGGTACATAAACAAGTAGCAAAAAGATATGTTTTAAGGTGCAGTTTTGAAATCGTAATGATGAGAGGTTGCAGATGTGTTGGGGAATAGAATTCCGTTGAGTTGGGCCTGCGGTACAAAAAGTCCTTCCATCAAACGATGATAGTTTGTGCCTACGGATCGTCAACAGACCACTTTCAGAGAATCTAAGAGTGTGAACTGGGGGATAGGTATGGATGAGATCAGAAATATAGGGGAGGGGGGCAAGACCATGGAGTGCTTTGAATAATACGAAATACGAAAACGTACCGGTAGCCAATGAAGTCTGTATAAAATCGGAGTAATGTGGGAAGATTTCTTTGGGTATGTCAGGACCCTAACTGTGGAATTCTGAATATATTGGATTTTATTTATAGATAAGTTTGGTAAGCCATAGAAAAGGATTGAAGTAATCAAGCCATGAAGTGTTGAAAGCATGAACCAGGGTTTCAGCATCGCTGATATTCAGAAATGGACATAAAAGCGCAATATTACGAAGGTGAAAGAAGGCAAGGAAATGTGTGGATGGAAGGAAAGAGAGGAATCAAAGATTATACCAGGGTTTTTGACAGTGGTGGAAGGTTGAACCAAAACTCCAGCAATATTAACATTGTCAACACAGAAACGGGATGTAATTTGAGGTGAACCAATAAGAAGTAGATCTCGACACTGTTTTATCAGTGTCGAGTTTGAGAAAATTACTGGTAATCCAAGCATTTATATCATCAATACATGCTGATATGGAATTTGTGGGAAAAGGAGCATTGTATTGTGAATTGATGTAAAGTTGGGCGTCATCTCCGTAGCGATGGAATTTAAAGCCATGATGATGGATGATGTTAACTAATGGAAGTATGTAGATGATGAAGAGAAGAGGCCCAAGAACAGAACCCTGGGGAACACCGTGTGGGACAGAGGCAGTAGTCTGTCGACCAGACAGGAAGGAGGTAAACCAGGATTGGGCAGTACCAGAAACACCAAGAACAGAGATTCGTGAGATAAGAATAATGTGAGAGTTTCGTGTGCTGTTTCAATGCTGCGGAGGGTGCGGAAAGCGGATTGAAAACATTCATAGTGGTTGTTAGATGACAAATGCGTTTGAAGTAGAGCAGCGACCACTTTCTCAAGCAGTTTCGAAAGAAATTGTAGATTTGAGATTGGTCTGTAGTTGGCCATGTCAGAGGGGTTATGTGTAATGTTGCTGTTTGAGCATAAACAGCAAAGTTACAACACTCTAAGTTCAAAGCAAAGGGAGATATTTGCTCATTTTTTTAAGGACTACAACAAACGGCTGGTAGGGACTACAAGACATTCCTCACGGGTTAGTGACATCACCAATCCTAAAATTCACATTAATCCCTCCATCGGGAACACACAGTCTATGTTGTTGAGTTGTTGAGTCTAAGAGTTGTTGTTGTAGAGTAGCCCAGTATTTTGTGAGTCTGCTCAAGCTCTCGCATCCATCTTTTCACATATCCAATAGAAAGTCACTCTGTGTGGATCTTACAACAGGGAAAGAACAGTGGCAATCGGGAGAGTCTTGGCTTTTCCCGGTGGGCTGGTAGTGTTACGAGGCTGCAGGGGCCGGTCTGATAAAAGTTACTACAACAATAAACTACAATAATAAAGTATTAATATTCTACTACAATAAACATTGCAAGTTCTTAACAACACACCGCCTGGTGTGCGGCCACTACCTGTTGGTCAAACTGTGCAGCCTCTCTGCTCAAACTGTAAATAAATCAATCGATCTGCAAATTTTGTTGTAGTCTAGTGGTAGATCGTTTGCCAACGTGTCAGAGATTACGGTTTCTAAACCACAATCCTATGGTTTAAAAAACATCATATTTAAACGCTAGATCTCTTATTTAATAGCGAACTAAATAAATGCTCTGCTTGTTAACTGGAGATGTTTTATTTGCTTGTAATCGGTACATCCATGTCTCAATGTTTCAAAAAGTGGTGGGGGACAATATAGATCTTGAGAAAAAATGGTGGGGACATGTCCTAACCACCCCGCCCACAAATTACGCCTGACACGAATTCACTGGATCTAAACAAATCAATCTAACCATATGTGACTTTTAAATAAAGCATTTGACAACCAAAACACAGCAGGCCAAACACAACGATGAGCAACAAACTACATCAGACGGTCATTGCTAAGAAGTATGACATTATTTGTACAAATAGCGTTTTATTCATAATTCATCAAACTTACCTGTTCATCACAGCCAACTTGGGCTAATTCAGGAACGACATACACATTGACAAACCCATGTAGGACCCATAAATCAAGCCCATATATATTGTCAGTATATGTTTCATTTGATTATTTTGCATTTAAATATTTCTATAATTAGGGTGAAATACTACTTTTCAAAACTTAGTATTGTAAACTCTTCCATTTCTGTGTACGCCATGCGTTGCACGGATATAATCAGGTGTACGTGACGTCAACAGACATGCAGATGTTCGTTAATCTTACACCAAATCTTCTTCAGTTAATTCAAGACTCTCCATGGCTGATAAAATAATAATAAAAATAAGCTAGTCTTTTCAGTAGACTGCTATAGTCGTCCTTATGTTTAACGTAATGTTTGATCCTAAAGTGAAATGAACAGCAGTGAATGAATTGAGTAAATGTACTCAGACTTACATGAGAATGAGAGGGACGTATCGTTTCTTAAACTCTTCTGGGAAAAGGTTGTGTTCTGGATCCTGATCAACATATCCCTGCTGTCACTGAGTCTTTAATACGTTGTCATGTCTTGATTTTATAGTTCAGTGTCATTGTAAGAGAGCAGGACCAGATTTCCAACAACATCCTCATTCAGTCCTACAGAGAAAAATGAAAGAGTGAAAGAATAGAAAACAACAGGGAAATGCCGCCTGGCTTTTGGGGTTTCAAAAATGAGTTAAGAAATGACAATACATTACCTGTGTTCTTTTGCAAATCTGGGCTCAATCCATAAAGATCTGCTTCATAGTTCCTCTCTCTTGCTTTCACTCTTGACAGACTGAACAAGTGCTGAGAGACTGTATTCTCAGATGATTGGATGGGAGGAGAAACTCACAGGATTGTTGCCAGACTAGATAAGAGGGCAAGTATCTTGTGTATCATATACTCCGTCATATCTTGACGTTGTCACCAGTAAATTCCTCATTCTGACGAGAAACTGAAAGAGAGAGAAAGCAAAAGTCTCAAACTCCCATCCTTTTTAAACTTGGCTTGTTTATCGGCACGCATACAGTGTCAGCATTTAGGCTTGGTTGTGTATGTTGCTTGTTTTATATTTAATTTAACTTTGAACTTTTATATTTAATTTGACTTCATTGCCAAATCATTGCTAAAATGGAATTTATCTTGTTTTATATATATATATATATATAATATATAATATATATATATATATATATATATATATAATGAAAACAATGAGAGAGTTATGTAAATGTTGGACCTCACAGACCAGCCAGATTTGCACCTTTTCTTCGTGACGTATTCTTTTGTATTGTAGCATTTTGTAGTGTGTTTTTGTATTATATGGGCAAAATGATTTTTTGATGCATATCATGATGTTTCTGAATTAGACACAGGCATTCCGATTGGTTGTTCTTTTAGTATTTTGACCTGATGCATGATACGTTTCATTGACTAGTAAGGAGTGGTGTTGATGTGGAAACTCTGAGCCTGATGTGTTTATGATAATATCGTGCTGAGATACTGTTGGGCCCTTAGAGGCCAATAAAAACCTCATAGGCCCAAAACGAGCCCCAGTGAATTGCCTCAAAACACAAGTAGTTTTGGCGTTCTTATACAGTTTTATAGTCTTGAAATTTGAAATTCTTGAAAGCTTGGTTTGTTTTCTTACCATTGCAACATGTTAAAAATACTACAAAAGAAAAGTTAAAGGGATATTTCATACAAAAAGGAAAATTTTCTCATTGTTTTTTTACCCTCATGCCTTCCCCAATGTATAGAACTTTCTTTCTTCAGATAAACACAAATTATTTTTTAAGAAAAAAAAATTGCCACTCAGTTGACTCTTAATAAAGCTACACACATCAGTTGTGACGGTAATCCATACAACCTCAGTGGATGAATCAATGTCTTCTGAAGTGAAAAGATAGGTGTGTTGAAGAAAAATACTAATAATTTTAACACTTTTAACTCACTTTTTAATCACTTGACTTTTATGGAAGTATGTTGGGAAGTCCGCGTGAGGAGTATACTTCCTATATTGCGGTATACCGCGCGGAATCAGGGTGGACTGTCACTTCTCGCACAAGCTTCATAATGTCCACCACATGTGATAGCACATATGTTGATAGACCAAAAGTATTGATTTATTTATACAAAATTATTCCTATTTTTCAGCACATTCGTATTGTTTTGCTTCAGAAGACATTTGGTTCCTGTTTATATTGTAATTGATTTTAGAGAATTACATCACGCTTAAACTTGCTGCCCCTATTTCTTTCTCTTCATTGTGTGTGTGACATATGGCGTGTAAATGTGATTTTTTTTGTGTGTGTGTGTGTGTGTTATGTCAGTTTTGACCTGCTTTTATTCATAAACCCTCTCTCATTTTCTGTCTGTCTAAGTCTCATTAGTCTTTGAATCTGTGTTTTTTTCTAAACCAACACAACACAACAAAAAACAGAAAAGACGAAAGTCACATGAGCAAAGAGAAATGTCGTCATTTGCACTCATATCTGCCTATCCTGTCTTGTCTCTCTCTGACATGACATCTCTTGACTTTCTTTCTGTTAAGGTTGTTTTCAATGTTTATGAGACTAAACAAACCCACTGTCTTGTTGCCGTCTGCCCTAACACAAAGCAAAACAAACATGAAAACACACGCACGCACAGACACACAGAGATTGCGGCTATATTCATAGATTCTCATCCAGTGCCACATTACTTCATTTTCCCTGTAGAGCTAGCATTAAATTAGTTTTAACTTAAACATTTTTATTATTATTTAGAATACCAGTCCATATTAATCAATTGGAAATACTTTTGTGTTGATTTACACTTATTTTAATGTTTTTTTAATTAACAGAAATAATGTTGCCCTTTGTATAATAAATGCTATTATGTGAACACTGACCTGGCAGAAGATAAAAACATATCACACAATCATGAAGAAACACTGCTGTTGTGTCTCGATGTTTTGTATGATCAACATCTCATTGTTCATTTTTCAGAATGAGATCAGATTGAGATGAGGGTTGTTTCGAGACTAAAAAATGTCTTTGTTTTGCAGCAGTGTGTTCCTGAAACCCTCAGGACTTGCATGTACTATAACTGCATTGGAATGCAATTATCATGAAAAGTATCAGTACTGTCCTAAACAATCAAAATTATGCTCTAAGAACATTTTACTAAAGTTCCCATTCATGGCAATACAGACTTATTATTAGACCTCAGATGAGATCACGTAATCAAGCCACTTCATGATGATTATAATACCATCAATAGTTAGCCATCATAACCCAATCACATTTTGTCTTAGCTTCTTTGCTACGGTAAATGTGTTTTATTAACACACCGTTACACCGTCGCATCCAGAGAAACATAACTAAAAATATAGCTGCGAGCAGCGATGGCGGGCCCAAGCCGGTGGCACCGCAACCCCTGGCTCCTTTAGTTACCTAAAGGCACCGGGGTGGCGGTGCCGAAGGCTTTGGCCCTTTCATGATTAAATGTTAAGACGGCTTGCCATAGTCTGTCATTTTGACTAGTCACAATTATGTTACAGATATCTTAAATGATAATACAAACTATCCAAAATGTAATTACGACTAGACAGAAAGACATTGTTGATATCTACAATGTTAATTTCCGGATAGGCAAACTTAGCTTTTAAATGTTAAAAGGGCTTGCCATACACGGACGTAGGCTCAGAGAGAGTATTCAAACCAAAATATCTGACTTCCTCTTGGTCTGAGCTAATGACTACGAATTAGAAAGTTGTCTGGCTTGAGGAGTACAATGTATATAACGATTTTTGTAACTGTGGATAAAAATAACAACCCCACTTTTGTCAAAAGGTGGCGCTATTTAGTCCCTGCACCATGCCCGTTTCTGAAACTTTGCACATGTCTACTGGCTAATAAATGTGATGTGTCTGTTGAGTTTCATGCAATTTCAAGCATGCTAAGAGTCTCAAAAGCATCCTAAAATAATTTCAAAGTTTGAAGCTTTGCCACGGCAACAGTTTAAAAGATATCAAGAATCCATTCCCAGGTCTACATCTACCGTAAGTTTACATTATACAGATGAAGTTTTTCATCTGTTTTTCATCATTATACAGATGAAGTTTTTCATCTGTTTACATTATACAGATGAAGTTTTTCATTCATATTATTACATGCAAGCGTGTTTGATTTATGGACCAAGTTTTCGGACCCCGTTCCAGGGGGCGCTGTCTAGCCCCCCTGCCACGCCTAGGTACCATCTTCAGCCCGGGCCTGATGGCTGTGGGATATGACCTGTGTGCAAAGTTTCAAGAGTTTTCAAACCCGATAAGGGCCTCAAAAGCCATTAAGAGTCTCAAAATCATCAAAAAAAAAAGAATTTTAAAGTTTGATGCGTTGCCACGGCAACAGTATCAAAGATATCAAGAATCCATTCACAGGTCTTCATCTGCCATGTATTTACATTATACAGATGAAGTTTGAAGCAAATCGGGTAAAAATAAGAGGTTGATTTCAAAGCATTTTGAAAGTGACACACTTCCTGCTGCCAGTTGGTGGCGCTATAACTTTGACTCGAAATAGTCTAATCCATGTGATCGTCCTCTTACAGCGAACACACTGATGAAGTTTCATCAAGATATGTTAATGTATGCTGAAGTTATAACACACTTCCTGTTTCACGTTTCTCGCCATAATTTCGTTTCCTCGCCACGGCCAAACCGTTTGAGATATCAAAAATCCCCTCACAAACTTTCATCCTCAATGTCTTGACTTCTTGCACACCGAGTTTGGTTGTGATTGGTAAACACATGCGTTGTAATTTGATGTATTTCTCCTAGGACAACTATTCAAACAACCCATAATTCTCAACTTCCATTTTAATTGTCGTAAAACTTAGAGCACGAAAGTTGTTTGGCCTGATGTGATCTATAATTGTACCGAGTTTCATATTAATTCACGCAAGTGTGTTTGATTTATGGACAAATGTTCGAATCCCAGTCCAGGGGGCGCTGTCGAGCCTCCCTGCCACGCCCGATGACCAGCTTCAGCCCGGCCCTGATGGCCATGGGTTCTGACCCGTGTGCAAAGTTTCAAGAGTTTTCGAGGATGTTAAGGCCCCCGAAAATGCCAGAGAAGTCGCACACAGCAAATAAAGGGTTAAAATTAACCTGACAGGCGCCCCTCCTCTCACTCACACAGAGAGACACTGAGAGACTGGCAAAATTCTAAGATTTTCTCTACATTCAAACAAAGATATCTGACTTTCTGTGGGTCCTAGCTAATGAGTGTCAATTAGAAAGTTGTCCGGCTCGAGGAGTACAATATACATACCGATTTTTGTAACTCTAGTTAAAACTAACAACCCCACTTTTGTCAAAAGGTGGTGCTACTGAGCCCTCACCACGCCCGTTTCTGAAACTTTGCACATGTCTACTGGCTAATAAATGTGATGTGTCTGTCGAGTTTCATGCGATTTGAAGCATGCTAAGGGTCTCAAAAGCATCCTAAAAGAATGGTAAAGTTTGATGCGTTGCCACGGCAACAGTTTCAAAGATATCAAGAATCCATTCACAGGTCTACATCTGCCGTATATTTACATTATACAGATGAAGTTTGAAGCAAATCGGGTAAAAATAAAAGGGTGATTTCAAAGCATTTTGAAAGTGACACACTTCCTGCTGCCAGTTGGTGGCGCTATAACTTTGACTCACAATAGTCACATCCATGTGATCGTCCTCTTACAGCGAACACACTGCTGAAGTTTCATCAAGATCAGTTAATGTATGCTGAAGTTATAACACACTTCCTGTTTCACGTTTCTCGCCATAATTTCGTTTCCTCGCCACGGCCAAACCGTTCGAGATATCAAAAATCCCCTCGTAAACTTTCATCCTCAATGCCTTGACTTCATGCTGACCGAGTTTCGTGCCGTGTGTTTGAATTCTCTAGGAGGAGTATTGCACATTCCATTGCGAGCGTTTTACAAACAAACCTCAATAGCCGACTTCCTGTTGGGCTGGGGTAAAAAGTAATAGTTTGAGGTATATATGAACGATGAGATCAACATGTGTACCGAGTTTCATATTATTACATGCAAGCGTGTTTGAGTTATGGACCAAGTGTTCGGACCCCGTTCCAGGGGGCGCTGTCTAGCCCCCCTGCCACACCCAGGTACCATCTTCAGCCCGGCTCTGATGGCTGTGGGATCTGACCTGTGTGCAAAGTTTCAAGAGTTTTCAAACCCGTTAAGGGCCCCAAAAGCCGCTAAGAGTCTCAAAATCATCAAAAAAAAAGAATTTTAAAGTTTGATGCGTTGCCACGGCAACAGTATCAAAGATATCAAGAATCCATTCACAGGTCTTCATCTGCTATGTATTTACATTATACAGATTAAGTTTGAAGCAAATCGGGTAAAAATAAGAGGGTGATTTCAAAGCATTTTGAAAGTGACACACTTCCTGCTGCCAGTTGGTGGCGCTATAACTTTGACTCACAATATTCACATCCATGTGATCGTCCTCTTACAGCAAACAAACTGCTGAAGTTTCATCAAGATCAGTTAATGTATGCTGAAGTTCTGACACACTTCCTGTTTCACGATTATCGCCATAAGTTTGTTTCCTCGCCACGGCCAAACCGTTCGAGATATCAAAAATCCCCTCGCAAACTTTCATCCTCAATGCCTTGACTTCATGCTGACCGAGTTTCATGCCGTGTGTTTGAATTCTCTAGGAGGAGTACTTCAAATTCCATTGCGAGTGTTTTATGAACAACCCTAAATAACCGACTTCCTGTTGGGCTGGGGTAAAAAGTAATAGTTTGAGGTATATATGAACGATGAGATCAACATGTGTACCGAGTTTCATATTATTACATGCAAGCGTGTTTGAGTTATGGACCAAGTTTTCGGACCCCGTTCCAGGGGGCGCTGTCTAGCCCCCCTGCCACGCCCGGGTACCATCTTCAGCCCAGCCCTGATGGCCGCGGATTCTGACCCGTGTGCAAAGTTTCAAGAGTTTTTGAGCATGTTAAGGGCCCCAAAAGTGCCCAAATAGTCGTATAAATAATAATAATAATAATAAATATAGCTGCGAGCAGCGATGGCGGGCCCAAGCCGGAGGCACCGCAACCCCGGTTCCTTTAGTTACCTAAAGGCACCCGGGTGGCGGTGCCGAAGGCTTTGGCCCTTTCATGATTAAATGTTAAAACGGCTTGCCATACTCTGTCATTTCGACTAGTCACAATTATGTTACAGATATCTTAAATGATAATACAAACTATCCAAAGTGTAATTACGACTAGACAGAAAGACGTTGTTGATATCTACAATGTTAATTCCGGAAAGGCAAACTTAGCTTTTAAATGTTAAAAGGGCTTGCCATAGAGGGACGTAGGCTCAGAGAGAGGCTCACCATATTCAAACCAAAATATCTGTCTTCCTCTTGGTCCGAGTTAAAGACTATGTATTAGAAAGTTGTACGGCTTGAGGAGTACAATGTATATACCGATTTTTGTAACTGTAGATAAAACTAACAACCCCACTTTTAAGTATATATATGGTGCCTTTAGTGTTATTCTTCACGACGTGCAAAAACTTAACCCCCGCTTTTTAAGTATATATATATATATATATATGAAGAGTTCAGATGCAAAAGCCTCTAAATGCCATTTGAAATTTTCTTCTTTAATGATGATTTTTATCAAATTTGTATATTTAAGTTCAGTAATTTCACTTAAATAACAATTAATAGGTAATTATCATTGCCATTTAAGTGAAATTACTGAACTTAAATATACTAGTTTGTTAAAAAACAATCATCATTAAAGAAGAAAATTTCAAATGGCATTTAGAGGCTTTTGCATCTGAACTCTTCATATATATATATATATATATATATATATATATATATATATATATATAAAGAGGGTTATTCTGCACGACGTGCAAAAACTTAACCCCCGCATTGACTGTCGAAGAGAAGTGTGCAGAAGAGCTTGCATCAGTGAGGGCTTTGCAAAATATATATACATACAAACACACACACACACACACACACACATATAAATGAGGTTAGTGTTTTACAATATTAAGGAAAGCAAATGTATTGAAATATAGCACATTAATTTTAAAATCATTCAGCTTCAATTACCAATTTGTAGTTTACCAATTTATCTTACTTTTATTTAAACCAAGCTATACATTTAAAAGATTAGGGTTATATGCATATTTTGTCATTTAAAAAAATACAAAATTGTTATGCAAAAAGATAAGGACTTGCAGAAAAAATCTACAGTCAGCCAAACACACACACACACACACACACACACACACACACACACACACACACACACACACACACACACACACACACACACACACACACACACACACACACACACACACAAATAAATGCAGACACCAGCAACCCCCCCCCCCCTCCCTCTTCCCCACACAGACACTGATAGAGACAAGATACACATCCAAACTGCAATATCTGACTTTCTTTTGGTCTGAGCTTATTACTGTTAATTAGAAAGTTGATCGGCTTGACGAGAACAATATACGTGGTAAGTTTTGTAACTGTAGGTAAATTGAGCAAAGTTATAACACACTTTATGTGTCCTTTTTTAGTCATAAAATTCATTTCCTCGCCACGGCCAGACCGTTCGAGATATCAAAAATCCGTCCGGAATTGAGCATCCTCAATGTCTTGACTTCATGCACACCGAGTTTGGTTGTGATTGGTAAACACATGCATTGTGATTTGGTGTATTTCTCCTAGGACAATTATTCAAACAACCCATAATTCATAATTCATAAATAACTTCCATTTGAACTGTCATAAAACTTAGAGCACGAAAGTTGTTTGGCCTGATGTGATCTATAATTGTACCGAGTTTCATATTAATTCATGCAAGTGTGTTTGATTTATGGACAAATGTTCGAATCCCAGTCCAGGGGGCGCTGTCGAGCCGCCCTGCCACGCCCGGTTACCAGCTTCAGCCCGGCCCTGATGGCCATGGGTTCTGACCCGTGTGCAAAGTTTCAAGAGTTTTCGAGGATGTTAAGGCCCCCGAAAATGCCAGAGAAGTCGCACACAGCAAATAAAGGGTTAAAATTAACCTGACAGGCGCCCCTCCTCTCACTCACACAGAGGGACACTGAGACACTGGCAAAATTCTGAGATTTTCTCTACATTCAAACAAACATATCTGACTTTCTGTGGGTCCTAGCTAATGAGTGTCAATTAGAAAGTTGTCCGGCTCGAGGAGTACAATATACATACCGATTTTTGTAACTGTAGATAAAACTAACAACCCCACTTTTGTCAAAAGGTGGCGCTACTGAGCCCTCACCACGCCCGTTTCTGAAACTTTGCACATGTCTACTGGCTAATAAATGTGATGTGTCTGTCGAGTTTCATGCAATTTGAAGCATGCTAAGGGTCTCAAAAGCATCCTATAAGAATGGTAAAGTTTGATGCGTTGCCACGGCAACAGTTTAAAAGATATCAAGAATCCATTCACAGGTCTACATCTATCGTATGTTTACATTATTCAGATGAAGTTTGAAGCAAATCGGGTAAAAATAAAAGGGTGATTTCAAAGCATTTTGAAAGTGACACACTTCCTGCTGCCAGTTGGTGGCACTATAACTTTGACTCACAATAGTCACATCCATGTGATCGTCCTCTTACAGCGAACACACTGCTGAAGTTTCATCAAGATCAGTTAATGTATGCTGAAGTTATAACACACTTCCTGTTTCACGTTTCTCGCCATAGTTTCGTTTCCTCGCCACGGACAAACCGTTCGAGATATCAAAAATCCCCTCGCAAACTTTCATCCTCAATGTCTTGACTTCACGCTGACTGAGTTTCGTCGAACTTGGATCAAAGCTCTAGGAGGAGTATTTAACATTCCATTGCGAGTGTTTTACAAACAAACCTCAATAGCCGACTTCCTGTTGGGCTGGGGTAAAAAGTAAGAGCGCGAGGTATAGATGAAACGATGAGAGCAACATGTGTACCGAGTTTCATATTATTACATACAAGCGTGTTTGAGTTATGGACCAAGTGTTCGGACCCCGTTCCAGGGGGCGCTGACGAGCCGCCCTGCCACGCCCAGGTACCAGCTTCAGCCCGGCTCTGATGGCCGCGGGTTCTGACCCGTGTGCAAAGTTTCAAGAGTTTTCGAGCATGTTAAGGGCCCCAAAAGTGCCCGAATAGTCGTTAGAAAAATAAAAGAAAAAAAAAAAATAATCGGAAGGAAAACAATAGGGCCTTCGCCCTTTCAGGGCTTGGGCCCTAATAATCGTTAGGAAAACAATAGGGCCTTCGCCCTTTCAGGGCTTGGGCCCTAATAAAATCGAGTTTCAAAGCCCAACTAAAGGAAACACTTATCACCATAATGGTGACAAATGAAGCTATTGTTTTCAATAAAAAAAAATTAGCATTATAACTAAACCTGTTTTGATTTTATACAAGAACTTTTGTAGATGTATAAGAGAAATAAAGTCCAACTGGTTAGTAATAACTTATGTTGTTTTTGCCATTGTTTAATCTTCTGCTGAGATTTAATGTGTTCTTTGATGTAAAGTTTATTTCATGTAAAACTGGAATGGCTGGAAGTCAGGTGTAGTTGTTGTTATGTTTTTGCTCATGTCATCTCTTCTCTTTTATCTGTTGTTAAAGTAAATAGTTTTTGTACCCAGATAAGATACAGTTATGCTTTATTTCATTTGCGCTTGGCTGATATGTAGCATTCCTGTGGCCTGATTGTGGTTCAGATCTGAAAGCAGAGCTCAAAGTACCATCATTCCACAGGGGCAGATCTGGGTCGAAACAATGTTGCTATCCAGGATGATATCTGTTCTTTCCGATAACAAAGCTACATGTGATAACAAATAATGTGACGAGCTGGTAATCACGACTTGACAAGTGGGAAGTGGGAAATTTCCAATAGGATGTCAAGGTAGCATTAAAAAATGCAGTCAAAAACTTTTGAAAACGGTGAAAAATATTTTCATACTATATCAGCCCGTTCTCATCCCAAGACGTCATCTAACTGACGCTTTTGACCACACGTCAACATCCGACTTTTTAGGGTACCCTTTAACGTCAGTTAAATGACGCTAATCCTGACCCTACCCCAGACCTAAACCTACAGTACCTGCATCATCTAAAGCCTTGTTCACACTACATGATTTTAAAACGCCGGGCTGAACTGTGTGGTTCACACTACATGACTTGCGAGGCGTCTGGGAGCCTATTCGCTGCGTTGTTGGCTCTTTCATACTAACAGATTGGCAAGCATTCATCATCCGCTAATCCCCCTCGATTTGCACGCGATAACACCCTGACCTGTCGGCGAGCTCAACGATTTGCAAATCTGGCTTAAATCGGGCTTAAAATACTGTAGTGTGAACTTGGCTTAACTGACGCTAAAGGTAAAGCGTCAGTTAGATGATGCCCTACGATCATCATCTAACTGAAGTTAAAGGGTACTCTAAAACTTCGAATGTTGGCGTATGGTCAAAAGCGTCAGTTAGATGACGTCTTGGGATGAGAATGTGTTGAATATATACGGTGAATAACTGTAAGCGTGTCACAGTGTCTGGTTTGTGGTGTTCTTGTGTTCTAGCTCTGTTTATTGTGAGCACATGGCTTGTCATGTGTTTCCTCTGTGCCATGTGCTCTCCTGTCTATTGTCTAGCCCCTCCCATCTTGTTGTCTGATCATTGGTTCATTTGACCCACCTGTCCTTCTCGTTACCCTCCTTTGTATGTTCCCCTATTTAGCCTCCCTGTGTTTGTGGTCCTGTGCTGGTTCGTTTGTCCAAGTTACCTGTTTCCATCCCGCTTGCTCACAGTGCTTTTTGAGTTTGTTCCTTATCGCAACACATTCTCATCCTAGGGCGTCATATAGTGACGCTTTTGACAACATGTCTAAATCCGAGCACATGGCACCCTTTAGCATCAATATAACATGCTTCGGTTATGGTAGGTTTAGTTTTGGGGTAGGGTTAAGGTTAGACCACTAGGAGGCGCCTTCTGGCCCTTATATATCTCATATTGAAGGGTGCCATGTGCGTTGGATGTAGACGCAATGTCAAAAGCGTCAGTATATGACGCCTTGGGATGAGAACGGGCTCGAACTTACTTTGTTAATTGTAAATGTGACACTGGCATGCAATTAAAAACTAAATTGGGTGACCTCAAGCCGTGGAAGAACAGAGAGGGGCTTTGGAAGAGGACAAGGATATGGTGAAATGATACATGGTGGTGAAAGTGGAGGCAGGACGCGGAGTAAAAGGATGGTGACGGCATGACGAGTAGATAAAGGGACGGTTATGTTGGGACGACAAGACACAAATGTTGAAGGTGGCGAAGGTCTGATGGCGCAGACCCACAGCCGACAGCCCACGGCGAACATGAAGGGAGGATGAGCCAAGATGTAGAAGGCGTGGCTGCAGACATCTGGGGGACGATGAATGCAGATGAGGGCCCAGGCTCTGATGGTGCAGACGGAGGGTCGATGGTGCTGCCTACCCAGGCGATGTCAGGGCGACGAGCGCCACAGGATGAACCAGAGCTCTCGAGGACTGGGGCAACGGCCGTGAGGCCGAGGACTGAGGCGATGCTGAAGGGAGGAAGGAGCCCGCTGCAGTCGTAGGGGAGAAGGGACGGAGCATAGCGGATGGCCTGTATGTCCGTGGCGTGACTGGAGCCTGTATGTCCTTTGGGTCTGGCTGGGTTCTGGGCTGTACACTCTTTGTACACACTTATGGTCTCGTTGTCGAGCGGGAAAACCTGTCTAAATCGTGGCTCTTTTGAGCCAAGGCAATAAATTGCTCTCTTAAAGCCATTTTTTTCTTCTGTCGAGTGTTTGCAGGAAGGCAGACGAAGATGAAAAATAAAGTTTAAATATGATAATACAATATAATAGTAAAGCAATTTCAAAACACTGCTTCATGAAGCTTCTTTACAAATCGTTTGTTCCGAATCAATGGTTCGGAGCGTGTATCAAACTACCAGAGTCACGTGATATCAGTAAACGAGGCTCCATTACGTCAAGCGTTTCGAAACACTTCGACATTTCAGTGGTTCACCTCTGGGTTCGGGCCAAATTCCGAGCTCGGAGCCCTCCCCCGAACAGCACGCCAAATACGCATTAAACTTTACTGCCTTTCACCCCTTAACTGTCATCGTCCCGGTACCGGGACGCCTAATTTTACTTCACTATATTTCTATTAAATCTTAATCTAATTATGACAAATTATATATTGTTGGAAAGGTCTAAGACTTCTAAATAGATATTCTACCCCTGTTTCGTGTTACAAATTATGTAGGAAGAGTAATTGATGAATTTATGACAAGAGTGCAACTCAAAAAATCTGCATCATAACAGGAGGTCTGAAACTTTGTCACAAAAAGTCGATGCACCCACTTTTAATCATTGAAACTTCTGTTTTTATGCTAAAAGTTCAAAAATCTAGTATTTTTCAATAAAAAAATTATAAGATAATATTATCCTCTAAAATATAATATAATTTTTGTATCGCCTTTTTTATTATATCACATATTTTAGTAGTTATCATAAATTAGGTATCATTTGAAAGCTTATAAACTCAGAATTCATCCTGTGAACACTGTTTTATAATTGAACATTGCGTTGCCATAGAAACCGTACTTATTTTATCAGGCTCCTCCCCTTTTGGGCATCATTATATTTCAGAATTTATTATCAAAACCTTTTCTAATCTTGACAAAACACATATTGTCAGAAAGGTCTGAGTCTCAAGGTTCCAAATTTTGTGACAAAATTGATATTTGGACAGAAATTTATTAATTTGTTAAGGCAGAATGTATACAACTAAGTTCAATTGAATTCAATGGCACCCGTTGGCTAATTTTGGTACAACACCTGAACAAAATCTCATGGGAACTTCAATTTTTGTGATATCAACTTCAAACTTGGAACATAACTTAGTTAGATTTATGGCTTTGATTTTATAGTAATTTTAGAGTAAAAAAATATTTTGTAAAATATATATTTTATATTTATAAAATAAAAATATATAATACAGTATATTTGATTTACTATGAATTTAAACTTCCATAACTTTTTCATACTTTCATTTTTTGAAGTGTTTTCACTTCAGCAATAATCTGCTGAGTGTTTCCTTTAAAACAAGACCAAACTTGGGTGTATATATTCCAAAGCATTCTTGAATTGCAACCATTTAAGTTTGAATAGTGCATTTTAACCCCCATTCTCAAAAAGGGGGGTGACAGGTAAGGGTTAATTGTATGTAAGTGTGAACTTGTGTGAAATGAATATATGAAACGATCACTTAGACTGGGATTCAATCGTTTTTTTTGTTGTTTTTTTTTTTGTTTGTTTTTTTATAATTATTCAACTAAATTTTCCAAATTCATCAGTTGAGTATCTTATTATGTATCTGTTCTCTTTAATGATATTTTTATAATAGGATGCTGCATCATCTTGTACATGTTAAACTTAGCCTATCTCCAATTTAATGTCAAATTTTCTCGAAGGGAAGCTTCTTCACACATTATACCCTACTGGTCAAACCTTAAATACATTGTAAGACTAGCAAAATCAAACTACTATCAACTGCATGTGCACCAGGACTCAAAGATGGTAATGCTAAATGCTAAAGCTAATTGCTAACGACTAAATCAAAATACAACATATCAACCTAGCAGATAAACCTGATATTTATAATAATTAGTGTTTAATGATGCTTAAAAGTTTTCCAGTTTTTCATTCCAGTTTAAATAAAGGCTTTAAAAACAAAAACACAGCAAGCCAAACAAAGATTGCTAAGTATGACAACTATTTGTACAATAATGTTTGTACAATCTATTTGTAGCGTTTCATTCTGAATTTATCAAACGTACCTGTGATGAACGCACTTTCATGATAGTCCAATAGATGATTTATTTGACTGTAAATATTTCTGAAATTAGGGTGAAATAGGCTACTAGTTTTTCAGCAGAGCATAAACATTTCCGCATCTTCTGTACGCCATGCCTTCTACGTATGGCATCAGACGTAAGTGACGTCAACAGTAATCACATGAACTGATCAGACATGCGCACCAGACATTCATCAAACTTTCAGATTTACTTCAGTATATTATTAATATGGATCTCAGTCATTCATTGAATCTCCAATCATCTGTCATGTCTGAATTCATCAATAAAAGACATGACAAAAAGCACAGTTTTACTTCTCTTCTTCTACTAAATATTGGGCTAGTTTCACTGAAAAGTAATTAAATAAAAATAAGCTGATCTTTTCAGCAGGTTGCTATTAGTCGTCCTCATGTCTGATGTGACGTTAGATCATATTAGATGCCCTGAGGATGGTTTTGTGACCGAAAGCTTGGCTATTAAATTTGCTTAAAGGATTCAAATGCATGTGCGGACAGTTTATTTATTTTTTGAGTTGTCGAGTTGTGTCTGTCTGGCACCTTGTTTACCGTGAGTGCGGTGAAACTCCTTCAAATACGTTAGATCATATTAGAGAAACAGCAGTGAATTAAGTAAATGTACTCAGACTTACATGAGAATGAAGCTTCTTTTATAAACTCCCTTTGAGAAAATGCTGTTTTCAGGATCCTGATCCTCAAGTAAAACTTTCTCTGAATGATGTCTTATATTTTTGCCTGCCGTCATAATGCTTTAACAGTGTTAAAGTCAAAACTTGACAGTGAATTTGACAGAGCAGGTCAATCCGGTACATCGCAGTTTCCAGCACATTCTCGTTCTGACCTACAGAGAAAGGTGAGAGAAAACGTAATACTACAGTGGAATAAAGCCTGGCTTTCCATGAATTTGCCTTTCAAATGGTTTGCAGAAATGAATTAATTTAATTTACCTTTTTCAGAAAGATCAGCCTCACAGTTCCTCTCTCTTGTTTTCATCCTGACAGACTTAACAAAAGCTGAGAGACTGACATATCATTGACGTCTGATGGGAGGAGAAAATAGTTGACTTGATGAGTGGTTGGGCAAGTATAGTGTGTTTTGTGGTTTTGTTTATTCTGCATCCTCATTCTGACCTACAGGGAAACTAAAAGAAAGCAAAAGTCTCAAACACACTGCCACGTCATTCTTTTGCCTTTCAAACTTATTATAAACATACAGTATCAGCATGTACTGTAGGTTTCGTTTGACTGGGTATGTTGCTTGTTTGAATTGGATTTATCTTTTTGAAATCGTACATTTGTTTTGTTCTATATATTTAATATTTTTTAAAGTTATAATGTTAATCGATTCAAGATTTAACTAGCTGTCGGATGTTAAAAAAACAACAATAAAAATAAAAGTTTGATAAAATAAAAATAATGAAATGAAATTGTTTTATATATGTTGTTGACGTTGCTGTCCTGTTCCACTGATTATTACCCTTTTGTGATGACAGGAAGTCACAAACCTGAAGGCAGATTTGCATTCTTTTCTTTTTGAATTGCAAGTATTCTAGTATTTTGTAGTGTGTTCTTATATGGACAAAATACTTTTGATACATTGTCATCATAATGTTTCTGAATCACACATAGACATTCAGTTCGATTTTTCTTCAGTGGTTTACAGAGGTTTGACCTGATGCCATCATCTGATGCGTTTTACTTAATAGGAGTGCTTGATGTGGGTTGGTAATGGTTAGTGTACTGTACATTTTATTTGGAGTTCAAACATCAATACTTTTCGAAGAATCTATTTCAAATGTGCACACAAACGAAAACTCATATTACTGCAGATTTTTTTTTTAATTATTATTATTATGTTGGCTCCTCCTCTGAATGTTCTTAAAGTAGATCTTAAAAATAATATGCCTGTAATTTGGAAATATTTATTTAATTTGAAAATACTTCATAAGTATATATTTCCCTCAGTTATATATTTCCCTCAGTTATATATTTCCCTCAGTTATATATTTCCCTCAGTTATATATTGCATCACGACCAGATGAATTCTCTAAATTGTCTAAGTTAAAAGATTGATATAAAATATTGGATGGTCATTTTCTTCAATTAAATTCAGATAAGACTGACGTATTATTGGACCAAAAACCTGTCCATAGAATCTCTTAAAATACAATTTGCATTTTGAAGGATGTACAGTTAAAGTCATATTTCATATGTTCCAAAAACATTATTCTTCCACCCCAGAAACATTGCTAAGCTCCGGAATATGTTTCTGTGTCCGATGCAGAAAAGCTAGTTCATACTTTCATCACCATAGACTAACTGTAACGCACTACGAGCTGGTTGTCCTGCATCCTCAATAAACTACAATTAATCCAAAATGCAGCTACTACAGTTATTACTAGGTCAAGAAAATATGATCATACAACACCAATTTTACTACCTCTGGAAAACTATTAAGTTCCGTATCAATTGCAAAGTATTTCTACTGACCTATTGGCCCTAAATGATTTAGCTCCCATGTATTATAATTATTAAATATTCTATCGCCTTATAATCCATCACGCTCTTTAAGGTCACAAAACTCTGATCTTTTGATAGTACCTTGGATATCTAAGTCTACTAAAGGAGGGAGAGTAAAATTGCATTTGGCTCCTAAACTCTGGAATAACCTTCCTGATGGTCAGGGCTCAGACTCACTTTCCCAGTTTAAGATGAAAGACACATCTCTTTAGCCAATGATTCATATAATGCAACTTCTATATACAGTTATATCAGATCAAATGCACATGATTATTATAGCCACTCTAATTATTTTCTATTTGCTTCTGTTTTATCATTGGATGCCCACCATGAGGTAACTAGAGTATGTCAGGTCCAGTTGGACCCAGCCTAATATGAAGACTTCAGATGCCCAACAACTATGAAGAGATGGCGCCAACCCAAGTGAAGACCTCAGATGACGCAACCTCTGAATCAACATGCATCTGTCACGTGCGAATAAGGAGGTGAAGGCAAGTTATTTCATTCATTTCATTTCATGTGGTGAGTCCAGATCCAGTGAATGAAGATGATGAAGCGGAGACGACACAATTGAAAACTGGCACTGAGACCACGAGCGAAAGACAGACAGGAACAGGAACAAAACAAAGGCAAAGTCAAGACGAAAACTGTGAGTGTATATATATAGAGACCGCTGATCAGATCAAATACACGTGAATTGAATTGAATTGAATCAGCTGCACAGTCTGAAGTTCAGATGAGTTTGTGATTTTAGGTGTATTTTCCCACATCAGCGTATTGAAGATTGCTGAGTTTGATGAAGTTTCCTCTCAGATAATCACCAGGAAATTTTTCAGTTCTGTTTTCATTTGATCCTGTTTCTTTGAATGACTACTCACACACAACTCCACTGTCATTGCGTCCCCAAAACACATAATTGTCTTAAAGTTTAACATCATGTTTAATATCAGAATACATCTATAACACCCTCTACTGTGACTTGTGGATGTACTACTTCTCTTTAAATTACTTTACATGGGCTCTTTACATTAACTGGAGCTCTTTGAGGGCCCAAAGAGGCTCTTGGTGTCTCTCAGTATAGAAATCTGTGTAGAAATAGGACTGGACTCTTCTTAATTGTGGTAATGTTTATAACTACGGTATCCTAGGCCACAGTGTCATTCTGCCATAAAACATCCAACAAAGGCATCAAACTACAAGAGAAAAAAAACAAACTATGTATTTAAGAACCAGTCTGATCACTATGAGAACAGGCTTAAATTTGCATTGTTCATATTAGAAAAAAACACAATACAACAATGCTGTAATACAAATACTCTGCTTTTGCACGCAACGTTTTTCCTATACACACACACACACACACACACACAAATAAAATAAATAAAATAAAAAGACAAAACGTTACTACAAATATTTTACTGGATTATTACAATCAATGTCAAAATGAATGTTTGCAAAATACAAAATTAAATTGTTAACATCTTGCAGCAGTGAACTGCAAAGCCAGATGGTTTAACCTTTATCAATATGAATTTAAAGATATATATGTGATATATATGTCTACATGAAGAAACAACAACAATCAAACTGTGCAAACCCACTTACTAACTGCACTGCATTTCTTTTTCTGTTTAAGGTTAAAAAATGCTGATATGTCTAAAGCAAATGTGAACTCTGCTCAAGCGTAAAGCACCTGTCTAGAAAAACATGAGATCACATGAGTCCTTTATTGTCAAGTGACCAACTCAGAGGAACTGATGGTTTTAGTATTGAGCTTAGTTAACACTTTATTTGAGCTAAACCTCACTGCTTACAAGAGCAAAATATTTGCATGCATTGTTTTAATGTCTATTGTTTTTTTGGAGATGCAATAAACTTACACTTGAACAACTGTGCTTCAGCTTCAAGCAACACAACTCTGAAATGTCCAAGATAATTATGCACAACTTTGAAGATATTACTTTCTTAAGCATGTGAAATGCTTAACGACATGTAAAAACTCAGAAAAGAAGCTGCAAAACCCTCGCGTTTCTGTCCTTCACACAACAAACCCACAGCACTTACAGAAAGTCAGACTGTTCCCTTTCGAGGGAACTCGAACTGCGTCGAATGACACTTTGGGGGACCGCCCCTCAGCGTAGCACCTCTGAAGTATGAATGAAACTAAAGGCCAATTTATACTTCTGCGTAGGGTGCGCGCAGTAGGTACGGCGTAGCATATGCACAGACGCGTCCCATACCGCGTACCCTTCGCCGTCGCCTGACGCGCACCTCTTCAAAAATGTAACTACACGTCGGACCGCAAGATCGGTGATTGGTCGGCTTGGTAGTATCGCATTTCCTCCTACGCATTTCCGCACGTACCGTCTCACGCATTTCCACCACTGTCTATGATTTCCGCACGTACCATCTCCTCCGACGTCTTCTCTCATTTCTGCCTTTCAGTTTTAGTAATTTCACTAAAGTGAACTGTTTATCCACCTCAATAAGCTCCAACTCCAACATGATCCGCTCACTTTCAGGCTTGTAGTAACCTAGCCACGAGGAATCTAAACACAGTGGAACATTGAAACCCTCCGCCGCCTCCTAGCGTTTCGGAGCAGTACTGCAGAGCAACCAAGACCTGAACGCAGAAGTATAAATGCTCACAATGGCGTCGCCTACGTGCGTAGCCAACGCCGTGCACTACGGCGTACCCTCGACGCAGAAGTATAAATTGGCCTATGGCGAAGCACTAGGCCAATTTATACTTCAGTCAGCGAAGCACTCACTGTGAATGTCTAGCCGGGAGCACACACTCATTTAAGATGGGTTCACCACCTAAGTAAACGTGTATTTCGGGAATATCACCAAAATTAAGGTAGCCAGCTTTTCAGTGGACCAACCTCGCTTGTAAACTGCTGCAACCTATCGTGGCACTGTACGTGCTGTAAGCACCAATGAGGGCGCGGGCGCCTGCGCGCGTCATGTCCTGCCAGAAGGGGCGTGGCTTATGTCTCTATAAGCAGAGTCCAGATAGGGTGTTCTTTTGTTTTTCATACTGAAGCAAAACCAGAACGCAGCACAAGCACGGCAGGGTTATGCAACACTCGTTCCCTGATCTAGAGAGAACCGAGGTTACATTAGTAACCGAATACGTTCTCTTACAAGAGTACTCTTGTTTTGCATAAGCTAGCTTACGCTACGGGAACCCAATGTAAAGCGCTGTGCGTGCTAATGTCGTCCCCCAAGGACATGGCGCAAGGTCCACTTGGTTAAGTCCCAGGCAGGAAACGCACAAGATGTGACGTCCCTGTTGCTGAGGGGAGCTTGACAAGAGACACATTTTGAAAAACAAGGCATTATGCCTCTGCTCTTTTAGGAGAAAGATTTGAAAAGGATATGGGTGCCGGATAGTGCAGCAGGACTGGCGGTTAAGCGGCAAGAAGATGGCCAGCTTCGGTCTGTGAGGTAGATGGCTCGTCCTGCTGATAGGGATTTTTCAACGGCGCAGGCTTCTCCTGAGACCAGCGATGTGACGTGAACACTTCGCTGAAGAGATGAAAAATCAAATAAGATATCTTTTCAAGATGGCTGCCATGCTCTGTTTCTGAGTTATCAGCTCTCTACAATCTAATACAAATCTTTGTAATCACATATTGGACCATTATTTTAAGGTCAACATTTGGTTAATATATGCACTTTGTCTTCACATTGTGAATATTGGACTTGTGCGGCGAGAGAATTGGACTGTTTTCATCGTTTCAACTGTTTGAGAGCCTTTTGGGCCTGGTGGGCCTGCCACTCCTATCTTAGTACATCTTGGTAAGATTGTGGAACTATGCCTCCCAAAGGTAGTAAACAACCATCAGAGGATGATACAACTGTAACTATGGGTGTGTTGACCCAAATGATGGATCAGCAGAGAGAGTTTTATAAGGAAATGTTGAAACAACAACAGGACAACTTCAAGAGCTTTGTTCAAATCATTATGGATGGAAATGCGAAAAGGTTGGATGGTGTGATTAGAGATGTACAAGAACTAAAAACTAGTCTGCAGTTCACACAAGGCATCATGGATGAGATGAAAGCTAAGAAGAATGACATCGACATAAAAATTAAATCATTTGAGAGCAGCATTTTAAAATCAAAGCAGGAAGTGGAGGATCTGTTTGAGAAGCTGGATCACATTGATAATCAGTTAAGGAGATCTAATCTGCTGATTGATGGGATCGCAGAGGAAAAAGGTGAAACTATCAGTGGATTAGAAATGAAGATTCAACAAATGCTGTCGAATAATTTGGGTCTGGATAGTTCTACAATCGAGATGGAAAAGGTCCACCGGATTGGACAATTCCATGAGGGAAGAAAGCCAAGGAAAATTGTTGTGAAGCTTCTGAGATTTAGGGATCGACAGCGCATCCTTTCCTCCACCAAGAAATTAAAAGGTACAAACATTTATATCAATGAAGACTTTTCTGATTTGGTGCAGCAGAGGAGACGTGAACTGCTGCCAAAACTGAAAGAGGCAAGAGAGAAAGGTGAAAGAGCCAGCTTAAGGTATGATAAACTTATAATTTGGCCGGCAAATGGACAAAGGCAAGCATCTGAATAACTGTTCATAACCTTTTGGATGTTTACCCTGATGTTTTTGTTTTAATGTTTTAATCTTATTAATATGACTAATTTACTTTCAAACTTGCCTAAGAAAGGTCTCGTTTTGGCACATTTGAACATTTGTAGTCTCAGAAATAAGGTTCATGAAATTATAAATATCTGTTCTAATGGGATTCATGTATTGGCCTTATCAGAAACACACTTAGATCACAGTTTTGATAATTCACAGCTAGCTGTTGAGGGGTATAGACTTTTTAGAAAAGACAGAAATCAAAATGGTGGGGGTGTTGCATTCTATATTAGAGAGAATATTGCAGTCACTCCAAGGGAGGATTTGATGGGCAGCGAGATTGAAATGATATGGCTACAGTTACATCTTCCATTTAACAAACCCATTTTAGTGGGATGCTGTTACCGACCTCCCAGTTCAAATGTAGATTACTTGGAAAAGATGTGTGATATCATTGAGAAGGCATCTGCTCAAACCAAAGATATTTTTCTTTTGGGGGATTTCAACATTGATTGGTTTTCAAAGAAGTGTTATTTACGTAGAAAGATGATTACTATAACTACTGCTTCTAACCTTAAACAGATTGTTACACAACCCACAAGAATTTCTTTGAATGGCAAATTTAAATCGACATGTATTGACCACATCTTTACAAATGTGTATGAGTTGTGTTCACATGTCATCTCAGTTGGAGTAGGATGCAGTGATCATAATTTAATCATCACAGCAAAGAAAACTAAACTGCCTAAATTTGGTGCAAGGATTGTTTATCGAAGATCTTATAAAACGTTCGACCCCAATGCATTTGTGGAAGATGTTGAAAGGTCCACTTGGGCGGCTGTTTGTGAAGAGGAGGATGTCAATACTTCTTTACGTATTTTTATGGACAGGTTTGTGGAAATAGTTGACAAACATGCACCAATTAGAAAAAGGTCGATAAAAGGCAATAATGCTCCTTGGCTAGATACCGAGCTAAAATCTATAATGAGGGAAAGGGATAATGCCAAAGCCGAAACTCTAAAATCTAAAAGTGATATGGATGAAAGGTATTATTGTAAGTTGAGAAATAAAGTGACAAAGTTAAATAGATTGAAAAAGAAAATATATTTTAGCCAAAAGATTAGTAATTCATCAAACAATAGCAAGCAATTGTGGAAAGTTATAAATGAAATAATGTGTAAAAAACCAAAGCGTTCAAATATGTATTTGGAAACAGGAGAGGAAATAATTACTAAACCTTTGGATATAGCAAATCATTTGAACGACTTTTTTATAACGAAAACTGCAAATTTAAGATCTAGTATGTTATCATACACTAAGGTTGCACCTTGTAGTAATGTGAAGAACATCATGAGGAATAAATCTTGTTCATTGACATTTGGTACAGTTAGAGAGGAAATTGTTGAAAGGATGTTGCTCTCTCTCCCGGAAGAAAAAACTGCAGGTATAGATCATTTGGATGGCAAACTTTTTAAAACTGTTGCTAATATCTTATGCAAGCCTATCAGTCACATTTTTAATAGATCTGTGATTAGTGGGGTATTTCCGGAAATCTGGAAGCAGTCTAAAATTATACCGTTGGTGAAAGATGATAGATTAGGTCTCACTGAATCAAATTGTCGACCAATTAGCATTCTACCTATATTGAGCAAAATATTTGAAAAGTTACTTTTTAATCAAATGATGCATTACTTTGTTTCAAATGATTTGCTCTCTAATTCACAGCATGCTTATAAGCCAGGACACTCCACTAACACTGCATTGGTACAAATGGTAGACCAGTGGCTAACTTTTATTGATGATAAAAATCTTGTGGGTGCTGTGCTGCTGGATTTCACAGCAGCTTTCGATATTATTGATCATGATATTTTACTTTCTAAACTAATGTGCTATGGTTTTTCACATCAGTCTGTGTCTTTGATACGCAGCTATCTCTCTGGTAGAAGTCAGAAGGTATTTTTCAATGGAAGCTTTTCTGATCGTAAGCAGTTGTCATGTGGTGTTCCTCAGGGCAGTTGTTTGGGTCCATTGTTATTTTCAGTGTTTGTTAATGATATGTCATATGCTGTTTCAAGAGCAGATGTTGTACTTTATGCAGACGATGCTACAATGTTTTACGCAGCATCTACAATAAACGAAATACGTTGCACCTTGCAGAATGAACTTAATGCCATTACAAATTGGGTGAAACTTAATAAATTAGCTCTCAATATAGCTAAAACTAAATGTATAGTTTTTGGTACTAAACGTATGCTTGGCGAGTCTTGCAACTTAAATCTTATTGTTGACACATCTGTGGTAGAGCAGGTGAGTCAGACTAAACTATTGGGTGTGAAGCTGGATAGTCAGCTCTCCTGGGCTGATCAGATTGATCATATTGTGTCCAAAATGGCTAAAGGTATTGCTTTTTCCAGGAGATGTTCAGTATATTGTCCACCAGCAGTCATGAAAACAGTTGTCCAGTCTTTAGTCCTGTCACATTTGGGGTACTGCCCAGTAATTTGGTCCAGTGCTGCAAAGGGACATCTGAAAAAATTACAAATCGTTCAGAATAGAGCCGCAAGAGTAGCACTTGGTTGCTCTTTTCGCTCTAGTGTGGATAAAATGCATACCCGTTTGGGCTGGCTAAAAGTGGAGGACAAACTTAATATAAGTCTTCTCTGTTATATGCACAATGCTCTATTTAAAAACAATCCAAGATCTTTTGTAGACAAACTGATTTTTAGTGGATATTGTCACAGACATGTTACGCGTCAGGTGAGCTCAGGTGTGTTAGTGGTTCCATCTGCAAGGTCCAATTGTATGGCAAGAACTGTTTTATCTAGAGCATCATCTGCTTGGAATAAACTGGATTTAAGAACAAGGCATATATCAAACATATATAATTTTAAGAAGACTCTAAAACAGATTACAATTAATAGTATTACATCAGTTAATTTGTGACTGTCTATATGTACTGATATTATCAAATGCTGTATGAGTGTGTATATGCAGATAAATGTGTACATGCGGTAATGTTATATTTATGTATGTTATATTTGTGTATTTTAATTGTATATAAGTTTTAGTACGCTTATGGGCCCCAGGAAGACTAGCAACCACATTGTGGAAGCTAATGGGGATCCAAATAAATAAATAAATAAATAAATAAATAACACCCTATCTGGACTCGCACCCTCATTGGTGCTTACATCAGTCCCACGAGTTGCCGCAGAGCAACCAATAGTCGTGCGAGCTGCCTCACCTAGGTCTGCTCTGTGCAGCAATACTTTTTAAATTAATGTAAAATTAAGGATATTTTTTGGCTTCAGTATTCTCGAGAAAAGGGATTTTCCCGTAGCTTAAGCTAGCTTTTTTTTTTTTATTGCCCCTTTAGGGACTAATAAAGTTATCTGAATCTGAATTATCTCTGTAACAGAAAGACAAGATTTCAGCACATCCAGTGACATCCTGATCGTAACATACAGAGAATAATAAACAAGAGAGAATTGCCAACAGGGAAATACAGCCTGACCTTTTCATGAATTTGCCTTTCAAATAGGCTCAAAAGTAAGACTACAACAAGAGACTGTATTCTCTGACGGGAGGAAATTCGAGGAATGATTCAGAGAGATTCAGGATTGTTGTCAGACTAGATATGTGTGTGTGAGTGGGCAGGTATACACCGTCATGTCTTGGTTTTGTTTATTATTACCAGTTACATCCTCATTCTGATCCACAGAGAAACAGAGACATATTTATGCAAATATAACAAAAATAAAAATGAAAAAGTTTGATAAAATATTGAGACAGAACTGGCAGAAAAGTGCAAAATGATTTGCTTTATTGTATAAATGTTATTCAGGGTTGATATTATTGTCCTATTTCCTTGTTACCTTTATTATGACTGCACAAACCTGACAGACAGGTTTGTATTCCTCTTCTTTTTGACTTCTGTGTTGTGTGTATTTAAGCATTTTGTGTGTTTTTCAGTATATGGTCAAAATACATTGATGCCTAATCATCATACTGTTTTTTGAATCACACAGAGGCATTCGGTTTGATTGTTCTTCAATAATTTGAAGAGCTGTGACCTGATGCCAGTGTCTGATGTTACATTGACTGGAGTGGTGCTGATGTGGAAACTCTGAGCATCAGGTTATTTGTCATACACAAAAAAAGCCCAATCCCATGTGTTTATTGTGATGTTATGATGCTGAGATGCAGCTGGAGCTCTTAGACGACTTTCAAACCCTCACAGGACCCTCAAAGAGTCCCAGTGCACTGCTCAAAACACACCAAGCATCTACAGGAAGGGGTTAGTTGTGATAAGGAGACAGTGGCGTTCAGACACTGAGTTTTAACTAAATGTGCGAACTAAATTAAACTTATATACCACTGATGTGCTTTTTTCTGCTTTCACACTTTGGTTAAAAGCAAACGTGCACCAAAAACAAAAATTGGTGTTAGTAAAAAGTATGATTATAAATATCCAAACAATTCTGACAGATGCATTACTTTATAAAAACAATTTATTGGGTCTTAAACATAATGAGATAGTTATTACAATGAAACTACGCTCCATGTTTATCTCTGAGGATATTTTAAATAATTTTTAAACAATTCAGTTCCAGCAAATAAAACATTATTTTAAATTTTTACATAATAAGGCAGGAACATATTGACAGACTCACTTTTCTTAACTTTAGCCAACAATTTAAGAACACAGTGCATTTGGAAAGAACACAACAGTACAAAACAGTGTATTAGCTTCAGAAAACTGTAAAAGCTAAATATAACTTATAATATGAAAAGTTAAGGCAAAATTATTTATAGCACACTTTAAACACTACAAGTACAAGTATTTGATTAAAAAGTAAAGGGTACAACATAAAACATGTAGTCATTAAGGCAAGAATAACGTTTGGTCTTTAAATCTCTGTTTCTGTACATTTCATCATCTAATTGAACATTCACTCACTTAAAGGATTATTAGGAACACACCACACTGTGTTTGGCCCCCTTTCGCCTTCAGAACTGCCTTAATTCCACGTATCATTGATTCAACAAGGTGCTGAAAGCATTCTTTAGAAATGTTGGCCCGTATTGATGAGATGCACATGCAGGGCACGAAGCTCCCGTTCCACCACATTCCAAAGATGCTCTATTGGGTTCGGATCTGGTGACTATGCATATCTGCATTTAAGTCTACATTTTAACAGGCTGAAAATGACGAGGTGCAAAATGTCAAATGTTAAAAAATAAACACATGGATGAAAGAATCGTTCATAATTAAATTAATTTATGATTAATCTTATAATTAATATAATGCATTTTTTTAAATAGTTGAATTTCTAATGAATGGCAACTGTAAAGTAGACATTTCAGTTCCTTGCTGCCCTCTAGAGGCTGAAAACTGCAGCTCTCCACCTGATCCACACACACTTTGCATTTGCAAAGCAACTCTGTAACTGTGAGTTTGTTCAACAAACTTTATGGACAGGTCCCCTTAGTCTCTCCACACAGTCGTCCTTGAAAATGTTTATTTTTCAGCCACAGATCTAGAATCAGGTGTTTTAGTGAATGTTTCTCTTCAGCCGGCCTGTTTCACTGACTCTTGTGTGATTTACGCTGGTGTTAAACAGTTTTATTTAGACTACACTGATACTACAGTCAAATACCCCAAACACATTAAAAGTTCTAAGAAAAACAAAATGTTTACACAACTGATTTATCATAAACCACTTCTTCAGATGATCTTTAAAGCGTGATAAGTAGAACATTTTCTTATTGACTGCGGTAAACTATTCCAATATTTGCTCCCTATTTCATTTAATATTTTTCTGACCAAAATATGTTTATTGACCAAAACTGCTCGTTTCGTGTCTTAGGCCATCATTGTGTACCTACATTTACATGTACTGTCATTAAATCATGTTTAATTTGGACTTCTCTGTGCATGCTTTTTGAGGTGGTGACCATAGACCTCCATTATATCTGACAGACAAGAACGGTTTGACCTAAAAATATCAAAATTGAAACTACTGTGGAAACAAAGACATCTTCTACTTGGATGCCCTTGAGGTAAGCTAAAACTCATCAAACATTAATTTCAAAGTGAACTATCCCTTTAAAACACTTTTTTATGATCCTACATTACAGTCTTCATCTTATGTCAAATGACTCTTCAATATTTATTTTGATTTAAATTAGAAGCAAACTTTACCTCTTTTAAAGGTGAATGCACCTTTAATGAAACGTTCATGTGTTCAAGATCAAACAAGCTCAAAAAGCTAAAGAAAACAGTGGTTATAAAAGCACAAATAAAGAAACACAAAAGATACATTTGATTATTAAAGTGTTGATGTTAATAAGGGCATTAGGTGTTGTGGTCAGAGTAGGTGTTGTAGTCGCTCGATGTGGACGGTTTTTTGTCTTCCTGTGTTTAATGTTAATCTTAATGTTGTGTAGAGGGAAGCAGAATCATTCTGAAGTGTTTTCATCTCCACAACATGAAGATCATTCAGCTTCAGCTCTGTGAGTTTATATAACAATATATTTACACACACTTTACAAACTTAAACTAAATTGTTTTTTATTATAAGTTATATATGGTGGTGGTTTCAATACTGGGTCGTACTGAATTTGATGCATGTTTATTTATTTGTATCTTATAGATATATTAATCTGTTGTCGAGCTGCAGTCTCAGATCAACTCACTGATCTGGGATCAAATGTGACCATAAACTGTGATCTTGATGAAAATGAGGTTTATTGGATTTTACTGAAAACACCAGATCCTCCAACAGTGATTCTACGGTCATTCCCAACATCAACAGCACCTTTTTACTCGAATAAAACGTTCATAAAGAAATATTCTGTGCAGTTTAAACACCGTCTGGTTATTAATAATGTGACCGCTGATGAATTAGGAGTTTATTACTGTATGAACGCAGGCGCAACTCCAAAACTCAGCAACAGCACCAGACTGACCTTCACCGGTGAGTTCATTTACTCCTCTATTAATCAGAACATATTGATGATTAGTGTGAATACTCACATATGACTACTTCAGGATTTTTACACACTCATGAAAAGCATAATTTTGCACACACACACAGACATGAAAATGAAATAAATATTAAAGTCAGTCAGTTATTACTGTAATTATGGACACTTTCTTTCCAGAATCAACTCAAATAACCAAATGTCACAATCATACAGTGGTGAAGTTTATTGATCAGAATCAGAAACAAAGTCAGATTATTATCATCATATCTGGACTGATGAACGGGCTTCTGCTCATTGTGCTGATCGGTGAGTTATTATTTAACTAAAGACTTAATAAGCAAATGAGATATACTGTAGTCTTAAAATATCAATATGACACTCTTCTCGGTCATGTGAAGGGTTTCATTACTATTTTTTACTTTTTTTTTTTTACTATTTTGGTTATTAGGTGTCTTCATATACAGTATATATCTTTCCCATTTAAAACAGAATAATCTTCCCTTGAGTAAATTTTAAATCTGAATTCCTTGTCTCATTTTTAGTTTTTGCTGTTGGAAAAACAGAACGGTTGGAAAAATATGATCCTGATCTCCTTCAGACACGAGTTATATATCAGCTTCAAAACCCAAACCGACTAACAGCAGAATAAAGTCAAATATGTGAAACCATCAATAGTTTTAGTAAAATTCATTACTGTTAGTTTCGATAATTGTTAAGAATTCTTGATGAGCTCGTATTTGAAGAAATCATAGAGCCTCTTGTTTTGATTATTGTTAATATTAATAAAAAGCTTAATGTAAATATTGTTTTCTTTGTTGCTCTTTCAGTTCTCGGAGGAGGATGATATTAAGCGACAGTATCTGTGTTTGATTATATAACATGTTCTTAAAATATCGTGTACTTTATATACTTCATGTCAAGAATAAGTTATTTTACGTTGTAATATCAGACTCGGGAGACTGGTGATAATTGTCACATTTTCATCTCAACTTTTGAACATTTATTGATTTGGAAAAAGGCACATTAAACATGTTCCTGTAGTTATCAATACAAATTGAAGTGTAGTTATTATAATTTAAGTCTTTGTGTGTTTTTTGGCAAGATACATTTCCACTTGACCTTGACAAAGTATAATTACAAACCTTTTTCTGTCTTGGTGTCCCGTCTTGGATAACTAGTATTACTAAGGCTATTGCCGAGTAATTATTAATATTAATAATATTTATATTAATGGTTCTTGTCAAAAGTGTAATATTTCAAATTATTATCTTTTGTAATCTAAAAATATTCTCATGAATGAAAAAATATAACACAATTTAAGAATCTGATATATAACATTATATATACATTTTATTTTTCATTTATATAGAAATATATTTGAGATATTGTTACTGTAAATATATATCATTGTATTCAGCGCACAAAAAAGGGCCTACCAACCGCAAAGTGCAGCTGAGGTTCTGAACCAAAACCACAAATATGTTCCACTGGTCGGTTCTTTCACCTTCGTCTAGAGTGGATGTTTAACTGAACCAAGTGTCAAAACATTTATATGTTTGGATCTCAATTCTCACAGTTTTCTTAACCTCAAGTGGACACCCGTACCACATTGTAACACTTCTGTACTTCACAGATCTACACATTTCATATCAGAGCTTTAGACAGATCTAAATCAGGTGTTTTAGTAAATGTTTCTCTGCCTGTTTCACTGACTCTCATGTTCGTTAGTTACTGATACGAATGTGTTAAACAAAATTTTATCCAAACTACACTGAAACTGGTGAATTCTAAAAAACAGTCACGTAATTTGGTCACCACATCACCAAATAACAATTCTCTAAGGCAGCAGCCAAAAAAGTGTTGCAGAGATTATGAATTTTTGTAGGAATCCTGATGTGGGTGATGTTAAAGTAGTTTGTTTGTAGCCTAAGTTTAGCTATTTAGAATTTATTTCTGGTGATTTTATTTGGGTTTCAAATTGCATAAAAGTTGTGTTCATTTGTTTGTGTATTTATTTGATAGGGGCAAAGCATGTAAATGAACATTAGAATGAAATACAAAATGTAAACAAGCCGGATTATAGATAAATTATATTTATTAAGATAGTATCTCGAGGCCACGAGTTACTATCTTGAGGCCACAAGTTAGTATCTTGAGGCCACGAGTTAGTATCTTGAGGCCACGAGTTAGTATCTTGAGGCCACGAGTTAGTATCTTGAGGCCACGAGTTAGTATCTTGAGGCCACGAGTTAGTATCTTGAGGCCACGAGTTAGTATCTTGAGGCTACGAGTTAGTATCTTGAGGCTACGAGTTAGTATCTTGAGGCCACAAGTTAGTATCTTGAGGCCACGAGTTAGTATCTTGAGGCCACGAGTTAGTATCTTGAGGCCACGAGTTAGTATCTTGAGGCCACGAGTTAGTATCTTGAGGCCACGAGTTAGTATCTTGAGGCCACGAGTTAGTATCTTGAGGCCACGAGTTAGTATCTTGAGGCCACGAGTTAGTATCTTGAGGCCACGAGTTAGTATCTTGAGGCCACGAGTTAGTATCTTGAGGCCACGAGTTAGTATCTTGAGGCTACGAGTTAGTATCTTGAGGCTACGAGTTAGTATCTTGAGGCCACAAGTTAGTATCTTGAGGCCACGAGTTAGTATCTTGAGGCTACGAGTTAGTATCTTGAGGCCACAAGATAGTAGCCCATTCTCACCCCCAAGGCGTCACCTAACTGACGCCTTGGGAAGCATTTGGACATGCTTCAATATCTGACGCTTTAGGCGCCCTTTAGCGTCAGTTAGATGACGCCCTAGGATCGCGTGTACCCTACCCCCACCCCACACCTAAACCTAACCGCGTCCTCTAACTGACGCTTTCCTTTAACGTCAGTTAGATGACGCCGTAGGATCGCCTAAAACGTCAAATATTGAAGCATGGTCAAAGGTGACGCCTTGGGGTGAGAATGCTTTGAAGATAGTTATAATTATTATTTTTTTGCCAAAGTGGGACTAGGGGGGCTCCGTAAAATTCCAATATTTGCTATTAAAGATAATCCTTTCTGACAAAAAGATGTAATTATCATAATAATCATAAACTGTTAATGGTCACAGAGCTTATTTTTCTGCTATAAGACAATGGGAAATCCTGTTGGCTTTTTGTCGAGGGAACCAGGGTGATGCGAACTTCTGGGTTGGTCTATAAAAATAGATCATTAATTCAGACTCCGATCAATAATAAAACACAGCAGTTCACATCATTTCAACATGACAAAATCTATTAGAAACAAACTACTGAATGCACCTTTAATGGTAACACTTTACAATAAGGTTCATTAGTTAACATTAGTTAACCACATTAGTTAACATGAACTAAGAATGAACAATACTTCTTCAGCATTTATTAATCTTAGTTAATATTAATTCCAACATTTACTAATACGTTATTAAAATCAAAGGTTGTATATAACATTAGTAAATGCACTGTGAACTAACATGAACAAACAATGAACAGCTGTATTTATATTAACTAACATTAACAAAGATTAATAAACACTGTAACTAATGCATTGCTCATTCTTAGTTCATGTTAGTTAATGCATTTACTAATGTTAACTAATGAACCTTATTGTAAAGTGTTACCCCTTTAATGAAACACAAATCAAGTTTATGTGTTCAAGATCAAACAAGCTCAACAGTGGTTATAAAAGCACAATGTTTTTTAAGAATAGTGTTGATGGTAATGAGGGCATTAGGTGTTGTGGTCAGAGTAGGTGTTGTAGTCGCTCGATGTGGACGGTTTTTTGTCTTCCTGTGTTTTCTTCAGAGCTGCAGTAGATTCATCTTAATGTTGTGTAGAGGGAAGCAGAATCATTCTGAAGTGTTTTCATCTCGACATCATGAAGATCATTCAGCTTCAGCTCTGTGAGTTTATATAACAATATATTTACACAAACTTTACAAACTTAAACTAAATTGTTTTATTATAAGTTAGGCTATATATTGTGGTGGTTTCAATACTGGGTCGTACTGAATTTCATGCATGTCTATTTGTATCTTATAGATGTGTTAATCTGTTGTCGAGCTGCAGTCTCAGATCAACTCACTGATCTGGGATCAAATGTGACCATAAACTGTGATCTTGATGAAAATGAGGTTTATTGGATTTTACT
Organism: Pimephales promelas; assembly: GCF_988280905.1. Lineage (NCBI taxonomy): Eukaryota > Metazoa > Chordata > Actinopteri > Cypriniformes > Leuciscidae > Pimephales > Pimephales promelas. The sequence continues at coordinate 16,567,385 of NC_142770.1, read as the reverse complement.
GAAAACACCAGATCCTCCAACAGTGATTCTACGGTCAACCTCAAATCCAACAGCACCTTTTTACTCAAATAAAACATTCAGAAAGAAATATTCACTGCAATTTAATCATCATCTTGTTATTAATAATGTGACCGCTGATGAATTAGGAGTTTATTACTGTATGAACACAGACACTCCTCCAAAACTCAGCAACGGCACCAGACTGACCTTCAACGGTGAGTTCATTTACTCCTCTATTGATCAGAACATATTGATGATTAGTGTGAATACTTACATTTGTTATGTGAGACTTCAGGATTTTTACACACTCATGAACAACATAATTTTGCACACACAGAGATGAAAATTATTTAAATATTAAAGTCAGTCGGTTATTACTGTAATTATGGACACTTTCTTTCCAGAATCAACTCAAGTAACCGAATGTCACAATCATACAGCGGTGAAGTTTATTAATCAGAATCAGAAACAAAGTCAGATTATTATCATCATATCTGGACTGATGAACGGGCTTCAGCTCATTGTGGTGATCGGTGAGTTATTATTTAACTAAAAACTTAATAAGCAAATGAGATATACTGTAGTCTTAAAACATCAATATGACCCTCTTCTCGGTCATGTAAAGGGTTTCATTACTTTTTTTTTTCTTTTTCTTTTTTACTATTTTGGTTATTAGGTGTCTACAAATACAGGACATATCTTTACCATTTAAAAAAGAATAATCTTCCTTTGAGTAAATATTAAATCTGAATTTCTTATCTCATTTTTAGTTTTTGCCGTTGGAAAAACAGAACGGTTGGAAAAATATGATCCTGATCTCCTTCAGACACGAGTTATATATCAGCCTCATAACCCAAACCGACTAACAGCAGAATAAGGTCAAATATGTCAAACCATCTTTTATCAAATTCATTACACTGTAAAAAAAATATATATATATTGTTGGTTTAACTTAAAAAGTAAGTGACCTGGTTGCCTTAAAATTTTAAGTTGATTGAACTGGACAAAGTGAGTTAATACAATGAAGGAGATTACTTTAATCATCAGAAACTCAAAATAATAAGTTATCTCAACTAAATAAATTATTATAAAGATTTGACAAAAGAAAATATGTTGTGATAACAAATCTTGAAAATATTTTTTTACAGTGTACTATAAGTTTCAATAATTGTTAAGAATTCTTGATGAGCTCGTATTTGAAGAAACCATAGTCTCTTGTTTTGATTATTTTTAATATTAATAAAAAGCTTAATGTAAATATTGTTTTCTTTGTTGCTCTTTCAGTTCTCGGAGGAGGATGATATTAAGCGACAGCATCTGTTTGATTATAACATGTTTTTAAAATATCATGTGCTTTATATACTTCATGTCAAGAATAAATTATTTTACATTGTAATATCAGACTCTGGAGACTGGTGATAATTGTCACATTTTTCATCTCAACTTTTGAACATTCATTGGTTTGGAAAAAAGCTCATTAAACATGTTCCTGCAGTTATCAATACATATTGAAGTTTAGTTATTATAATTTAAGTCTTTGTGTGTTTTTTTGCAAGATACATTTCCACTTGAGCTTGACAAAGTACAATTACAAACCTTTTTCTGTCCTGGTTTCCCGGCATGGCTAACTATTATTACTAAGGCTATTACCCAGTAATTATTAATATTAATAATATTCATGGTTCTTGTCAAAAGTGTAATATTTTGAATTATTATCTTTTGTAATCTAAAAATAGTCTCATGAATAAAAATATAAAACAATTTAAGAATCTGATATAATTATATATACATATTATTTTACACTTATATGTTATATAGAAATATATTTGATATATTGTTACTGTAAATGTATATCATTGTATTCAGCGTAAAAGAAAGAGCCTCCCGTCTGCAGAGTGTAAAACTCGCTGAGTTTCTGAACCAAAACCACAAATATATTCCACTGGTCGGTTCTCTCACCTTCGTCTAGAGTGGATGTTTAACTGAACCAAGAGTCAAAACCTTTATATGTTTATGTTTCTCAATTCTCACAGTTTTCTTAACCTCAAGTGGACACAGCAGCATTGCCGTACCCGTACATTGTAACACTTCTGTTCTTCTATTGATCTACACATTTCATATCACAGCATTAGACATCATGTAAAGCACCTGCACACTTAATGAGTTTATATTGATGTGAATGTTCAACATTTAAAGCAGCTCCACATGAATCCAGTGTCATTCTCAGAGGCTTTAGTTCACATGGAAAATATGAAGTGCAGTTTTAATCATAAGAAAGACAAATAATCCATAAAAATCTCAAAAATAGATTTAACAACAGTAAACACCCGTCATAGCCGTGAAGTAATCACAACCCGTCGTAAAGCTTTTACCTGAGTGCTCTGTATACGGTCTGTCCAGAAGATTCTCTGTGAAATACATTACCATTGTCAACGCCAGCGAGAGCTCTTCTCTCCGCAGCCGCTATTTATTTATTTTATTTATTTGGATCCCCATTAGCTTCCACAATGTGGTTGCTAGTCTTCCTGGGGCCCATAAGCGTACTAAAACTTATATACAATTAAAATACACAAATATAACATACATAAATATAACATTACCGCATGTACACATTTATCTGCATATACACACTCATACAGCATTTGATAATATCAGTACATATAGACAGTCACAAATTAACTGATGTAATACTATTAATTGTAATCTGTTTTAGAGTCTTCTTAAAATTATATATGTTTGATATATGCCTTGTTCTGCTATAGTATATCCTTGGGACTTTGGTGGACAAAGAAGAGATTAAGTGATCCCCTGTTCAGAGAAACTATTTTAACCTAATAAAGCAACTCAACTTTGCAATAGTTTTAGAGGGCCTGTCTCAATTCGAGCCCTTAGATTCGGTTTCAGAAAAATGTCTTACTTTTAAGACCATCTTTTGCTGTTTTTTTTCGTCCCTTGAGTCAGAGTCGGAGACCTTCAGGCCCTTTTGGTTCCCCCACTTGCCTTGAGTTTGCACCGGGGATGGTCATGGTCAAGGCATTCTTGTATCCAAAACAGGGATACATCCTTGAGGTGCCAAACATGATTCCGAGTCCTATTGTGCTGCAGGCTTTTGTCCTTTTATCTCTTCGGATCAGGAAAAGCTGAAACTCTTGTGTTCAATGCTTGCACTGGACATTTATGTTCATCAGACTTCTCAGTGGAGAAGTTCTGACCAGCTGTTTGTTTTAGTTTGGTCCTTTAATAAACCCCTTTGAGAATCAGTTGCTGTATTGGGTTCATCAGCCATCCACATAACACGCAGTCCCTATATATAGGCAAAATTTTGAAGAAAAATGTTTACACAATTGATTCGTCATGAGCCACTTTTTAAAAGATATAGAACTATCGGTAAATTTCCAATATTTGCTCCCTATTAAAGATAATCCTTTCTGACAAAAAGATGTAATTATCATAATAATCATAAACTGTTAATGGTGACGGAGCTTATTTTTCTGCAATAAGACAATGGGAAATCTTATTGGCTTTTTGTCGAGGGAACCAGGGTGATGCGAACTTCTGGGTTGGTCTATAAAAATATGTCATTAATTCAGACTCCGATCAATAATAAAACACAGCGGTTCACATCATTTCAACATGACAAAATCTATAGAAGCAAATGCACCTTTAATGAAACTCCCGTCAAGTGTACGTGTTCAAGATCAAACAAGCTCAACAGTGGTTATAAAAGCACAATGTTTTTTTTAAGAATAGTGTTGATGGTAATGAGGGCATTAGATGTTGTGGTCAGAGTTTTTGACTTCCTCCGCTGAATGTGGAAGGTTTTTTGTCTTCCTGTGTTTTCTTCAGAGCTGCAGTAGATTCATCTTAATGTTGTGTAGAGGGAAACAGAATCATTCTGAAGTGTTTTCATCTCGACAACATGAAGATCATTCAGCTTCAGCTCTGTGAGTTTATATAACAATATATTTACACAAACTTTACAAACCTAAACTAAACTGTTTTATTATAAATCATCCATTGTTTTATATTTCACGGTGGTTTTAATTGGGTAATACTGAATTTTATGCATGTCTATTTATTTATTTTTTTATCTTATAGATGTGTTAATCTGTTGTCGAGCTGCAGTGTCAGATCAACTCACTGATCTGGGATCAAATGTGACCATAAACTGTGATCTTGATGAAAATGAGGTTTATTGGATTTTACTGCAAACACCAGATCCTCCAACAGTGATTCTATGGTCGTTCCCAACGCCACAATCCCCTTTTTACCCAAATAAAACACTCAGAAAGAAATATTCAGTGCAGTTTAAACACTGTCTGGTTATTAATAATGTAACCGCTGATGAATTAGGAGTTTATTACTGTATGAACACAGACACTCCTCCAAAACTCAGCAACAGCACCAGACTGACCTTCACCGGTGAGTTCATTTACAGTGATTACATTCATTTACGAATAATTACAGTTGTTATGAACTACAGGAATTTTACACACTCATGAAAAACATAATTTTGCACACTCAGAGATGAATATAAATATTAAAGTCACTCAGTTATTACTCTGAACACTTTCTTTCCAGAATCAACTCAAATAACCAAATATCACAATCATACAGCGATGGAGTTTATTAATCAGAATCAGAAACAATGTCGGATGATTATCATCATATCTGGACTGATGAACGGGCTTCAGCTCATTGTGGTAATTGGTGAGTTATTATTTAATTAAAAACATAATAAGCAAATGAGATATACTGTAGTCCTAAAATATCAATATGACTCTTCTCGGTCATGTGAAGGGTTTAATTTTTTTTATTTATTTTTTTACTATTTTGGTTATTAGGTGTCTTCATATACATTATTTATATCTTTACTATTTAAAACAGAATAATATTCCCTTGATTAAATATTAAATCTGAATTCCTTGTCTCATTTTTAGTTTTTGCTGTTGGAAAAACAGAACGGTTGGAAAAATATGATCCTGATCTCCTTCAGACACGAGTTATATATCAGCCTCATAACCCAAACTGACTAACAGCAGAATAAGGTGAAATATGTGAAACCATCAATAGTTTTAGTCAAATTCATTACTGTAAGTTTAGATATTCTTGCTGAGCTGTTATTCAAAGAAATCATAGAGCCTCTTATTTTGATTATTATTAATATTAATAAAAATCTTAATGTAAATATTGTTTTCTTTGTTGCTCTTTCAGTTCACTGGCGTGGATGATATTAAGCGACTGCATCTGTGTTTGATTATATAACATGTTCTTAAAATATCATGTGCTTTATATACTTCATGTCAAGAATAAATTATTTTACATTGTAATATCAGACAAGACTGGTGCTAATTGTTACATTTGTTACTAAAATAAAAAAATATTTAGAAATAAAAAAGAGCCTATGGTCTGCAGAGTGGAAAACTCAGCTGAGGTTCTGAACCAAAACCACAAATATGCTCCACTGGTCGGTTCTCTCACCTTCGTCTAGAGTGGATGTTTAACTGAACCAAGAGTCAAAACCTTTATATGTTTATGTATCTCAATTCTCACAGTTTTCTTAACCTCAAGTGGACACCCGTACCCGTTGTAACACTTCTTTTACTAGATCTACACATTTCATTTCAGGGCATTAGACATCATGTAAAGCACCTGCACACTTAATACTTTTATATTCACATGAATCTAGTGTCATTTTCAGAGGATCAGTTCACACAGAGGAAGAGCTTGACTGAGCTTATTTAATGAATAATCCTGATGCACAATAATAAGAAAAAAACTTTTCAGTTTATATAAAAAGTTATGATTTGTATTCATATGTCTGAATGGCTTTGATGAAAAGGACCAACACCAAGTTTAATATAAATTCTAAATTTCAACATCATATTCTGCAGATGAGATATTATATGTCCTATTCGATTTAATTATTGCATGATGTCTTGTGCACACTGTATGAGCATTTGACTGATTAATAATTAGGAATTAATAAATCACATTTTTGTAAATGGTATTGTCATGAAACACATGGGGAACTAAACAACATGAACTACAAAGTCCACAAACACACAAGGAAAATATGAAGTGCAGTTTTAATCTTAAGAAAGATCTAATAATCCATAAAGATCTCAAAAAAGATTTAACAACAGTAAACACAACACAATGAAAGAACACTTGTGGTAAAGACTCATTTGTCCTTTAGAAAACCATGTTCCATGAAAACCAAGTAATGCCATGCAAAGCTTGTCATAATTCAGCAAAATATATATTTTAAAAAATGCTAGAAAAGTTAGAGAATGTGAAAAGTCAAATTGTATATTGTGTTTATGTCATTTGTTTCCTTCAGTCATGAAAGAAGGGAATAAGGCAGTTTTAATTATTTTTCTAAAGAGAAATATGATCAATTACAGGTAACACAATGCAAACCCAGAGCGAAAGCAATGATGTCTCCACTGTCTGCTGATTCTGCAAGAAAAAGTGAAGAAAAACAACAACAATATTGCACTGTGATAAAGGCAACGAATCCATACAGCTGTATTCAGACTGAAACATTAATAGTGAACTTCAACCGTCTGATCATCCACTTCATTTATACAACGCTTAAAATTGAAAACGTCATACATTAATGTCAACCATTTTTACACACTATTAATTTTGGTGGAAATTATTTAGTTTTACTTGTTTCAATCACATGGCACCACTGTCCATGACTAAATCATGTGCATGTAAATCATGCCACTCTCTATTATTTGAGAGTGGCATTTATATAAAACATTATTCCTATTTTTCAAATGTTTTGTTCAGGTGCTCACCTATATTTAGAAGCACTGCAGATACAAAGATGAAATAACAACTGTAAAAACAGAAGAAAAATACAAAGTGTTAGGAAGTTTAACAACCAGTCAATCATCACACTAGCAACAGTCATGGGCTGTGTCTGATGCATTTTTAGGTCGTGAGGGCTCAAAAACGTCCGAATGGGCAGTTAATGGCTGTTTCTTTTTTAAAGTTCATCAAAGTGCATCTATCCATGATAAATGTTATTCACAAGGCTCTGGGGGATTGTGTGCTTGTATTCGTCTGAAAGAAGAATGTCATGTACTCTTAGGATGGCTGAGGGTGGGTAAACCATGCATTCAGGGTGAACTATCCCTTTAATATTTAACTATTGTTTTAATCGCGCTCTAAAACTCACTATCAGTGTAATTTACATGCAACTCAAGAATGCTGATTCACATTGATAGCCTGCGGTGCAGCGTCAAACATAATTGTTGTTATGGTACTTAAAAACGATGCTAACTCTAGCTAAACTGAATGCACCTTCAATCTATTAATAACATAAAATAAAGTAAAATTAACAAACCAGGCCAAATGCAAATAAGAGCACAGAAACAGGAGCAGGCCTTTAGGACCTGCAATGCCACACCAGCAGAGGGAGCCCTCGCCTGAGTATTGACTGTGTACCGTTCCATCTGCTTCTACTTGCATTTCCTGTTTGAACAGTATCTAAGAAGATATTGTGAGTTTGCCCTTTGGCATAGTATTGCCAGTTCATTTGCTTTACTGAGCGTTTCCATTGTTTTCTGATTTCCGTCTATTGGATTACCCTTCTGCTTTGGTAGCCTGTTTTGGACTTATGACTGTGTTTGGACCTCTTGCTTGTTTGCTTACCTCTTTTGGATTGACCTTGTGTATGTCTCTAGGTTATGACCTATTGCCTGGCTAAACGTTTCTGTCTTTAAAACCTGCTGCTAAAACATCCGCAAATCCACCTCATTCGCCTCAGTCTCATCATTACAGACCTATGTGTTTGTCTGAAGACAGAAATCATTAAACATTCCTGTTCATCATGATGCCTTATATCATTAATAGTGTATTATAATATATAACACACTAGTATATCAAATTAGGGAGAAATACTTTTTTTAAGCAAAGTATTTTAAACTTTTTCCGTTTCCGTACGGATGTGTTCTAGATGTCATCAGATGTACAGTAAAAGATGTCAACAGTAACTATTGGTGAAATAATCAGACATGCGCAGCAGGTATTTTTATTAATCTAAAAATGTACTTCAAAATAGTCAAGACTTTTGAGTCTTTTGTGATCTGAGAAAGCTTAGACTTTATACTCCAGTTATAGTTCTTGCAAATAAAACAGTATCTTGAATATGTTTACTAATATTTGCTTCAAGCTAAGAAAAAAAACTTAAAACACAGCTTATTTTAATTTTCCTTTAAAAAAGTTTATCAGCACCTTAAACAGAAATACAAAAACGGTGAATAAACTGCTGCTCCCTGCCAAGAAGCACAACTCTGAGAACTCTTGACTCACCTTGAGATATTTTTACTTTTTGACTTTGTCACGGTTTAGTTTTGCCTTAAAGTGACAGTCATCCTTTCGGTCCCTCTTCTGTGAACTCAGGAGATGCGGATCGGCTCCACTCACTGTTTCCATCTATTCTTATCCACCTTATGTTGTTTTGACCGTTATTGTCAGTCAGTCATTCCTATCATATCTGAAAAACAATTGGATACAATGTGAATAAAGCCAGAATAATCAGATAGAAAATAAGAGAGACGGGTAGATTATCAATGGAGATGGGAATGATGAACAGGTTTAGTACTTGAGATAGATGAGCGTGGTCATGGAGCATAAAAATATGAATGATAACACAGGTAAGACAGGTAAGTAGGTGAGTCCTTATGCTGACTGAATGTGTGAGTGTGCTTTTGTGTTGCTCTTAAAGGAACACACTGACTTTAGCTTTTTCACAGTATCCCCCAGAGTTAGATAAGTCCATACATAACTTTTTCATTTCCGTGCGTGTAGGGTCAGAATTTGGTGTAAAACGCAAGAAACATGGATCCTGCATGTCATTGGTTCAGGCTGCTGCTGGTGTAATGCTATGAGGAAAATAATCTTGCCACACTTTGAGCTCCACCAACAGAGCATCTTTTGGAGTTTACTACCTGATTAGTATTGCTGCTGACCATGTCCATTCCTTTATGACTTCCAGCAGGATAATGCACCATGTCGCAAAGCTCAAATCATCTCAAACTAGTTTCTTGAACATGACAATGAGTTCACTAAACTCAAATGGCCTCCACAGTCACCAGAATCCAATAGAAGAGAAGCTTATCACACGCTTCCACCTCAACCACCAACTCATCCTGTGGATTCTAGATTTCCTCACCAAAAGATCACAGAGGGTATTGGTGAACCACACCCTATCGGACAACCTCTTCACCTCCACAGGCTCTCCACAAGGCTGTGTCCTCTCTCCACTGTTTTTCATCCTCTACACTGATGATTGTAGATCCGTCCAGCCAAACTGCCATTGTGTGAAATTTGCTGATGATACAGTCCTCTTGTCTCTGCTTTCCAGTAATGTACAACATCACGGACCAGCCCTGCAGGACTTTTTAATTTGGTGCGGAAAGTCTTGTCTTGAGCTGAACATAGATAAAACCAAAGACATGATTGTTACCTTCTCACCCAAACAAAGACAATTAGCAGAGGCTGTCACCACTATTATTCAGCAGGAGCCAGTGGAGATAGTGGCGACATACAAATACCTGGGATCGACCTTCGATAACCTGCTAAGGTTTTCCACCAATACAGAGGAAATCCTTAAAAAGTGTCATCAGAGACAATATCTACTTAGGAAGTTGAAGTCATTCGGGGTTAACAAAGTTATTCTTAAGACATTTTATTATTCTTTCATTGAAAATGTAATAACTTTTTCATTTATTAGCTGGTTTCATTCCATCACTCTCCTAAACAGGAACCGTCTGTCGAGCGTGGTTAAGGTCTGTTCAAAGATCATTGACCAGCCTGTTCGTACTCTTACTGCCTTATGCGACCAACAGACTGTAAAGGTGGCACGTAGGATTATTAATGACCCCTCTCACATTCTGTTTTCGGAGTTTGAATGGCTACCCTCGGGAAGCAGACTCCGTTGTCCGCTTTGTCGGACACAGAGGAGGAAAGTAACCTTCATCCCGAGGGCCGTCCAGCTTATGAACTTGAACTTTAATAGGAGTTAATGATTTCTTCAGGTTTTAGTTTTTTAATGATATGTGCTGTGTAGTGTTGGTTGTGCAATGTGCTTATGTAAGCTACTGTAATGTGCCTTCAAATTTCCCCCTGGGGACAAATAAAGTTGAATGAATGAATGAATGAATAGAGCAGGTTTGTGACGTTCTGGTACGGGAGATTCACATCATGAATGTGCAGCCAACAAATCTGTAGCAACTGTGGGATTCAATCATGTCAAGATGGACCAAAATCTCTGAGGAATGTCTCAAGTGCCTTGATGAATCTATGCCACGAAGAATTGAAGGCAAAAGGTCCAACACAGATCTAGGTGTACGTAATGAAGGCACCGTGTGTATTATATCAGGTCAGTGTTCTTGAGCCGGCAGTGTTTACATCATCACTTAGACAATTTCTCATCTTCTGATTTTAAAACAGCGACTGAAGCGACAAACTGAGGGAGAGACAAACTTGACATCTTTTTTTGGTGGATTTAACTTGATCAGCTTGTACCCGATATCAAGCCGCACAAGAAAATCGGCCCTACATTTCTTTGAGCTGGCTGCCAAAAACAGTGAATTCAGTTCAGACAAACATATCTCTGGGAGACCAGAGAAGGAGAAACTGTTTTGACTTTAAGCTGCTGCTATAGTTAAATAATGCTCAAGAGGGTGGTCGAGGTCATCGGCAGGTTCACAAGATGTCCAGAGATGAGGATAAGCATTCAAACGAAGAAGAGGAGGCCTATTGAACCACATCAAAAAATATCGGGCTCTCTTTCCTGCATCAAGTTGATGGTTACACAGATTTTTAGCACATTAAACTTGTGGCAACGAGAAACTGATGTAATTGCTTTATCATAAGAAGTTGTGTCCACTAGAAAAGGATGTTGTTCCTTCGGCTCAAGGCCACGACTAGCTTATTATAAATGCATGTCATAAACATTATCTTGTCATTCTCTTGCCCACAACCTATCATCACATAGGCTACCCGTGAGTTAATAGTCGTGGCCGTGACAAAACTAATGGTGCGTCTCTATCGGCTCCCTAGTTCAGTAGTCAGGGCACTGATGAGGGAGTCGTCATTTTAAGGGCTGTCTCTATCGCAAAATCCTTCCAGTAAACTGGAACATTCACTCCCTAAAAAATATCTAAATGTATCGCAAATACCAGAGAGTACTGATGATCACTTACCAGAAATTACATCACATTTCTGAAGCTAAAATAAAATGCACAAGCCAACCCAATAAAAATTATGCACGCAATATGTTCTACGAGATTCAGAAGTGTGCTTTTGATGGACACTTTACTGTCCCATGAGGCCACAGGAGAGGATTTGTGAATGGCAGTGAGGTGACGCTACTAACGCAGGTAGATCATGATAATGAAAACATGGCGAATGCTGTACGTGCGGATTACATACTCATACTATATAGAATGTTTTTTTTTTTTTTTCAGTTACACTGTAATGAGTTGCTGTAAAAATTACAGCAATATTTTACAGCAGCTGGCTGTTTTCTAATAATACAGCATTTTGCTGTAAACTGCAATGCACTCTGGGGCCGCGTGGCGGTTTGATTCAAAATACAGAATATTGCTGTAAATTTCAAATCGACACAGAGGCATTGTGATCTTCAACGGTCGTGTCGTCGACTTTCGGATAGCGCCAAGAGGAGTGATTCTCAACTGGTAAGTGACTTTCTGACAACAGTCGGTATTCACACGATCTTCGTGTTGATCAGCACACTTCGCCGTGATTATTTTATGGTGTAAATCAAATCAAAATCAAGTAATCTGTTAAAATGGGCGCCGAAATGGAAAAAAAAAAAAACAGATTATGAATGTTGCTGTGTCGTAACGTTATGTTTAATATTCCGGTGTGAAAATCCCTTATATTTCAGTACGAATATAAGCTATATATCCTATATATTTTAGCTATAACGTTAGCCTAAGTTACTCTCTGTGTGTAATTTGCTTATTTGTTTTCATACTTCCTTTGTTAATTTTATTTAAAAGAAAGAGTTCCTGCACTCTGAATACTAAAATATAGTTTAGATTTAAAATGCTGAAACATAAAAATGGTATAGTAAAAAATAAACTATTGTCACATGTGGTATTGTTTTAGGAGACACTTTGACAAGAGGACACTGGAGGGCCAAGTTGTGTGTGAGGAGAGCATTCAGCCCAGCTTCCTGTCTGGCCTTGCTACTGTTCACTGCATATTATTACATATTCAATCAGGAGGAGCCAGCCTACACCTTGGAGTTCATTTAAAGGTAATTATTGCATTCTTAACAACCTCAGTACATTTTACACATGTACTCAATTTCTGGGTTGACTTAAAGGGATTGTTCACTTTGAAATTAATTTTTGAGATGTTTTAGTTCACCTCAAGGGCATCCAAGATGTAGGTGTCTTTGTTTCCACAGTATTTTCAATTTTGACATTTTTAGGTCGAACCGTTCTTGTCTGTCAGTCATATAATGGAGGTCTATGGTCACCACCTCAAAGAGCATGCACAGAGAAGTCCAAATTAAACATGATTTAATGACTCGTAAATGTAAGTACACATTATGGCCTAAGACAAACGGAAGTGATCTCTCGCGCGTATACGTCACTCGTCTCGTACGTCATTCGTTTTCTCACACAAACCGCTCGTTTCGTGTCTTAGGCCATCAGTGTGTACTTACATTTACGAGTCATTAAATCATGTTTAATTTGGACTTCTCTGTGCATGCTCGAGGTGGTGACCATAGACCTGCATTATATGATGCTGCCCTGCTGCCAGTATTTTACTGTAAAATTTACAGGAAAATTTTTTACAGTAAGGTAGAGAAAGGAACATTCCCTTGTCCTTTGCGAAAGCTTTCTCAATGTGCTACTGGCCATGTCAAGGGACCCTTTTACTGACAGTGTGACCCGAGTGAGATAGGTAGACTAGAAGTTTTATAGATGTCTATATATTTACTAGAAGTCTAGATAGATGAAGTTTTATGTAAACAAAGTTCGGGAGGAGCATGTTCAGGTAATCAACCAATGAAGGAAGCCGGTATAAATAAAGCTTCTCTCACCTCCTGTCTCACAACAAGTCTCTCAGCATCCCTCCACCACCCCATCACCTGGGTCTGGGTCTACCCCAGTATAGCGGGGAGTACTCTGGGTTCGGGCAAAATTCCGAGCTCAGAGCCCTTCCCCGGACAGCAAGCCAAATACGCATTAAAATTATATTTGATTTCATGTACGTGTGAACTCGTGAAAGATGCAAAAGGGGAACAACCTCGATCTTCACCAATTTATGACAGGCGTTCTGTAATGCCCATTTCAGTTTTAAAATCAATTAATGTATTATAGTTCAAAGACGCTTTCGAAAGTGCGGAAGAAACATTATTTCTAATTTACATTGAAATTTTTTTTCTTTCCATCTTTCCTTTTTATGTATAAACACACATCTAGTCTACGTAGCCTACTTTGTAGTCTACGCATGCAATTTGTGTGTAGGCTACGGTTTAAAGTCCCCGTGAACCGGAAGTTGCAAACGATTTTTCTCCCGTGCTGTGACGTATTTCCAAGTGAAACGGAATATTGAACAGAGGGCAGGGTTTTACTCTAGCGCTCCTCCTCTCCATCTCTCGCTCATAGCAAACTAACGGTTTGAGGGGAGTGGTTAAGCGTTTCCCCACCCAAACTGTGAAACCTACGTCATCAACCGTTCCAGACCGGAAGTAACTTTTCAGATTTTGATTAAAGATTACCAAGGTAAAACATTTTTTTAATATATATTTACTTGCACGGATTAATTGTTCACCACAAGACTGGTAATATGCGCTAACAAAGTAAATAGGTTCAATTTTGATTTCACGGGGACTTTAAAATTAGCTTAAATTTTGGTATTCAACATTGCAAATAGTTGTCTCGCCATTGTTAAAAAAAAAGGTACGCAATAGCAGCCTACTTCAAAGAATTATTTATTTATTTATTTTATTTTTTTTACCCTTATTTTAAATTTTCCATCTTCGCAACACTCCAGCGCAGCAGGCGTCACTATTCATTTTAATTTGTAACCAGGAAGTAAACTTACATATGAAGAAGAGTTCGTTCGGAGTCTCGATTTCCCGGATCTGCCGTCGAAAAGAGTAGTATTTCAGAAATATTAATATATGAATTTTATACCGTGGCACCATGGTCATCAGGTATGTTTACAATTTTTTAATTAAATTATTTTTTTTCAAAATGCATCGTCTCCCGGAAAAGAAGTCCTGATGTAGACGCGCTCGTGTTTACATTTGGCCTGGTCTGTTTTGTTTTGTTCCTTTTTATACATTTTAAGATTTAAGATAGATTCAATAGGAAAAACCTTTTGTAGCAGCTACGTTATTAATACATTAAACATGGATTGATTATTTATTGTTTAACGGGTTTATCTGCAGGGAAATATCTGAAAATATAATTGTGCCGCAGTCATAGCATTAACATTAGCAGTTAACTTAGCATTAGTATTTTCAATTTCAATCTTTTGTGTCTCGATGCTTTACTTTAAAGTGATTTCGTTAACCTAATCTTACAGTACATTCAAGTTTTCACCAGTTGGGTATTAGGTAAAGATGCTCCCTTAAGAATATTTGCTAGATCATATTTAGTGACGAGTTCAACATTTACATGATGAAGGTGCAACATTCAATATAAAATACTAAGTGAAATGCATGGAAACATATTCTTATTTAATTGTAAATTGATGCATTTTAAAAGTTTATTTGAACAGTGATCTCAATCCACATGGTCACGATGAAATCAAAATTGACAATAATTTTAATGGAATATTGCCCTGAATATTGCTTTTTTTAAAAATAAAAAAAGAATCTGATGACGAGTTTAATGACATATAAGGGCGGGGCAGCCAAACCAACAAAATTAAGTCCCTCGCTAATAAAAAAACAAATTCTTGTTCAAGATGCTGTTTTACTCTAATATGCATTATAACAGGGAAGAAACGACTATCGCAACTTCCGTATCATTCCAACTATAATCTGAATCTCAGTTAAAGAGAGATTCCTCTAAACTAAACTATATCTTATCTAATTATAAAATTACACAAACAGTCTCTCCTTATTCATGATTTATAATTCAAATATATGGAGGGCGAACTTTTGTCCAATGAGATTTTATTGTGGATATTGCTTCCTTTGAGGTCACAGAAAAGTAATGTCCTATTTCACTACTTATGGTGTTTATGGTTAGTTATTGTGAGAGTACAAAAACTCTGATTTGAATGAACGACAAGACTTTTATAACATTGCATACGCTTAGATTTCTCTTGTTACTTTTAGTAAAGCAAAATAATAGCAGTCTGTTTTAAGTTTAACTTTTTACAATATGTATGTTCTCCATAGTAATTTAAACCTAAAATTATTTTAAATTACATGTTCCCTTGAACTTGGGACATTTTCGTTTAGGTGGTCTTTTTAAAAAATAGCTTCTAGAACAAGAAAAAAAAGTGGGGCGGGACTTGATTTTGACCATGGCAAATAGATAGGAGGATTGTTAGGTTTTCCTATTGGTCGATCCCATGGAAACTGACAGGATCTCCCACCCTCAGCCCAAAAAACAAGCTTAGTTTGCCTGTCCACCTGACTGGCTGTTAGTGTTTAGCATGTTAGTATGACATCACAGTAGGTCAGACAGCATATCTAAGTGGCATGCACCACACTGTGATCACCGGTGATTGGTTCTGTGCTGAACTTGCTAGTGATGGGAAGTCTGGTTCTTTCCTCGAACCGGTTCTTTCGGACAGTTCGTTTTAATAAACTGGTTAAAAAAAACGGTTCACCAGTTCTTTTATGTCATCATGTAATGACGTCAATTCTATTATCCCGGCGGTTTCTTACATTTACATTTTGAAAACGAATGCTGCTGCAGCCTAGGCGATGTGCTAACAGGGATGTTTTATATGTTTTAAATATATAAAATGCATGAATGGTCTTCATCATTTTATTTGTTATTAAATAAACTTACATTTCGTCAATTTGCCCTCTCATTTAAGTCCTGGTTTCACCCGTACAGCTCATGTATCAGCACAGGATCAGCCGGCCGAAAGAAAGTTCTGTTCAGAGACGGTGCTATCACACATGCGCAGTATCTCCAGCTCATCGGTTCTCCGTATCGAACGTGTCCGAAAGAAACAGTTCTCGGTTCTGTACTGGTGATTCAAGAACTGCAACAACCAGTTCTCGACTCGCGAACCATAGCATCCCAGACAAACTGACATTGAATTAACGTGGAAACGACCTCTATCATGACATCGAAACAACGTTGATTTTGCTCATCGAATTAACGTTGAACCAACGTCAGACGCGGCATTCTTCAAAGCTAAATGAAAATCGAAAATTGGTTTGCTTTCGTAACGTTGATTTCAAGTTGATTTTCCGTTAGTTTTGAAAGAATGACGCGTCTGACGTTGGTTCAGCGTTAATTCGATGAGCAAAACAATCTCAGATCAACGTTGTTTCGATGTCATGTTTCCACATTGATTCAATGTCAGTTTGCTATCTGGGATAGGCCTGTGTGTGCTGAGCTGAAACCTGAATATACAGTTGAATATTATGAAGGTAGATTTGTGTCTTTATTATTCAATCAAAAAAAATGTTGCTTCAATCAAAAAAAATATTTTCAATTAAAAAAACCTTCACTTCAATGAAAAAAAAACTTTTCAATCAAAGAAAAAAAGTATTTGAATCCAAAAATATATTTGAGACTCAAAAAAATACATTTGAACACTGCTTTTCTTTGATTGAAAATGTTTTCTTTGATAGAAGTCAGGTTTTTTTTGTTTAAAGAAACCTTTTTAATTAAAGTAACATTGTTTTTTGTTTGGACCATATAATGGGTAGGACATTTGTGTCTTTATCATTCAATCAAAAAAGAAGTTGCTTCAAACAAACAAACAACAGAATCAATACAAAAGTCACTTCAATGAAAAGATAAACATTTTCAAATATAGAAAATCATTTTTGAATGCAAATAAAATATTTGAGACTCCAAAAATTGCATTTGAACACCTTTTGTTTTAATTGAAAATGTTCTCTTTGATTGAAGTAATCTTTTTTGTGTTTCGGCCATACAGGGTAGGACATTTGTGTCTTAATCATTCAATTCGAAAAAAGTTGTTTTCAATCAAAGAAAAAACTGTTCAAAAGCAAAAAAAAAAAATATTTACCTCGTGAATAAAAAAAGTATTGAAGAGAATGTGTTTTTTCGTTGTTTTCGTTTTTTATTTGAAGTGAAAAAAAAATAGAAGTTCAAATTGTTTTGATTGAATAATTAATTTTTTTTTTGAAGTGCAAAAAGTTTTGAAGTTCAAATTTTTTTGATTGAATCATTTTGACACAAACGTTCCGCAGTGGGCGGGTGCTTCTCTGTTGGTCAGACATGTTTGATTGACAAGTGTCTACACCAACGACATCTTTCTGACAAAGAAGTCATGTTCGCCACTCGCCAGCAAGTTTTTACCCCTACAGGATATTATCTATTTATCATTTGATCTTGTGGCTCTAAGCATCGCGCCAGCCACACCAGCCACACGATCTCTCACTGTTTACTATCAGAAACTCCGATTAATACACGAGAGCACACAGACAGTGTTATCCTGCTCTTGTGTACGGGCGTCAGTTTGGTTTGGTTTGAAATGTGCTGGGGGACGGAGAGACGTATTCGGAAGAGCATTTTCAAAAGTGCTGGGTACAATGACGCATTCATTATTTTTTTTTCTCTTTCGAGTAGGCGCCGCGAGATGTTTCAAAAGTGGTGGGTACAAAATCGACCCTGGCAAAAAGTTTTGGGGACATGCATACATATCTATGGGGACATGTCCCACCCGTCCCCCCCCCCCCCGTAAATGACGCCTATGATTTTAATTTATCTTTTTGTCCGTATTGGAGCGCGTCTCATGGCTCTTACTAAGCGACCTGCCACAAGATCTCTCACTGTTTACGTGAACCAGACACTCTGAGAGCATATAAAGTGCAATCCATCTCTTATTTACTTTTTTTTACATATTATCTTATATTTTATTCGCTCTTTTGCCCGTATTGGAGCGCATCTCGTGGCTCTTAAGCGTCGGGCCAGCCACAAGATCTCTCACTGTTCTCATAGCCTACCAGACACTCCGATTGATGCACGAAAACACAGAGACAACGCAACCCTGCACTTATTTACCCTTTTGTCATCTTATCTTATATTTTATTAGCTCGTTTGTCCCATAATGGAGCACGTTTCGTGGTGCGCCAGTCACAAGATTTCGCAATATTTCTCATAGTTGCGTGATTCTCCGATTGACATTCTGAAGGAGAATGATTTTGACCACCTTAAGTTTGTTTTTTTAATAAAGCCTTTCTTTAAAGTGAATTTCGTTTTTAATAAATTGCATCTTGATTTTAATCAATGTTTGATCAACCAATTCCCAGGATTGAATAAATAAGAAGCAAAGCAAACATATAGGTATAGCAATAAAATCATGAACTTTTTGCTTTGCACGTTTCTCAAAGACATGATAAATAGGCTACATCTAGAAAGGTAGAAATGTCTAGCCTAATTTTAAACAAAACAATTCAAAACGAAAATAAATAGATTATTCTACTCTCAGATTATATTTAATCCATATGAAATGAGCATTTCTCTCGGCGCGTTCACTACTGCGAAGATGGCTCCAATACGGGCAAAAAGAGCAAATAAAATATAAGAAAAAATTACAAAAAGGTAGATAAGAGATGGATTGGACTTTATTTGCTCTCATCTGAGTGTCTCATGTAAACAGTGAGAGATCTTGTGGCAGGCGCGACGCTAGGTGACGCGCACGCTCCATTATGGACAAAAAGAGCAAATAAAATATAAAATAAGATGACAAAAAGATACTTAAGAGCAGGATTGCACTGTCTGTTTTCACATGTGCATCAATCGGAGTGTCTGAGGTGTAAACAGTAAGAGATCTTGTGGCTGGTATGGCTGGCGATGCTTAGAGCCACGACCCGTTCGCATAAAAAGAGCGAATAAAATATAAGATCAGACGATAAATGGGTAAATGAGATCTGTATTGCACTATGTGTGCTTTCGTGTAGCTACCATTAGGTGTAAATAGAGAGAGATCGTGTGACTGGTGTGGCCGGCGCGACGCTTAATGCGAGCGCACTCCCATACGCATAAAAAGAGCAAATAAAATATAATATAAGATGACAAAAAGGTAAATAAGAGATGGATTGCACGTTATTATACGCGCTCCAATACGGGCAAAAAGAACTAATAAAATATATGATCAGATGATAAATGTGTAAATAAGATCTGTATTGTATAGCCTACTGTATGTGTGCTCACGTGTAGGCCTACCATTAGGAGTGTCTGATAGGTGTAAACAGTGAGAAATCTTGTGGCTAGGCAGGTGAAAAGCGTTTGGTTAATGGTGAATATTGACCTATTGTGCGTACCGTTCTGTCGGGGAATATGCGCTGCATTTACTGTAAATATTGTGTAAGTTCGAGTGGCAGGCGCTATATAATGCAGTGCATATAAGGCACATATATCCGTGGCCGGTCGAGTAGCAGATCCCCCTGCCAGGCAAAGATTTTATCCCCTCTAAAAAAGCTGCTGGCGAGTGGCGAACATGACTTCTTTGTCAGAAAGATGTCGTTGGTGTAGACACTTGTCAATCAAACATGTCTGACCAACAGAGAACCACCCGCCCACTGCGGAAGGTTTGTGTCAAAATGATTCAATCAAAAAAAAGTTTGAACTTCAAAACTTTTTGCACTTCAAAAAAAAAAAAAAGGATTCAATCAAAACAATTTGAAATTCTAAATGTTTTTCACTTCAAATAAAAAACAAAAACAACGAAAACACACATTCTCTTCAATACTTTTTTTATACACGAGGTAAATAATTTTTTTTTTTTGCTTTTGAAAAGTTTTTTCTTTGATTGAAAATTTTTTTTTTTTTGATTGAAACAACTTTTTTGGAATTGAATGATTAAGACACAAATGTCCTACCCATGTATGGCCCAAACACAAAAAAGATTACTTCAATCAAAGAGAACATTTTCAATTAAAACAAAAGGTGTTCAAATGCAATTTTTGGAGTCTCAAATATTTTATTTGCATTCAAAAATGATTTTCTATATTTGAAAATGTTTATCTTTTCATTGAAGTGACTTTTGTATTGATTCTGTTGTTTGTTTGTTTGAAGCAACTTCTTTTTTGATTGAATGATAAAGACACAAATGTCCTACCCATTATATGGTCCAATCAAAAAACAATGTTACTTTAATTAAAAAGGTTGCTTTAAACAAAAAAAACCTGACTTCTATCAAAGAAAACATTTTCAATCAAAGAAAAGCAGTGTTCAAATGTATTTTTTTGAGTCTCAAATATATTTTTGGATTCAAATACTTTTTTTCTTTGATTGAAAAGTTTTTTTTTCATTGAAGTGAAGGTTTTTTTAATTGAAAATATTTTTTTTGATTGAAGCAACATTTTTTTGATTGAATAATAAAGACACAAATCTACCTTCATAGAATATAACCAACGCATTCTCACCCCAAGGCGTCACCTTTGACCATGCTTCAATATTTGACGCTTTAGGCGCCCTTTAGCGTCACTTACATGACGCGATCCTACGGCGTCATCTAACTGACGCTAAAGGAAAGCGTCAGTTAGAGGACGCGGTTAGGTTTAGGTCTGGGGTGGGGGTAGGGAACACGCGATCCTAGGGCGTCATCTAACTGACGCTAAAGGGCGCCTAAAGCGTCAGATATTGAAGCATGTCCAAATGCTTCCCAAGGCGTCAGTTAGGTGACGCCTTGGGGGTGAGAATGGGCTGATATAACCTACTGTAGCCTATACAGTATACTGTATACATCATGTTTATAGTGTGTTAACATAACGAATTAAACATAGATGTTTAATTAGTTATGTTAACACATTATAAACATTTACTAAGCAGTGCACCATCAAAACCTTGGCAAGAGTTAACATCAAAATTTATATTATTACTTAGAAATTAATGAGCTGTTCCTGAAAATATTATTTTAGTATAATAATAAATGTTTAGTTTGACAGTTTTACAATCCAATCATTGTTTCCAAACTTTAAAATAATACAGTGATAATACAGTACTTATGTGATAAACATGTTTCCAAAATGTTTTATTTTGTTAAACTTACTGATGTTCAACTAAATACTTAGGAAACGTACTTTTCGTCCCTCAGAAAAAATTTGCACGCATGCTCAGCTCATCACCTCATCAGTTCTCAGTATATCGAACGTGTCCGAAAGAAACAGTTCTCGGTTCTGTACTGGTGATCCGAGAACCGCTGTACCTGTACGTTCGGTAGTACACGCATGCGCAGTATCAGCTGCTCATGCTCATCACTTCTCTCGAGCACCAACATATGTTTCCGTTCAGTGAACTTTTTGAGTTACTGGAATAAAATGTACTTCTGGATATTGGTTTATTTTGATTCAGAGGGACTGTCAGGCATGTCTGGAAGTGAGTAACTTAGTAACTTGTGGTTTAGCGCTGACGCAAGATGCGAGCTGTTTCAAACAATTCAGTCCGATTTAGTGTACTGGTTTGACCTGTTAAAGAACCAAAAACTAAAAAGAACCGATTCGGTTCGAAAAGGTTCGATTCGTTCACGAACCGGCCATCACTAGAACTTGCTCATCTTAAACAAGCCTTTCGCTAATATCATGCTGTTCTGGTTGAGATTGAAGAAGTTAAAGGAACTTGTTTGTTCTGTCTCTGCAGTTGCTGTTTCATCTGTGTGTTTGCGGTGCTGATTAACAAAGGTTAGTATTTGAACGACACATCAGAAAGATAAATTCATGCCACAGACTGTCTTTGAACGTTTCTTTCATTTCAGTGTCTCTGCAGGAAAAAGTTCAGGCTGTTATTGGTGGTTCGGTTCTCCTGCCGTGTTCTTCCTCTGAACATGATCTTAAAGCTCAAGACATTAATGTGCATTGGAGACACAATGGCAGCAAGCATGTGTATGATATAGTCAAGGGTGAAGATTCACTAGAGTTCCAGGACCATCGTTACAAGAACAGAGCTGAAAGATTGCCTGATGAGTATCTGAGAGGAAACTTCTCCATCAAACTCAACAATCTCACTCACACTGATGTAGGGAAATACAGCTGCCTCATCACACACTCATCTGAGCTTCAGACTGTACTTCTGATCATCAACGGTGTGTAAAAATGCTTGATTCTTGTATGAAATTGGTAACACTTTAGAATAATGGTCATTAATAAGAAACTATGTAATGCAGGATTAATGAGTAGTTCTACATTAACACTTCAGATATTACTATAAACTAATATGGTAACAAGCTTAACTAATCAGTAAGTGATAGCAAATTTAAGACTGAGACTTCTTTCAGTAGCGGAGTGGCAATCGGGAGAGTCGGGAGTTTTCCCGGTGGGCCGGTAGTGTTTCGAGGCCGCGAGGGCCTGCCCGGTCTGATAAAATGTATTTATTGGAAGTTCGCCATGGCCCAAGCTAAGGGAAGAAAACATTTTTTTTTTTTTTTACATTCTCTATAACGGAGCATATATTTGCACTAAGTGCCTGTCTTTACAGCAAAACGACAACCGTCTTGTAACAGACACAGTGGCGTAGGTCGTAGGACATGAAGTACTTTAAAGCAGCTTTTTGATGCGCTGAACGCGAGTTCGAATCCGCCTTGCCGAACTCTCTCTTCTCCCTTTTCCCAATACAGATATGTAAAGATGTAAAATGTCAAACCTAACATTAAGGTCTCTAGCGTTATATTTTGCCAACGAACTAAAATTCCGACGAGGACTATTTTCAGCCAACGGCACGGAACCGTGCGTATCACACCGAGAAAACTTAGTTGGCCAACGCAAAATATCTGCCAGACGGCCGACCGTCGGCTTGGTGTGTTCCGGGCTTTACACACGCCTGGTGTGACTACAGGTTTCGGGAAAATAAAAGCCGGTCTCAAATAGAAGTTGGGTTTTTTAGTTTTCGGTTGTTAATCTTCTAAAACCCTTCAGATCGTCTGCTTTTTGGCGGCCGCCAAAGCAAATTTTTTGTTCACCAAAGCCTATTTTGATCGGTGAGTGATGTAGAATAGAATGACTGCTGCGCTTCGGCTGCATGCGCGCACTCTCATGTCTTCAAACAACACGAGCGCTGTCTTGCTTTCTCTCCCTCGTGCATATTAATCAAATCAATTGACACAATAGTAAAAGGTTGGAAGACCGCAGTTTCACATGGAACAAGCCAGTGCAGTTCAACGATTTGGAAAAATAAAAGCTCGGGCTATTATTTGAAGTTTTACGGTATGTATACACAAAGACTGTATCAAAAGGTAACTTCGCGTCCACTGCCAAGATGGATCCATAGATATAAACAAACTGCTTCGGTGTCGCTTAGACGTCGTCATCGTCTTGCCGCTCCCTCCCCGTTCTGTGATTGGTTCCCCATCTCAGGTGAAAATTTGGTTTATGGTGTCCAGGCTGCCTAGCAGCGTGAATAAAATTGTGTAACATTGATGAGTAACATTATGTGAAGTGCACTAGCCAGACAGGATTTAAATTCCCCCTGTAGACAATAATGTAATCCCTTAAAACTCATCTTTGATCACCAAAATGTCATATGTGAACTTTTTTTCCTGTGATTTTTTTTTTAATTCATGCCTTAAAATAGCTTGAATGTAACTCTACACCAGGGGTGCCCAATCCTGCTCCTGTCGATGGACTGTCCTGCACAGTTTATCTTCAACCCTAATCAAGCACTTTCATGCCTTTCATTTCAAGTGATCCTGAAGACCTTACTTGGTTTCTTCACGTGTGTTTGATTAGGGTTGGAGATTAACTGTTCAGGACAGTCCTTTGGCGGGAGCAGGATTGGGCACCCGTGCTCTACACCCTTGCCCCATTTTATGGGGATCTATGAATATGCAAATTAGCCCCACCTCCACTCACTCACACCAACTCACTCGGATCGCTGGATGTCTTTTTAAGTGGAAGAGTAAATTTATACAGGCTCATCTACAAGTCAGTGTATCAGAATGGTAATGCATTTTAAGTATCGGTCTCTACAACACTGTACACATAACTGTAATGAATATGATTATCCTTTTGCTTGACTATGTTTTTAAACCGCTAATAATGTTTTGCTTATGTTACACAAACCCATTCGCCACCTCAGAGTCAGACAGCTGCCTTCTAACAACCAATATCCTCAGAAACACTTTGAGTTTGAACAACTTAGAACGTCAGTGGAGAAAGCCATATCGTTTATCATAACATCGGAAAATACATATACACAATTCATACTGTTCTGTTGATATGAAAACTCTGGTACATTTAGCAATACGCCAGGATAACCTGGCTTCTCTTGAGACTCTCCTGATTTGCAGCAGGTAATGAATGATATATGCTAAAGCCCAGCGGTACATTGACCTGATTGGTTACAAGGTACTTTGTGACATCAGAAACCACAGATTTCAAACCGCGTTCCTAAGTATGTCTTTGATTCACTTCAGTTTTAAAGAGAAAATACTCAGCAATGCTGATGACTCATTAATTTGAACATGGTTTGTCTTAAAGCACATTAAAAACACCACATAGACATACAGTATAAACAACATTAAAAGCTTGATTTTCACTTACGAAACACGTACCAAACAGAATGTTCTCTCAACATTCCTGATTTCTAACACACACTCACAGCGTTTGACTGGTCTTGTGGCTGTCAGGGCAGAAACTAAAACTGCTGCTCTCTATTTTACCGTTCACATGTAAATTGCGCACACAAATTTCGTCCAGTAGATCGAAAGATCTGAAAAAGCTCATACATTTACCCGCCATAAATCAGGACAGAAGAGACGTATTAAAACACCAAGCGGGAATGTGTCTCCCTCATCTACTTCTGATCTGATCTACCAAAACGCATCTTAAAGGGATAGTTCACCCAAAAATGAAAATTAGTCCATCATTTAAACACCCTCAAGCCATCCTAGGTGTAACGTTCTTCTTTCAGGCGAATACAATCAGAGTAAATTCCTGGCTCTTCTAAGCTTTATCATGGATAGATGCACTTTTATGGACTTAAAAACAGAAATGGCCATGCACTGCCATTATAAAGCTTGGAGGAGCCAGGACATTTTTATATAAATCCGATTGTATTTGTCTGAAAGAAGAATGTCATAAACACCAAGGATGACTTGAGGGTGAGTAAATCATGGGCTAATTTTCATTTTTGAGTGAAGACTTTTTTACTCTGAATATAGTCATAAAATAGTAATTTTCACTTCAAAATAATGGTCCAGATCACTAGTAGTTTGTACAGTCACAAGGTAAAACTTGACTAAGTGATGCATTTTGTGACCTGTATTCAGAGTAAAAATATATAGTAGTATGATAGTATCTGAAGTGTTAATCCAGTAGTACTAATTAGTCTTGAATTACTTTCAGCATCGTTTCTTATTCATGACAGACTATTATTCTAAAGTGCTTCCATGAAGTTTTTAATTAACAACTTGACTAGTTATAGATGAATCTCTTGCCTTTATCAAAGTGAGGTTTTTTTTTTTTTGTTGCAGAATCAACAGCAGGAAAAGAAAGTAAATCCACTGACCATGAAAACCCAGAAGGTGAAACTGGATCAGACAGTGTGGAGACATCATGGAGCTGGGTTTTCATTCTATTAATTGTACTTAGTATACTGTCTATAATAGGCGGTTTAATTGTATTTTACTGTCGAAGAAAAAAAAATCCAGCTTTCTCATTCTCTTCTGTCTTGACTGAAGACAAAACGCATTGACTCAAATGACATTTCAGGCCTAAAAGTTTCTACATCTGTTTCTGGGTCTTTCTGCTGCTTGCGACTGTTTTGAGCTGTTATATTGTTGCCTTATACACTGTTATTGCAGAATGAGATCTTCAAAAAAATTTTAAAGGTAAAGGACCAATAAGTCTTTCAATGTTACTGCCTTAATTCTAAACAAGTGTACTTCATGTTTTGTTTGTCGATATTACATGTATTTGTAATAAATTATATTATAAATGTTAAAATTAAAACATTTACCATTGATTATATATATACACACACACACACACTAAACTTTTCAAACACCTGTGTAATATCAGATATAGTTGATGTGCGTAATACACAATCACACAAACGGATATACACATATTTATATAAGACTGTTCATTTCCAGTGGACAGTTTATATATTTTTTTTTACTGTGTTAAAAAGTTGCAAGTTTTTGTATAAGAAATTATGATAGTTTGACCCTCCTCTGAAGTTATTTAGGTTGCCTATTATGTTGCTCACAAACCTAAAGTCTTTATAATTACTTAATGAATTACTTAATGTAAGCCTTAGTTTTCAGTGTATTGTGAGAATATAAGATAAGACGTCCATTAATAATAATCAAATAATGTTGGATGTTATTGAATCAGATTTGATTTCAGATGAGAAAATTTACATTGGTTTTTTTTTTTTTTTTTTTTCAAAAGAAGAATTTGGCAATTGAGACACACTTTTACATTTATTTATTTATTTATTTATTTATTTATTATAAGACTAACTTGTTTTATGTCTGACAGAAATCCTCCCAGTGAAGAATAAATCCACTATTCAGTTTTTGTAATGTGTAATCGTGTATCTCAAGAGTAAAAGTTTGCTTTCTAAAGCTGAGATTCCCCTGGCTTGTTCAAAACCATCTATTTATTTTGGTGTAATTATGTTCTATAAAGTATGAAAATAATAATGTTAGTTTTAATAATTAGGTTACTTTGGGTTTTTTGGTTTTGTTTGCTATAGTTGACATGAACAGCAATGAATGAATTAAATCAAACTTACGTGAGTGTGATAAGCTTTCCTTTCAATGACAATTTCATTCTGCTCCTCAAATGAAACATTTCCCTGAATTATATGTCAAACACACTGTCGTCATGACTTCAGAACACGCACAACAGGAGCTTCCAGTTGTAGCCTCCTTCCTGAGGAGGAGCGAAACCGAAAGAGTGAACTTTGCATTAATTTGCAGAGTTTTGTTATTTAATTGCCTTTCAAATGTTTGATTGAACATAAAAATTTATTCCAGAATTAATTAATGAATAGTTGACTTTTACAAGAAATTACCTTTATTGTTATTATTGTTTTTGTTTTTTGTTGTCATATCTGTAGCTACTCCTTTTTCTTGTTTTCATCCTTACAGACTGAGCTAAAAAGTTTAAAGTAAAATAACCTCTGCATGTTTCCTTAATATCTGAAAACATTGTTTTTTTTTTTTGTTTTTTTTTGCTTTATTAGATTCAAAGCACCTTTAACTGACCCCGGATGATCAGGTCAGCGGACCAGTGAGGGGTGATCTTTCTTTATGATTTGCAGCTAGCAATGCTTTTATAATAATATTAACATCTTGAAGCCTAATGTTTATCAATAACTGAACATTGATAACAAGAATTGATCAGTGAGGAAGAAACTATTTTAACATGATTTTATTAAAGTTATTTAAGTGATAATTTTATGAATTACTGTATCTCTCATACATTCCTCTCATGTCTTAACTTCAGTTTGTCACTGTAAGAACTTGACAAGAATGCAGAGCTTTCAGTTACACTCGGGCGTTTGCACGACACAATCAACTAAAACATGTTTTCATCATGAGTGAGATCTAATGGCCTTTCATGGATCCATGTGAACAGGGATCGCTTTGACAATGTTTGCCGTATGAATGTGAAAAATGCAAGGGATTTTGTTGTTTTTGTTTTTTGCCGTTTTTAGCACGTTGTTGTGTAAATGGACCCTATATGAAGACCTTCAGATAAACTGAGGGGCCATTTACATGACACTGTTCTCTTACTAGAGTACTCTCGTGTTGCGTAAGCGAACTTATGCTATGGGAAAATCCCTTATCTCAAGAATACTGAACTCAAAAATTATCCTTAATTTTACATTAATTTAAAACGCATTGCTGCACAGAGCAGACCTAGGCGAGGCAACTCGCACGACTATTGGTTGCTCTGCAGCAACTGCTACGGACCCCGCACCTTCGTTGCAAGAGTCCAGTGGTGTGCAGGCCAGCTTCAATGCTGAACTGCTCCGCCTCATTACGAAGGCCGTGGAGCATAAACTGCCAGGGCAGTCTCAGATCCTGGAGCCTTCATGCACTGGCAGAACGCCTCCTTGTGTGGTCTCAGCACAACCTCCGCTCGCTAACAGCGGTGCACGTGCTGCGGATCCGGACATGCTGTCCAGAGGCAATGTATGGTACCTGCACCCTCAGGTAGTACAACTACTGTGGGACAGCTTTGTCAGATTCGATCTCTTTGCATCATCAGAGAATGTGTATTGCTTTTTTTCACAAAAACAAGGATGCGCTGGGCCACAGCTGGCCCCAATCGCACTGCTGCCACAGGTGATCAAGTGAATCAGGGAGGACAAATGCTCTGTGTTCCTCGTACCGCCACTTTGGAGGAACCAGGTTTGGTTCCCGGAGCTGATGCAGTTGGCCCAATGGGATATCCCAGTGAGGACGGATCTCCTCTCTCAGGCCAGGGGCGCGATTTGGCACCCGCGCCCTGACTTATGGGCCCTGCATGCATGGGCTATTAACGGGTACCTGCTGATCTCCCAGCAGGAGTGTTAAGTACAATTACACCGGCTAGAGTGCCCTCTACTAGACGGCTCTATACTCTATGCTTTAAAGGGTTAGTTCACCCAAAAATGAAAATTCTGTCAGTATTTACTCACCCTCATGTTGTTCCAACCCCGTAAGACCTTCGTTCATCTTCGGAACACAAATTAAGATATTTAGGATATTAAAATCGCTCCTGCATACAGTCCATAGGCTTCTTGAGGGACTGGCTCTTGCTGTCCTCGAAAAGTAATTGAAGACATCGGTAAAATAGTCCAAGTGACTACAGGGGCTCAATCTTAAGTTTATCAAACGACGAGAACACTTTTGTGCGCAAAAAAACAACAAAAATAACGACTTTATTTCAACTATTCACTTCCTTCTCCATAAGCCTATAGTCCGTTAACGTAGTGTGATTGCGTAGAGCTACGTCACACGTAGGCTCACTATTGGTCGACGCTGGTCATGTGTGTGTGATGCGTGTGACGTACAATAACAGAAGCTTACGCTATTAAACTAGTTAGCTGACTCGCGCAGAGGGAGAAATAAACGAATAGTTGAAATAAAGTCGTTATTTTTGTTGTTTTTTTGCGCACAAAAGTGTTCTCGTCGTTTGATAAACTTAAGATTGAGCCCCTGTAGTCACTTGGACTATTTTAACGATGTCTTTTATGACTTTTCGGGGACGGCAAGAGCCAGTCCCTCAAGAAGCCTATGGACTGTATGCAGGAGCGATTTTAATATCTTAAATATCTTAATTCGTTTTCCGAAGATGAACGAAGGTCTTACGGGGTTGGAACAACATGAGGGTGAGTAAATACTGACAGAATTTTCATTTTTGGGTGAACTAACCCTTTAAAGTGGTCAGTGTTTACTGGGTGGTGCTTGGCTAAAAACCAAGACTCACAGCACTGTGGCATTATGGAGATTCTCTCCTTCCTACAGGAGCTTCTGGACGAGGGTGTGAATAAGACTAACATGGCACCTTCATAATCATGGCATGACATATGCATATCAATGAGATTTTATGCATGTTTATGACAACTGTTATTAAGTATCATTCACTCAGTTATGACATTTTTAATGCAAATATGACATTGTTTAAGATGCCTTTGTTATGACACCTGGACATAAACCAATACATCATAACCCATCAGTGTCTTTGTCATGACAACTTGACATTACTAAGACAACACAACCTGTCATAAACATGACATAGCAGATTAATTATCAAACTTAAAGGATAATTCCGGTATTTAACACCTTGAGTCTATTTTGTAGTTTGTTTTGAATGAAATAGAGTGTTGGACGTAGAAATTTTGACATTGGGTCCTGTCTCGACTTTTTGACTATTTTAGAATCGCCTGTGACAGCGTTAGACTGGGTGTCTATGGGCATGCACAAACATGTCCATAAAACAACTCTTAACGTTCATTTTCAAAACTGTGCAACTCACCGAGTGGTTGGTGGTGTTCGTTGATGTTCTGAAATAAGTAGCGTAGCGAAATACCGTTTCTGCCGTGTTTTATTTGTCATTTTTTTTAAATCACATTGATGTCTGCTGGAGGACTCGTTGATATTACTGCGCTAGCTACCGGGAAAGGAAAGGGGTCTGTTTACATTTGGTTGCAGTCTTTTCGCTCGGTTCTCAGGTTCTCCGTCTCTCAGAAGGCTAGCGTGAGCAGAGCAACTGTGCTCCCGGACTTTTTTTACGGTGCGCTAGACACCGTGTTCCGTACAGCGTCCTGGTTGTCGCCATCAAGTGGTCGGGAGTGTGCTAACGCTTCAGACTCAAATATCAAGCGGAAGTTTATACGCGGTTGTGAGGTATCTGTATAAATAGTTCCACAATAGCAAACAACACGGATTGAAAGCATACATAGTGCCGATATATTTGTTTTTAATCATCAACGAACACCACCAACCACTCGGTGAGTTGCACAGGTTTGAAAATGAACGTTAAGGGTTGTTTTAAGGACATGTTTGTGCATGCCCATAGACAGCCAGTCTAACGCTGTCACAGGCGATTCTAAAAAAAATCCACCACTCTATTTCATTCAAAACAAACAACAAAATAGACTCAATATGTTAAATACCGGAATTATCATTTAAGAAACCACCTAGCTTTATTGGTTAACATTCCATTAAACTGTCAGGTGGTTGGTTTTGACATTGGCTGACATGAAGCCGTTATAACTTTTTAATGACAAATTCAATTAGTACCACTGTAGCTGAGGTCACGAAAAATATTCATGACACAGTTATAATGGCCTCATGACAGCCAATGTCAAAGCCAACCACATGATGGTTTAACTTAATTTAATGTCAAGTTGTCATGACATAGACACTGACAGGATATGATATATTGTTTTATTTCAAGATTTCATAACAACGGCATCTTAAACAATGTCATATTTGCATTCAACATGTCATTATTGAGTGAAAGACACTTAATGACAGTTGTCATACACATGCATAAACCTTACTTCATATTGAAGTCAGATGTCATGTCATGGTTATGAAGGAGTCATCACGAGTCTTATGAACACTCCTTCAAGTAAAGTGTTATCAAAGTATATGTTGCGCCATAGCACCGTTTAAAAAACTCTTGCATGGCCAGTCATTGGGCAGGAACGATCTCATCGTCCACTTCCTTAGAGGGGCTAGGAGGCTAAACCCTCCTCGACCCCTTATGGTTTTGGTCTGGGACCTTTCCACTGTCATAGACGCTATGAAAAGTGACCCCTTCGCAACACTGCAGTCTGTGGATCTGCGTTGTCTCTTGCTCAAAACCGCTTTTCTCATGGCTCTCGCTTTAGTCAAGCGAGCGGGTGACCTGCACGCGCTCTCAGTGAGCGCTATGTGTATTGAGTTTGAGCCAAACAACTATAAAGTCATTCTCAAACCAAGACACGGCTATGTTTCCAAAGTGCTCTCCACTCCATTCAGAGCGCAAGTCATTTGTCTCGTCCCGCCGAGACAGCCAAGCCAGAGTCTCGTCCTGCCGAGACAGCCAAGCCAGAGTCTCGTCCTGCCGAGACAGCCAAGCCAGAGACTCGTCCCGCCGAGACAGCCAAGCCAGAGTCTCGTCCCGCCTAGACAGCCAAGCCAGAGTTTTGTCCTGCCTACACAGCCAAGCCAGAGTCTCGTCCCGCCGAGACAGCCAAGCCAGAGTCTCGTCCCGCCTAGACAGCCAAGCCAGAGTCTCGTCCCGCCGAGACAGCCAAGCCAGAGTCTCGTCCTGCCTAGACAGCCAAGCCAGAGTCTCGTCCTGCCTACACAGCCAAGCCAGAGTCTCGTCTCGCCGAGACAGCCAAGCCAGTCTCGTCCTGCCGAGACAGCCAAGCCAGAGTCTCGTCCCACCTAGACAGCCAAGCCAGAGTCTCGTCCCGCCGAGACAGCCAAGCCAGTCTGGTCCCACCTAGACAGCCAAGCCAGAGTCTCGTTCCGCCTAGACAGCCAAGCCAGAGTCTCGTCCCGCCGAGACAGCCAAGCCAGAGTCTCGTCCCGCCGAGACAGCCAAGCCAGAGTCTCGTCCCGCCGAGACAGCCAAGACAGAGTCTCGTCCCGCCGAGACAGCCAAGCCAGAGTCTCGTCCCGCCGAGACAGCCAAGCCAGAGTCTCATCCCGCCGAGACAGCCAAGCCAGAGTCTCGTCCCGCCTAGACAGCCAAGCCAGAGTCTCGTCCCGCCGAGACAGCCAAGCCAGAGTCTCGTCCCGCCTAGACAGCCAAGCCAGAGTCTCGTCCCGCCGAGACAGCCAAGCCAGAGTCTCGTCCCGCCTAGACAGCCAAGCCAGAGTCTCGTCCCGCCTAGACAGCCAAGCCAGAGTCTCGTCCCGCCGAGACAGCCAGGCCAGAGTCTCCTCCCGCCGAGACAGCCAAGCCAGAGTCTCGTCCCGCCTAGACAGCCAAGCCAGAGTCTCGTCCCGCCGAGACAGCCAAGCCAGAGTCTCGTCCCGCCGAGACAGCCAAGCCAGAGTCTCGTCCCGCCTAGACAGCCAAGCCAGAGTCTCGTCCCGCCTAGACAGCCAAGCCAGAGTCTCGTCCCGCCGAGACAGCCAAGCCAGAGTCTCGTCCCGCCGAGACAGCCAAGCCAGAGTCTCGTCCCGCCGAGACAGCCAAGCCAGAGTCTCGTCCCGCCTAGACAGCCAAGCCAGAGTCTCGTCCCGCCGAGACAGCCAAGCCAGAGTCTCGTCCCGCCTAGACAGCCAAGCCAGAGTCTCGTCCCGCCGAGACAGCCAAGCCAGAGTCTCGTCCCGCCTAGACAGCCAAGCCAGAGTCTCGTCCCGCCGAGACAGCCAAGCCAGAGTCTCGTCCCGCCGAGACAGCCAAGCCAGAGTCTCGTCCCGCCGAGACAGCCAAGCCAGAGTCTCGTCCCGCCGAGACAGCCAAGCCAGAGTCTCGTCCCGCCTAGACAGCCAAGCCAGAGTCTCGTCCCGCCGAGACAGCCAAGCCAGAGTCTCGTCCTGCCTAGACAGCCAAGCCAGAGTCTCGTCCCGCGAGACACCCAAGCCAGAGTCTCGTCCTGCCTAGACAGCCAAGCCAGAGTCTCGTCCCGCCTAGACAGCCAAGCCAGAGTCTCGTCCCGCCTAGACAGCCAAGCCAGAGTCTCGTCCCGCCGAGACAGCCAAGCCAGAGTCTCGTCCCGCCGAGACAGCCAAGCCAGAGTCTCGTCCCGCCGAGACAGCCAAGCCAGAGTCTCGTCCCGCCTAGACAGCCAAGCCAGAGTCTCGTCCCGCCGAGACAGCCAAGCCAGAGTCTCGTCCCGCCTAGACAGCCAAGCCAGAGTCTCGTCCCGCCGAGACAGCCAAGCCAGAGTCTCATCCTGCCTAGACAGCCAAGCCAGAGTCTCGTCCCGCCGAGACAGCCAAGCCAGAGTCTCATCCCGCCTAGACAGCCAAGCCAGAGTCTCATCCCGCCGAGACAGCCAAGCCAGAGTCTCATCCCGCCGAGACAGCCAAGCCAGAGTCTCGTCCCGCCTAGACAGCCAAGCCAGAGTCTCGTCCCGCCTAGACAGCCAAGCCAGAGTCTCATCCCGCCGAGACAGCCAAGCCAGAGTCTCGTCCCGCCTAGACAGCCAAGCCAGAGTCTCGTCCCGCCGAGACAGCCAAGCCAGAGTCTCATCCCGCCGAGACAGCCAAGCCAGAGTCTCATCCCGCCGAGACAGCCAAGCCAGAGTCTCGTCCCGCCTAGACAGCCAAGCCAGAGTCTCGTCCCGTGAGACAGCCAAGCCAGAGTATTATCCCCCCTAGACAGCCAAGCCAGAGTCTCGTCCCGCCTAGACAGCCAAGCCAGAGTCTCGTCCCGCCTAGACAGCCAAGCCAGAGTCTCATCCCGCCGAGACAGCCAAGCCAGAGTCTCGTCCCGCCTAGACAGCCAAGCCAGAGTCTCGTCCCGCCGAGACAGCCAAGCCAGAGTCTCATCCCGCCGAGACAGCCAAGCCAGAGTCTCATCCCGCCGAGACAGCCAAGCCAGAGTCTCGTCCCGCCTAGACAGCCAAGCCAGAGTCTCGTCCCGCTGAGACAGCCAAGCCAGAGTATTATCCCCCCTAGACAGCCAAGCCAGAGTCTCATCCCGCCGAGACAGCCAAGCCAGAGTCTCGTCCCGCCAAGACAGTCAAGCCAGAGACGGTTTGTACCCCGTTTGCCCCTAATCTGGGAGGGGCAGCAATGTCCCAGCCGTGGCCTCCTGAAGGGTCTTTACTGCCGTGGCCGTCTGAGGGGTCTTCACCATCCTGGCCATGCCCTCAGCCTGATCCACCCTGGCTACGCACTCAGCCTGCTCCGCCCTGGCCATGCCCTCAGCCTGCTCCGCCCTGGCCACGCCCTCAGCCTGCTCCGCCCTGGCCACGCCCTCAGCCTGCTCCACCCTGGCCACGCCCTCAGCCTGATCCAGAGATGTATAAAGTACTAGAAACCCGGACTTGAGTAAAAGTACAAGTGTTCTATCAAAAAAGAGACTTGAGTAGAAGTTGAAGTGCTCTTTAAGCACCACACTTAAGTAGAAGTACTAAAGTATTCAACATTTTTTGTACTTAAGTAATGCAAGTAGTTTTTTTAAAAATTCACTACTTAAGTACTAAAAGTAAAAGTACAAGTATTGTGTCATGTAATTATTAAAGAAAGCAGTCAACAGTTTGAACTAGCAATCAAATAAGACGCTTTGGCGGGATACAAATTTGATTTGGCGGACGCCAAAAAATGTCATTGCTGGACAACCCCTGCATTAGTTGTCAATGTTTGTGACAATTAATACCATTACCCTATAAAACTGGCTTGTGATTTAGGCAGCATGAAAGCCAACTTGCAACGAATGATTCGTAAAATTTTTATAATTGTAGCGAGTAACTAGCAGAACATTAAAAAAAAAATAATGTTACCAGATTATCTAACATATATGTATACAGTATCTATACAGTATGTACTGTATGTGTGTAAGTATGGTCAAATAACATGAAAAACAGTGGTTTTAAACACAAAAACAGATTAAACTGCTTAATGGATTGATGATGTTGCTGGAGTATTAGGTGTTGAAAAAAGTCTGTATGTGGTCAGAGCAAATGTGACTGTCTCTGATTGATGTGGGAGAAGTTTTTTCCTGTCTGCTTCAGAGCTGCAGTATAGATTCATTTAAAATGATGTGTGAGGGGGACCAGGTTTCATTAGATTCAACTGTTTTAATCACGCAGTAACATGAGGATCATTCAGCTCCAGCTCTGTGAGTTCATTACATGTTATACATTTTTTTGTGCTTTATACAATGGTAACAATGATTTTTTTGTGGCTAATATTGCTTATGATGGTTGTCTATTTTTTTTTTTTTTTTTTTTAAATCTTATAGATGTGTTAATCTGTTGTCGAGCTGCAGTCTCAGATCAACTCACTGATCTGGGATCAAATGTGACCATAAACTGTGATCTTGATGAAAATGAGGTTTATTGGATTTTACTGAAAACACCAGATCCTCCAACAGTGATTCTACGGTCAATGTCGACCACGTCAGCACCTTTTTACCCAAATAAAACATTCAGAAAGAAATATTCAGTGCAGTTTAAACACCGTCTGGTTATTCATAATGTAACCTCTGATGAATTCGGAGTTTATTACTGTATGAACACAGACACTCCTCCAAAACTCAGCAACAGCACCAAACTGCACTTCAATGGTGAGTCATTTGCATTTTCAGCAAACAAGGCTTATTGATGATCACTTTTTTTAGAGAAGAAAAACTTAATTATATTCCCATTTATTATCAATATTATCAATAGTTTTTTTAAAAAAAAGCAATTGCACTAACAGTTTTTACTGTAACAGAACACTTTCTTTACAGAATCAACTCCACTAAGTCACAATCATACAATGGTGGAGTGTATTGATCAGAATCAGAATCAAACACAATGGCAGATTATCATCATATCTGCTCTGATGAACGGGCTTCTGCTCATTGTGCTGATCGGTGATTTTCAGACATATATAATAATGTTAATATAATGCATTTTTCCCAATGAAGAAAATAATTGAAGAAAATGAAATACAACCCTTTTGTTAATATTAAATCTGAATTAATTATCTCATATTTAGGACTGGTAAAGGTTTTTGTTATTGGAAACAGAAGGTCTGCAGAAGAATCACAACTCAACACTGATCTACAGCAGACACAAGTTATTGAAGAGCACGACTTACAGGTAAAAATGTGACATCATCTTAACTAATTATTTTCTGTCTTAACTTAGCCTTCTTGCTGGCTTCCTTAACATTAATTTAGTTCATTTTGGTTTAATTGTAACTGAATTTGCTAATATTGTTATTTCAGTACGCCACAATGGATTTTTCCAAGCTGCGTAGAAATATTCGGCACAGCCAAATCAACAGCACATATGCAGCTCTAAACCTGCCGAAGTCATGAACACACACGTATGACTGATCTTATACTTATTTTGTTCACTTGTTCTTAATGTTTATTCAACTTCTAACCACAAACTGTTTGGAAGATTAACACACACGACATTAACCAGCCAAACATTCTTACATTCTATAGATCAGGGGTTTTTAAACCGGGGTCTGCAAGAAAGTTCAGAGAAATTATTATTTAATTTTTTTTATTGATTCCATTACTACACCCGTTATTTTAAGTTATTTTATTGAATTGACAGCAACATTTTGCTTCATTTCTATATTTGATTAATACATCTAACAGCAGGTCGACAAACACAGTGTCTCCTTAACAGAATGTAAATATTTTTCCAGACAATATTTTACATCACTTTTATTTTTAAATGCAATATGGATGTTTGAATGTTTTATAGATGAAAATATAGCCACTAAGGAATCAGGGGCTGTGGCATCAAAAGATTTTAAAACTGAAAATGAAATTTATATACTTTACTGTTGTGAACATTATTGGTTGAAACTTCTGTGAGCAATTGTTGACATATATTCTTTGAAAATACTTTAGTCTCTAAACTGTCGTGACACAAAGGAGATATCTTAGAATTGAAAGATGTGCACATTTATATGAAATCTGATTGGTGGAGGTTTCAATGCTTTAGTTTAGACAGAGAAGAATAATATCTGAAATATTCATTCATTTTTTGGTATAGAGTAGAACATATACTGGTTTTTTGTAAATATGCTATACTGATAATACATGTATAAATTAATTAATAAAATTAACTAACCACAGGTTGATAAAGTATGTTATTTTTATTTAACAAACTGAAGTTTTATTGCTTGCCAACATTCTTTTTCTCTAGCTAAGCACTTTTTGTTGTTGCCGCCTTTGTCTTGTTGTGTGTGTGTGTGTGTGTGTGTGTGTGTGTGTGTGTGTGTGTGTGTGTGTGTGTGTGTGTGTGTGTGTGTGTGTGTGTGTGTGTGTGTGTGTGTGTGTGTGTGTGTGTGTGTGTCAAGTAAATTAATGGCATAAAAAATTGTCCTTTTATTCTGAATGTTCTCCATTATTAATATGACTCCCTTTAATAATTTAATAATTTACATTCTTAGACATACATTAAAATAAAATAAATAGTGTACATCATGCAAACATCAATATACTTCATTGAAAAATACACAAGTGATAAAATCAATTTCTGAAGAGAGTCATAATGAAGAGTCTCTATTGATGAATTAGATGATGACTGTGTTGTCAGATTCTATTAAAATACATAATAAATAACACATTTTGTATATATATTTTATATTTTATATACATTTTATATATAGTGTGTGTGATGCATGCCAGGCCATATGTTGCATGCCAGGCCACACAGCACAATGCGGTTAAACTGAACTGAAGCGCTCGACCAAAACCATAAACATGTTCCACTGGCTTGGGCACAGCCAATGATAAACAGGGTCTCTCACCTTTGTCTAGAGTGGGGTTTAACCTTAAACGAGTGCAGAGCTTTTTCAATACCTTTATACATTTAGGTTATCTCGGTTCTCACAGTTGTCTAAACCTCAAATGGAAACAGAGCTGCACATTGCATTGCATGGCATTGTAGCATTGCCGAGAGTAAAGCATGTCAAGCACCTTCAACAACTGATACATACAGGACTTTGTTGAATATTTTTAAATAATAGTAAAGCGCTGAAACCCGAGCCTAAAGCATGGTGAACAGAAATGTAACGTAATATGAGGTTGAAAACAAAGAGAAGCCAAGTGTACAGACAAACATTGAAACTGTGATTTTGAACTGTATCAGTGTTATTTAAATGATTTGGAGACTAACTGTTCAAAATTTATTTAAAATGTATATTTTTTAAAATATAAAATTCTGTTGAATTATATAACTTCTAATCTAACAATGGAACACGAAGAAAACCCATATTATTGTAAGTAGGCCTATAACATATATATTTTCCACATGTGATATTTAATGAGTGTTACTTTGTGTACAGTATGTTTAAAATATGTCATGTCTCATTAAAAATAGCGACCCCAAGTGTTTGCCACAGATACTTGCACCTACCCATACTACAGTGCCTTATTGGTTTTGTAAAAAGCCACATAGCTTTGTTGCTAGTGCTACTATGCCGACTTCCTTGATTATTTATTTAA
The DNA here is from genome assembly GCF_988280905.1 of Pimephales promelas. Lineage (NCBI taxonomy): Eukaryota > Metazoa > Chordata > Actinopteri > Cypriniformes > Leuciscidae > Pimephales > Pimephales promelas. Next base: position 16,528,636 of record NC_142770.1, on the reverse strand, counting down.
ATTTATTAATTTATCTCACCTTTCCCCGTTGACACTTGAATATGGTGACCAGTAATCCCCGTTTGCCAGATCTAGGACACCAAAACGGGACTGTCCCAGGCAAATGAGAATTCCTGGTAGATTAATGTAATGATGTGCGATTCGTGAATTAATATAATTATATAATTAATAATAATTCGTCGGTTCATTTCACTGAATAGGATCGAATCCGTCGATAAAACCAGTGTGAATGGCCCTGGTTACCCCTGTTATTAACATGTGTTTAAGTTGATCGGATCACAATTAGAGAAGGGAGACACATTCCCATTGCCTGATGTTTTAATCCATCTATTTTGTCCACTTGCGACCACTTCTGACTCGACTTTTATCCAAATAATGCACATTTCATTCATGATAGCCTATTCTAAATACAGAGATACAAATAAATACAGCGATACAAATAGTTCCTGCATATTTTTGTTTTTCTGAATTGTGTGAAATGGCTAATAAAAATAAGTAATACAAACGATTATGTGGGTCACCTCAACAAGGTGAATTGGTTAGTCTTGACTTCTGGCCGTTACTCGTGACGTGAGTGACTGAGGGGCGGGGGATGGGAAATCATCAATGTCGAGTGCAAAAATAAACAGAGATGGGCGGGAAAAGGTCAAAGCTATGAGGTGCACAATTTAGGGAAAAAAGAAAAGAAGAGAAGAAACGAGCAAAATCTAAAGGTAGGCAATTCTCTCTGTGGTATGACTGCCATGTTGGTGATGTTGTCATAAATGAAGAAGGACTAATTGCGTGTAGCCTAACTCTTAAGTTTGTTAGCCTTTTTGCCATGATGCTTGTTAGGGTGGTGTGTCCTTAAAACGTCTAAAATAAAGTTTTCCTAACAAAAGGCCTTAAAAAATATTAAAATGTCTTAAATTCAGATTCGATGGGTCTTACATATTTCTGGTCACATTACCGCGACGCTAAAATATTTTTCAGTGTAAGATTTAATTTGATCAGCCCTAGGGTAACAGCCCTATAGTGTCTTATTATTCTAAATAATTTAATTTATTGATCAAATTTAGGAATTTGAAATGAAAGATGAAGCATACATTTAAGATTGGGGGAGAGCCGAGGATGCAAGTTACTTTTGTCATGATTCAGACCTCTGTAGCTCTCTCTGATGGCCACCAGAGGGCACCCTCACCTGAGTATTGACTTTACCGGACTCCATTCCCCATGCACCCCGTACAGAGACTAATCACCTGCACAGGTAAGGTTCATTACTCGACCCCCACTTTTATTATTCATAAATTGTTTGGATAGTGGCAGTATGACACTGTGTTGAGTGCAGTGCTTGGAGGGAGTTTCATAAAGGAAACTGCAACAGAATAGTCTGGGGTGGGAAAAGTTAAGAATTGTTTGTGGTGTGTTTTGTTCAGTGAACTGTTACTAGTTTGAGTGCAGTGTTATGCTTATGGGACTGGGGATATTGTGGAGCAAACACTGCAATTTGGGGTGGGAGAAGGAAAGATTTCAATAGATTTTTATTGAGAAACAACCTCTCCAGTCTTGGAAAATATCCTTTCACAAGCAACAGAGGATAGAGGAGAACATAAAAATGCCAGTGCCAGTTTGAATAAATATACTGATGCTTCTGTTGAGTCCAGACGGGCTCCATTACCAGGAAAACAAGCCAACCAAATCCAAAACAAATACTAGCAAACAAATCCAAAACAAAAAGTAGTCCAGTCCAGATCCAAAAATCCAAAGCTATTAAGCTAATTAATATAACAAGACTAAAATATAGCTACTATAATTATAACATATATGACACAATAACAACAATGCAAATGTGATTTCTCTATAACTCTCTGACACTACTACAACTGCTTCTGCTACTCTTGCAACACAGAAGGTGGTGCGAGTTTCGAATCCCGTTTATCCAGAAGTGACACTCAGACTGAACCGATGACTTTTTCAAACAAACCGAGGCCTCGTTTGTCACTAATGCATTCCATTCATTTTATTAATTGGTAAGTTTCGTCAGGGCGTGAAGAAATATAGAGCTGAGTATCATCAGCATAACAGTGAAAACTAATACCATACTTCCTGATATCTCCTTAGGGTAGCATGTACAGAGTGAACAGCAACGGTCCTAGTTCTGAGCCTTGTGGTACACCATACTGAACTTTTGATTGATAAGACATCTTTCCATTTACTGCTACAAACTGATTACAGTCAGATAAGTTTCTTGAGTGGTGTGGTCGGGTTGTGACACAGTGGTTGACAAAAGGAGAGTGGGTGGTTATATTCTCACATTAAAAGCTTTGTTGGTTATAGCACCTCACCCCCCGTCCTCTACAATTTAATCACTGTTAACACCTAGTTACATAAGTAGTTGTAATGTTTTCTTTGTCTATTTACTATGCTAATTTAAAAAAAAAAACCTCTTGCCATCAATCCAAATGATGAAAATGTAGAATTTTAATAACAAAAACAAAAGCCTGTCAGGATAATGCACATCTCCAAACAGTCACTTTAAAAACACATTAAAAATAACTGGTTATCGACGCTGGCACGTCACGTCTCATTAGTGACAGAGGTGAGTGCAGTCACATGCCAGATTGTGTCGACAATGACGTTTTTATCGTGTTTGTAATTCCAACCCGATCTCACAGCGATTCGTATCAATTTATGACGTGGCTAATTCGTACAAAATCATACGACCTCACTCGTATGAATTTGTACGATTATTGCTAAATTGTACATATTTTACAAGTTGCCCAATTAGTATGAATTCGTACGAATGACCTACCCCTTACCCCGCCCCTAAAACCTTAACCTACTCATCACGTGGGTTTAGACAAATTGAATGAATTCGTATGAATTGATCGTGAGATAGCGTTTTCGAAGATATATAGAAACCGTGATCATTTAAAATAAAACGAACCATTTAATCAGCGTGGGTTAAGTTTAATGAATCCAATCGGTCAGAATAAAATGTTTTTTTTTTTATTAATGTGAATTATAAAACGTCAATTATAAAACATGACTGAAATAAGATAAGGCTAATGGTTTCTTTGGTCAACCAGAATCACAAGAAAGACCATAATGGTCAACCAGATCCAAAACCAAACAAAAAATGGAAATTCATGCTGATAGTCATGTGATGTCTAAGGCAAAAAATTAATAATGATTAATAACTTACATATCGAAGCATCCTTTCGTAAACTCCTCTAGGAAACGTTGTGTTCTGGATCCTGATTCTCAAAAGAAACATTTCTCCAAATTATGTTCTGTGTGTGTATATTCCTGCCGTCTTTAAATCTTAATGCACTGTCTTTCATGTTATGACTTATCTCTGAAAGAGTGCTGGAAGAATTCAGGGCAGGAACGTTCCGCGTTCCGGTGACACCCACATTCAGAGAAATTTGCCTTTCAGATTGCGCTTGTTTATTAACAGCGTCAGCTGATACAGAAAAACAGCTCTTACGTCAACTCATCGTGAAAAGAAGAAATAAATCAACGATTTTTTCTATTGTTTCTAGCACATTCTAGCTGTCATCCAGTCTTAACTTGAGTTTACTGTCACTAAAAGAGCATGATAAGAATGCAGAATTTCCAGTAACACCAAATAAAGGCCTTTATTTGTGTACAGAAACCAAAAGAGCAAGAACTTTAAATAAAAGGGCAAAACATGCAGCATGCATTTCCTTCTTATGTCTTTGCCTGTGTCCTTGGTTGCTTATTACTACTAGTTTATTGAGTCACTTGTTGGCTTGTTCTACCCCTCATTATCACATATTTCCATTTGGTTACGTTCTGTTCTCTTCTGTAGCCTATTTGGTTTGGTTGGTCTGTGTTTGGTGGTGGTGGTGGGTTTGGTCTTCCTGCATTATTTCTTTTGCTTCCGTGTTAAACCAAAATAGAGCAGAAGAGAAATGCAAAGTAGAGAAAGAAGAGGCATTTTTGCATAAGTGATACATTCAAACTAATTTTTTTGCCTACTTTCACTTAGAAGATGTCTTTTGTTCAAACCTTTACCTTCAGGTTAGACAATATGACTGCAGTCAGTATATTAACTAAGTACTGAAACACAACAGTAAGGCAAACATTCAGAAAGAGGCTGTAAATGTGACAATTCACTATTTTTCATGTCTGAATATAGAGTATTAAAATTTTGGGAGAAGTTCTGGACGCTGCTTACAAGATACGATTTGAGCAACATTTGCATGCTTGTCCCAATTTTTTCATAAAACCCGGAACAATCTTTGCATTTGAACATTGGGAATTTCCTGTGGGATTTTAGAATTTGTATTAACAATTTTTTAATACACTTTGGTGGTTAACATTACTTATTTCACTTTTTGTTCTACGTCATTAAATACGCAAGCACATGCTTGATGTGAATTTTCACATTGATGTGTTTTTAACATTAGTTACACTTTGTGTAAACTGCTTTAACGATTCGATAGTAACTTGTCTCAAAAAGCTTTTCAATTGTAATTAATAGGTAAAGGTGTATAAAAGTCTTAAAGTCTGTATATAGATATGTATTAAATAAAGTTAAATTTGTGTCAGTAAACATGTAAATGAACAATCTGCTGGAGTCGTGCACATGATGCAAATGTGTTAAAGGTTAAAGACAAAGACAGGAGTGTGTTTAGTGTAGTTGTGTTCTTCTGATATTAGTCAGATCTCAACATATTTATGTTTTATCTTCTGTACACATAAAGAAAGAAAGAAATTAAATGATATGATATCAGAGTTAATAGGGGGACTGTGAGCAGTTCTAATTTTGGCATAAACATGAAAAATACATAAAGAATCCAAAATAAATGTAATGGCTAACACGAATGAATGAACTGAAAAACAAAATTCAAAAAGGAACATATTGACAGACATATTGTCCTTAAGTAAACAATGTTCCTGTTTCAGAAGTGTTAATAATATACTAATAGGATACATGTAATTAAAAGCAAAAGTCATGACATCACCACAGTGCCTGGTTCTTGGTTCTTGATATATGTACAACAGCATAAATTGCTTAAGCCACACTCAAGCAGGTGGCAAATTAAAAATCTCAAAAAATATCCTTCAATATTGCTCCTCTGCTGCCCTCTGGAGGTCATTCATGGTAGTTCAGAGTGGCGTTTCACCATAATTTAATCAGTTCTCAACTCAACTCAACTCAACTCAACTTTTATTTATAAAAGCACTTTCAAAACCATTAAAATGGACCAAAGTGCTGTCCACAGGCAATAAATAATACACAGAGAGATAAAATTACATCAAGACATGACACCCAGATAATCAACCCACAAATCGCTCACAGTTCTCGGACCGACTCAAATGCCAAAAGCTTGATGAAATAAATAAGTCTTCAAATCCTTTCTAAAAATGTCCGTGCTTGACGACGATTTGAGAGATAATGGCAACACATTCCAGAGTGCAGGAGCCGCAACGGAAAAGGCGCGATCTCCACTACGCCTGAGGCGAGACCGAGGTAGAAGCATTTTCTGCGACGAGCGTAGATGGCGTTGAACTTGAGACTGAGGCGGGCCTTTATATATTCAGGAGCTAGATCATGTAATGCTTTGAAAACTAATAATAACACCTTATATTGTATTCTGTATTTAACAGGTAGCCAGTGAAGAGATATCAATACGGGTGTTATGATCACATTTCTTGGTATTTGTTAAAAATCTCGCCGCAGCATTTTGAACACGCTGAAGACGGGCAACCAGTGTATCACTTATGCCTAGATAAAGAGCATTACAATAATCTAACCTGGTTAAAACGAAAGCAAGTAAAACAATCTCCAAGTCCTTATATGAAAGGATTGGTTTCAGCTTGGACAATTTTCTCAAGTGAAAGAAAGAGGATTTCACAACACTGTTAACTTGACGATCAAAACGCATTTCGGAGTCGAAAAATACTCCAAGGTTCTTCACAAAACTATGGATATTGTTAAACAATAGTCCATAATTACCAGCTAGATCGTTCCCAAACTCCTTGTTCCAAAATGATCAACTCCGTCTTATCCTCATTTAACTGTAGGAAATGAGCAGCCATCACACTCAAGAGGAAGGTACAGTTGTAAATCGTCAGCATACAAGTGGTAATTAATATTATGCTGCTTAAAAATAGACTCCAAGGGTAGCATATATTGAGAAAATAGAGTCGGGCCAAGGATTGATCCCTGAGAAACCCCCCAGGAAAGTGTCGCGGGTGCTGAGACATAGTTACCAATTTTAACAGGACATATCCTGTCTTGCAAATAAGAGGAAAACCACTTAAGGGCAACACCCTTAATACCTACATAATCTCTGAGACGTTGTATTAAAATTACATGATCTAAGGTATCAAAGGCTGCAGTTAAATCTAGTTCTGGAGGTTTTAGTTTAAGTCCCTATGAAATCAGAATCAGTTCCTATAACTGAACGTTTCGATGGTATTGCATTTAATTAAGCAGTAAGGAACTATCAGTAGGCTTTAACTCATCAAACATTACTCTGTGCATTATATAAAGAGCATTAGAACATCAGCTCACTTCACAGTGTCAAACATTTCAGTCCACAAAATCAACATTTCAGTCTTCAAAATCAACATTTCCCTCAAGTCCTCTTGTCCCCTCGCCACAGTTCATGGCTCAAACAATTAACAAAATAGCCACACCTTCACAGATTCAACCTTTCAACAGGTTTACTCAGTCTACCAGACCGGTTGCATCTCAAATTTGCATCCTGAAGTATTTCAGTAACAAAGGATGTGATGTGGTGTGAACGGCAGGTGTTCTCCAGGCTTTCTGATGGTCCAGCTTCACAAGTACAGGATCACCTGGCTTTAAAGAGGGCATGGGCCTAGCTCCATGGCACTGATTACAGTAAAAAGCTTGTTTCCCCTTTTCCCATGCATCCTTGTTCTTGACCATTTCCAGATCAGGGCTGAAGATTTGCCTCCAGTGTTGGAAGGGTTGTCTTTATCTTCCGGCCCACAAATAGCTCTGCCGGGCTCACGTCTTTGGTGGTGCAAGGCGTTGTCCGAAAGCACACACATGAAGACGAGCAGAGGGTCTTTCTGCTTCAAATTTCTTTTAGTGGTCTGAACCCCTCTCTCTGCATGTCCGTTCCCTTGAGGGTTGTGTGGACTTGAAGTGATGTGTATAAAGTAGAACTCACTCGCAAAGTCTTTAAATTTCTTGCCAGAAGCCAAAAAATATTTTCAAGATTTGTTATCACAACATATTTTCTTTTGTCCAATCAACTTTATAATAATTTATTTAGTTGAGATAACTTATTATTTTGAGTTTCTGATGGTTAAATTAATCTCCTTCATTGTATTAACTCACTTTTTCCAGTTCAATCAACTTAAAATTTTAAGGCAACCCAGGTTACTTACTTTTTTTAAGTTAAACCAACAATTTTTTTTACAGTGTAGTAATCACAACATTTTTTCTTTGGTCAAATCAACTTAAATCATTTATTTAGTTCAGATAACATATAATTTTGAGTTTCTGATGGTTAAATTAATCTCCTTCATTGTATTAACTCACTTTTTCCAGTTCAATGAACCAGGTTACTTCCATTTTTAAGTTAACCCATCAATATTTTTTTACGACTGGTTGCCCACTAAAGCTAAGCAGGGCTGAGCCTGGTTAGTACCTGGATGGGAGACCTTCTGAGAAAGCCAGGTTGCTGCTGGAAGAGGTGTTAGTGAGGCCAGCAGGGGGCGCTCACCCTATGGTCTGTGGGTCCTAAGGACACTATACTGTCAAAGAGCACCGTCCTTCGGATTAAAGTCAAACCGAGGTCCTGACTCTCTGTGGCCATTAAAAATCCCAGGATGTCCTTTGAAAAAGAGTAGGGGGTGTAACCCCGGTGTCCTAACCAAATTTGCCCCTTGACCTCTGTCCATCATGGCCTCCGATTGATTGGCTTCCTCACTCTGTCTCTTCTCCACCATTAAGCTGGTGTGTGGTGGGCGTTCTGGCCCAATATGGCTGCCGTCGCATCATCCAGGTGGATGCTGCACATTGGTGGTGGTTGAGGAGATTCCCCCCTTCCATATGTAAAGCACTTGTAAATCCCAGAAAAAGTGCTATATAAGGCCGGATTCACATATAGCGCCTAAAAACACATAGAAAACGCTGGGCGCGCCGCATTCACCATTTTCCAAAGCGCCAGGGCGGTTGCGCTTCAGTTGGTTCTTGTCACATGACCTATTGTGTGCGTATGGTGCGCTTACGGTATTCTGAAAAGTTGAGATGTTTTTATCTCGATGCGGCGCGGACGCGCATGGAAAAACGAGCTCGTCACACGCGACCGCATCGCTTCCATTATGAGCGCGAATACCGCGCGCCTACATTTGAAATAACGAACTTGAGCGCGCAAAAGACGCGATATGTGAACCGGCCCTAAATCTTGCAAACACTGTCTTGAACTTCAAGATTACCTGCAAGGCAGCGTTTGTCGGCAGGTGACGTATTTCCAGGAACCGGGGAAAAAAAAAGTTGTCAGACATGTCAAGGTAAGTGTGTTAAAAAAAAACTTGAAATGAATGCAGAATGTCCAGTAACACCAATATTTGTGTGCCGAAACCAAAGAGCAAGAACTGGAAAAAAGAAAAAAACTGGCATATGTGACAGATGGAAATAAGGCGTTGTACCAATAAGTCAGGATAAACAGTTGAGTAATAGTAATAGTTAACAAGTTCATAGTCAGGTAATGTTGCCACTTTTATAGAGTAATGAGATAGGATATGTTATGGTTAAAGTTGTTATTGTTTGTGGAAGCAGTTACTGTACAGTTACAGCACTTTTATTATTCTTTATCTTTCATGTGCAACATGTCATGTTAACAGCAGAAGCAGTAGTGGAAAAAACCATTGTAGTTACAGGAGACGCCAGTAGAGGGGGACGGTTGAATGAGATGACTGTGCAGCTCGCTTCCTCTCTTCAGTCATTATACACTTGACCTGAGGAAAGATTGTGTCCGTGCATTTTTCATCCAACTATCTTAAAACTGTTCCCCTTTTCAGGTACGAATCGCTATATAATATGTGTTGACCAGTGTGTTATGTGAATGTGTGCATGTGTCGAATAGAGTGTTTAAGCACAGTTGATTACATGACGACGAGTAAGCTAGCCTTGGTGATGCTAATCGCGACCTCGTGGGCGAACGCGCGGCACTTAGTAATGTCAGTTATGCCGTGATACTGATCGTAGCTTGTGGTGAACACGATTATAAAAGATACTGAGTAGTATGTAAAGTAAAGGGTCGTGTATGCATGTTATTAGTATAATGGTGTTTTGTATTGCATTTGCCGTATTTAACCGGTAGTGAAAGTGTCAAATGCTTCAGACATTATTACTGATAAGAGATAATGGTTAGAATTGTATATATAAAAATGTAATATTATTTTGTGTATGTAACTGTACTGACGTTGCATTTGTTGATATTGAGTCATTATTGACCTGAGGAAAGATTGTGTCTGTGCATTTTTCATCCAACTATCTTAAAACTATTCCCCTTTTCAGGGTTTTTACACATACAGCCTGTTTTTTTTTCTTCATGAATTTGACTTTTCATTTGTAGGTTTGTGGAATGAAATTGCTTGTTTTTATCAAGCACACACATATTTGTTTTGCTTAATACACTTATTATTCCACATTATTACAATGTACACAATATTTGTCTTCAAATATTATTTGTCTACAATATTGTAGCCTGCTGCATACAAGAGCACATTTGTGACTTTAATTAAGCAGGATATGCATGTCTTAAATATTTGCATTGTTTTCATAAAACCCGGAAGAAGATTTGCATTTGAGCCAGGAATTTCCTGTTATATTCACTATTTGTGAATAAAAATATGGTTGTTAACATTACGAGACTTAATTTTTTTTGTTCACATCATTAAAAACACAAGGACATGCCTGTCGTGTATTTTCACATTGATGTGTTTTTAACATGAGTTACACTTTGTGTTTGATGTGGGGAAACTGCTGTAACGCTTCAATAGTAACTGGTCTCAAAAAGCTTTTCAAATGTGATTAAGTAAAGGTGCATACAAGTCTTAAAGACTGTATATATATTTATTAAACAAATGACACTACTCATTTGTGTGTTTTATTGTAGTTGTGTTCTGTCAAATCTCAACCATGAGCAACACATTTATCTGTTTTGTATGGACACAGAAAAAAAGAAATAAAATGATGTGATATCAAGAATCAGTGAATGATGAGCAGTTCATATATTAACATAAACATGATTTATGTAATCATAAATACATTAAAAAAAATTAAAACAATGTTCCTGTTTCAGTGTTTCAGGATCCTTTTCTGGTTTGCATTATGTATAAGAATAATGGGATGCCAATAGAAAAAATTTAACAGCTCAAAACAACTTGAAAGAACCAATGAAACCTGAAACAATTTGTCAAAAAAAAGCACACACACAGCAAACCACGAAAAGCCGTTCAAGCAACGCAGCAAAACAAAGAGAACCAAAATACCTTTGCAAGTATCTTTCTTAAAGCATTTAAGATTCTGTTTTCCGTGTTGTTAATTCAGAAGGTTTACACTGTCAAGGTGAATTTGCCGAACTTCTCTCTCTCTCTCTCTCTCTCTCTCTCTCTCTCTCTCACACACACTCTTTCACTTTGAAAACTCCTCGCTTTGTTTTTGTCGTTTGTGTTATTGTCTGTAAATACAAGTATTCGCAACACTATCTCACGACCAATTCGTACGAATTCGACGCATGATTAAAAAGTGGCTAATTCGTACTAATTCGTACGACCTCACTCGTACTAATTCGTACAATTTGTCTAAACCCATGTGATGGTTAGGTTTAGGGGCGGGGTAAGGGGTAAGTCATTCGTGCGAATTCATACGATTTGGCCAATTGGTAAAATATGTACGATTTAGCAAAATCGTATTAATTCGTACGAGTGAGGTCGTATGAATTGTTACGAATTAGCTACTTTTTAATCATTCGTCGAATTCGTACGACTTGGTCGTGAGATCGGGTTGGTATTCCTGTAACGTTAGCAACAGCATAAGTAGTTCTGCCTTTATTAAATTCATTATATTCATTGATTGATTACCGTCTTATGCTCATATTTCAAGTCACTTAAATGTTAAAGATCTTAGCTGCAAAATTCTGTCAGTATTTACTCACCCTCATGTTGTTCCAACCCCGTAAGACCTTCGTTCATCTTCGAAACACAAATTAAGATATTTTTGATGAAATCTGAGAGCTGGATCACTCCTCCATACAAGTCCATAGGCTTCTTGACGGAATGACAATTGCTGTCCTCGAAAAGTTATTAAAGACATCGTTAAAATAGTCCAAGTGACTACAGGGGCTCAATCTTAAGTTTATCAAACGACGAGAATACTTTTTGTGCGCAAAAAACTACAAAAATAACGACTTTATTTCAACTATTCGTTTATTTCTCCCTCTGCCTCGAGTCAGGTTACTAGTTTAATAGCGTAAGCTTCTGTTATTGTACGTCACACGCATCACACACACATGACCAGCGTCGGCCAATAGTGAGCCTACGTGTGACGTAGCTCTACGCTATCACACTACGTTAACTGACTACAGGCCCATGGAGAAGGAAGTGAATAGTTGAAATAAAGTCGTTATTTTTGTTTGTTTTTGCGCACAAAAAGTATTCTCGTCGTTTGATAAAGTTAAGATTGAGCCACTGTAGTCACTTGGACTATTTTAACGATGTCTTTAATGACTTTTCGAGGACAGCAATTGTCATTCCCTCAAGAAGCCTATGGACTAGTATACAGGAGCGATCTTAATATCTTAAATATCTTAATTTGTGTTCTGAAGATGAACGAAGGTCTTACTGGGTTGGAACAACATGAGGGTGAGTAAATACTGACAGAATTTTCATTTTTGGGTGAACTAACCCTTTAAGGTTGTCTGTACGTCTAGACGCTAACCGTGCGTCGCCGGTTACATCGGGAAATTGCAATTCCATGTATACAGGAGAAACTCTCTCTGCTCACGCATGTAAACGGGTTATTCCTAATGTTTCAGAAACCCGAATAGTACCTTAACCCGAAAATTGATGAAGGGGAACAGCTGAGTTCAATGAACAATATTAGGTGGTGACAGGGATTTGGGGGAATGACAGAAAGGGGAAGAGAACTCTAGTGGAAACCCGGGGAACACCACCCGGACGTCGAAGTTTCTCTGCGGTCACTCAGTTTAATCAAACACAAACATGTCACTTTAATATGATTAACAATATCGAATTGGTCTTATGAAACCAGCGGTTAGTTAAGCACAAAATATTTGTGAGAAGTGATAATGAGCATTAGATGTTGTGGTCAGAGTTTTTGACTTCCTCCGCTCGATGTGGACGGTTTTTCGTCTTCCTGTGTTTTCTTCAGAGCTGCAGTAGATTCATCTTAATGTTGTGTAGAGGGAAACAGAATCATTCTGAAGTGTTTTCATCTCGACATCATGAAGATCATTCAGCTTCAGCTCTGTGAGTTTAAATGAATTTATTTGCTTTGTCATTAATTGTTTCATTATAGGTATACAGTTATCTTAATTATAATGCTATTGTATTTTCTATCTTACAGGTGTGTTCATCTGTTTTCAAACTGCAATCTCAGATCAACTCATCACTGATCTGGGATCAAATGTGACCATAAACTGTGATCTTGATGAAAATGAGGTTTATTGGATTTTACTGAAAACACCAGATCCTCCAAAAGTGATTCTATGGTCAATGTCAACCACGTCAGAACCTTATTACTTTAATAAAGAATTCGGCAAGAAATATTCACTGCAATTTAAACACCATCTGTTTATTAATAATGTGACCGCTGATGAATTAGGAGTTTATTACTGTATGAACACACACACTCCTCCAAAACTCAGCAACAGCACCAGACTGACCTTCACCGGTGAGTTCATTCACTCCTCTATTGATCATAATTTTTTACACATGAAGATTTTTTACACATGAATAACATTATTATTAATTTTCATTGGTCATTACACACATTTGAATATATTATAAGCTAGATATATTCAGATGTTTAAAACTGCAGTCGTTGTGCTCCAGACTTTTACTGTAATCATGAACACTTACTTTTCAAAATCAACTTAAATAACTGAGTGTCACAATCATACAGCGGTGGAGTTTATTGATCAGAAACAGTGTCAGATTATTATCATCATATCTGGACTGATGAACGGGCTTCTGCTCATTGTGCTGATCGGTGAGTGACTCTTCTTTAGTTTAGAAAATTAAATATAATCATGTAATTTGTAAAAAATATCAATATGATTCTCCTCTCAACTGACAGGTGATAATTTAGTTACTGTGTGAAAGTTTTTTGTTTAGAATTGTTTATTTTGACTATTGAGCAGTTTGTTTGGCAGTTTTGTGTACTGAAATATGACTTTATATTTTAAGAAAGAATAATACAACCTTTGGTAAATATTGAATCTGATTTTGATGTTTTATTTTTAGGAGTATTAAAGGTTTTTGTTATTGGAAACAGAAGGTCTGCAGAACGATCACAACTCTGATCTACAGCAGACGCGAGTTATCGAAGAGCATCAGGACCAGTTACAGGTGAAATATTGCAAACCATCATTTGAACTCAAATTTATTTCTGCCTTGATCATTATTGAGAATTCTTGCTGACTTGTATTTCAACAAACTTATTGTTTAGATTTTGAAATTAATTTTGGTTCAGCAACAACTCCCACTGAAGTACTGTTTCCCTCATTGCTCTTTCAGTACGCTGAATATGCAGCTCTAAACATGCCGAAGTCATGAACACACACGTATGACTGATCTATGTCACAAGCTAAAATTTGCTGCTGCTGTTTTACTACTTAAAATAGTGTGTGTATTAATTCTATTAATAATTAAAAGTGATACTTTGGAAATCTATTGTTCTTTGTTGTTTACTCAAAAATGTTCATGTTCATTTGGGTGAGATTTCTTGCAATCTTTAGATTATAATTACAATTATTATGATTAACATTACTGAAATATTTACTTGAATAATAAAAATCGTTCAAATGTAGCGACAAGAAAATGTTTTTATTACTTCCTCTGACATGAATGAACACTGCACACTTTTGCATGTATTGGTTTTTGTACATTGGTAACTTTTTTATTTTCAGTTTAATTGTTAAAATTGTTTACTATATTTTATTCTATAATTATATATATATATATATATATATATATATATATATATATATATATATATATATAAAGGCAATATTATCAAATTAGTGTATTGATATCTTGTTTTTTTAAACTACCAAGAGCTTGCAAAATCTATGGAAGCTTGTTTCCGCCATTGAATAAAAAATATAATAAAGAATTGTGACTTTTTATCTTACAATTCTGACTTTTTTTCTCACAATTGCGAGTTTATATCTCACAATTCTGACTTTATTTCTCAGAATTGCGTGATATAAAGTCGCAATTGCGAGTTATAAAGTCAGAATTGCGAGATATAAAGTCAGAATTGTGTGATATAAAGTCGCAATTCTGAGAAAAAAAGACAGAAGTGTGACTTTTTTTCTCACAATTGCGAGTTTAAATCTCGCAATTCTGACTTTATAACACATAATTGCGAGTTTATATGTCGAAATTCTGACATCTTTTCTCAGAATTGTGAGATATAAACTCGCAATTGCGACTTATTAGGCCAATTCTAAGGGGAAAAAAAAGACTAACTTTTTTCCCCCTCAGAATAGTTGTTACGAACTGCTCCGAGACTGGGAGATGTAGATCCAAATGCAGCTTTATTTAAGATTAGTCGTACAGGCAGGGTCGAGAATTAGCAGACAGGACAATGGAGAATACACAGTGGGAATCCGGGAAACAGGCAGAGGTCAGGGCAGGCAGCAGTAATCAAAATCCAAGAACAATCCAACGTCAAAACCCAGAAAACAAACACGGAAAACGCTCAGAAATGCAGTGTAACACTTAAACAAGACTTCGCAAACACTGAACGTGAACACAAGGTATATATAGACACACTAACAGGATGAGACACAGGTGAATGCAATCAGTGAATGAGGTACAGGTGAATGTGATCAGTGATGATGAGTCCGGGCAGTGAGTTCTGGGAAATGTAGTTTGTGTGAAACATAGTCTTATCTGGAGTGCCCTCTGGTGGCTCAAGAGGGCACTCCAGCTGGTAACCGTTACAATAGTTTAAATCTCACAATTCTGACTTTATAACATGCAATTGCGACTTTATATCTAGCAGTTCTGACTTTATAACTCGCAATTCTGACTTTATAACTCACAATTCTGACTTTATATCTCGCAGTTCTGACTTTATATCTCGCAATTCTGACTTTATATCTCACAATTGCGACTTTATATCACACAATTCTGACTCTATATCTCACAATTCTGACTTTCCATCTCGCAATTCTGAGAAATAAAGTCAGAATTGCGAGAAGTAAACTCACAAAAAAAGTCAGAATTGTGAGATAAAAAGTCGCAATAACCTTTTATATTTTTCATTCAGTGGCGGAAACAAGCTTCCATAAAAATCCACCGGATCATTAGTGTAAATCCAATTATTATTTTGTCTTGTGGAATATAATGTGATTATCGGTTATGGGAAAGAGTATTAAAAAAAACAATGCAAGTTTTATCATCCTTCTTTATTTTTTATTTTTATCATCATATATACTTGTTATATAAATGGTTTCAAAGGCTAAACAATGCGGTTAAACTCAACTGAAGTGCTGAACCGAAACCAGAAATATGTTCCACTGGTTTGGTCACAACCAATGACAAACGTCAATGTCGCCAATGACAAAAAACAATGTCAATGTCTAAAATGGAGCTTGTTTACTGAGCGCAGTGTTTTCCCAATACCTTTATATATTCATGTATCTCAGTTCTCACAGTTCTCTAAACCTCAAATGGAAACAACAGCGCTGCGGTACGTCCGCTGGGGTTTAGATGGCTCTTTGTCTGAATATCTAGATCAATTAATATCCAGAGCATTAGACAACTGTGTTGTAACATGAAAAGCACATTTGAAATTGAAAGTTTCTATTAACCCTTTCATGCATAGTGGTCACTACAGTGGACAGCTATTTAAAAAGCATTTTCTTGAATTTGCAAGGGTTTTGATGGGAAAGTTGCACATCAATCTCTTCAGTGGACCCTGGTGCATCATCCTATGCATTGCAACAAAGTTATAAGCCATTGAGTTTTGATTTTTTCCCCCTCAAAACCAAGATGGCCAATGGCCAGTCAGACATGCCAAGGTGCTCCGGAATATCCACCCATTCCTTCTATCCTAGGACACTCTTGTAGGTAAAAAAAAAATATTGCAGCATCAAGCAGTATCTAATGAGTCATATCACAGTAAAATTTTCCAAGTTTTGATTTTAGATTGGGAGAAAAATCTGATAAATCACCCGTCCACTATAGTGGACCTCATGCATCAATGGCTATATTTTAGCTACAATTTATACTTATACTGTGAATATTGTTTTTGAAAATACTTAGTCTTCAGTAACTTTTTTTGACTGTAAATAAATGTAGTTGTATTATTAGAATGTAATTTTCATTGACGTCTAAAAAAGCTCTGTAATTAAATAATTTGTGACTTGTAATGCATTACTTTACTCATTTCATCAAAAAGTAATCTAATTACATAATGCATTACTTCTTAGATCAAAAAATATCTGTTTACCTTTACTCGTAACATCAAAAAGTAATCTGATTACACAATGCATGTTACTTGTAATGCATTACTTGTTAGATCAAAATTAATCTGATTATGTAATGCATGTTACTTGTAATGCATTGTTAGATCAAAAAGTAATCTGATTAAATAATGCATGTTACTTGTAGTGCATTACTTGTTAGATCAAAAAGTAATCTGATTATGTAATGCATGTTACTTGTAATGCGTTTCTTTATTCGGAACAACAAAATGTAATCTGATTACGTAATGCACATTACTTGTAATTAATTGTAAGATCAAAAAGTAATCTGAGTAGGTAATGCATATTACTTGTAATACATTACTTTACTCGAAACATTAAAACAAATCTGATTATGTAATGCATGTTACTTCTAACACATTACTTTACTTGTAACATCAACCAAATAATCTGAATGCGTTATGCCTGGCCCAACACTGCTCATTTCAGATGAGATTTAAAAAAATGTATCACTAGGTTTTCTCAGAAGAGGGGCTATGCTAGAAATGTGTCCATCTCTAACATAATCAGAATTATCAGCTAATAAGGGTAAATTGACGTACTCTGGCACACTGGAGCGAGCATCTGAGTGTTTCCACAGTTGTACATTGACAGGCTGTAGACATTTCTGATGGAATCACATTATCATGTTCTGATATCCAAGATACACGAAGTGCAACTTGTATGCAGGTCAATTGCCTTTGCAATATTTCGGATTTATATACATTTTTTCATATATTTTATAGTTTTCACATGATTTGATGTAATTGAATTGATTAGTTTGTTAAATACACATAATTTATCTGTTTGATTATTGTATTATGTTTAATACAGTATCTCTTCAGTTTAAACTGTAAATGCATGCTGTCCACTCAAGTGGACATCTGAAAATCTCTTTGAAAAATTTGTTTAAAAAAAAAATCAAATCAAATCTTGTTTTTCATGCCCTAAGGGCAATAAAAACACAAAGGAAAAAAAAATCCTGACTGAGGTTATCATAATTCATGCATGAAAGGGTTAAATAAGACTGCAATTAGTCTGCATATTTCAAAGCAGTTTCACATGAATCTAGGCCAGGGGCCTGCAACATATCACACGAAGAGAAGCTACTGAATCATGAGCAACAGATAGAGAGAGAGTACATTTTGAGGTGGCCCTTTCTCATAGCCGTGCAACACTTTTACATAGCCGTATATAGGCCCACATATGTGGCCAAATAAAAAGTGAAAAGAAATCATGAAATGAACATTCACACTGCAGTCTTTGTGAAGTCAGAGCTGAGCTGAGTTTAGTTTTTAAACTTAAATGTTTTACAGATTACTTGTTTACTACAATGACTCGCTGACTACAGTCACTCACTTTTCTTTTGTATGCCTTACTTTCAAAAATATATTACAGTTTACTATAGCCTCCCTCTATAGCTATAGCTCAAGATAGCTCCCTCATCCAACACCTCATTTATGAAAGGACACGCCATGGTTATGTTTGGAAACGAGTTCAGCTCCCTATTTATATACTTCATTAATTACCAAACTCATTATACAAACTCACCAATTAAATACACAACCCTTATTATGCTGTCGTGTTTGTGTGCGGCTATTTTGAGCCTTGTTAGTGGTAATAACAAGCGATTTTTATTTGTCATTACTCTATGCCCTATATACTAGCGTTATACTAGCGTTTTAGGCTAAACTGTTTTTAGAGATAAAACTATTTACATTCAGCAATCATGAAAACAAATCTCAGATAACGGTTGAATAGGTAACAATGTGTAATTAGACCAAAGGTTCATTTTGCGCCGGAGTTCTCCTTTAAGATTGAGCCACTGTAGTCACTTGGACTGTTTTAACGATTTCTTTAATGACTTTTCGAGGACAGCAAGTGTCATTCCCTCAAGAAGCCTATGGACTAGTATGCAGGAGCGATCTTAATATCTTAAATATCTTAATTTGTGTTCTGAAGATGAACGAAGGTCTTACTGGGTTGGAACAAGATGAGGGTGAGTAAATACTGACAGAATTTTCATTTTTGGGTGAACTAACCCTTTAAGGTTGTCTGTACGTCTAGACGCTAACCGTGCGTCGCCGGTTACATCGGGAAATTGCAATTCCATGTACAGGAGAAACTCTCTGCTCACGCATGTAAACGGGTTATTCCTAATGTTTCAGAAACCCGAATAGTGACCTTAACCCGAAAATTGCATGTAAACGTAGTCATTGATGAAGGGGAACAGCTGAGTTCAATGAACAATAATAGGTGGAGGCAGGGATTTGGGGGAATGACAGAAAGGGGAAGAGAACTCTAGTGGAAACCCGGGGAACACCACCCGGACGTCGAAGTTTCTCTGCGGTCACTCAGTTTAATCAAACACAAACATGTCACTTTAATATGATTAACAATATCGAATTGGTCTTATGAAACCAGTGGTTATTAAAGCACAAAATAATTGTGAGAAGTGATAATGAGCATTAGGTGTTGTGGTCAGAGTAGGTGTTGTAGTCGCTCGATGTGGACGGTTTTTTGTCTTCCTGTGTTTTCTTCAGAGCTGCAGTAGATTCATCTTAATGTTGTGTAGAGGGAAGCAGAATCATTCTGAAGTGTTTTCATCTCGACAACATGAAGATCATTCAGCTTCAGCTCTGTGAGTTTATATGAATTTATTTGCTTTGTCATTAGTTGTTTCATTATGGGGATACAGTTATCTTAATTATAATGCTATTGTATTTTCTATCTTACAGGTGTGTTCATCTGTTTTCAAACTGCAGTCTCAGATCAACTCACTGATCTGGGATCAAATGTGACCATAAACTGTGATCTTGATGAAAATGAGGTTTATTGGATTTTACTGAAAACACCAGATCCTCCAAAAGTGATTCTATGGTTAACACCATCCACGTCAGAACCTTATTACTTTAATAAAACACTCAGAAAGAAATATTCTCTGCAATTTAAGCACCGTCTGGTTATTAATAATGTGACCGCTGATGAATTAGGAGTTTATTACTGTATGAACACACACACTCCTCCAAAATTCAGCAACGGCACCAGACTGACCTTCAACGGTGAGTTCATTTACTCCTCTATTGATCATAATGATGATTAGTTAGTGCCATGATTGACTTATTTATTCACTACTTCAGTTTTTTTTTTTTACACATGAACAAAATAATTATTAATTTTCATTGGTCATTACCAGTGTTGGGTGTAACTAATTACTAAGTAATTAGTTACTGTAATTTAATTACTTTTCCCTTGAAAATGTAAAGTAAGGGATTACTCTTCATTTATCTGTAATTTAATTACAGTTACTTCTGATGTAATTGAGGTAAATGCTGTGTATAGATCAATCCGATCTCACAGCAATTCGTATGCATTTCATGAGGTGTTTAAATATTACAACCGCACTCGTACAAATTCGTATGAATTATTGTAAAATATGTATGAAAAAAGTGTGAAATGTCATGAGATCAGACATATAACAATAGTGGGTTTAACGTCAAAATGTATTGTCTGATGCTAAAAAGTATGTTTTTATAATGTAACCGCACCACCGTGGTCAGTTTAAGGATAATTCATGCAACTTTATAGTAGTTATTTGAAAGAATTAAAACAGATTCATGTCTATCCTTGTATTATTCAGCTGGTTGAGATTGATATGGGATTTTGAAAGTAATTAGTAATTAAAAGTAATTAAATACTTTTTAGAGAGAGTAATTAGTACAGTAATCTAATTACACTGTTGAAGAGGTAATTAGTAACTAGTAATTAATTACTTTTTTAGAGTAACTTACCCAACACTGGTCATTACACACATTTGAATATATTATAAGCTAGATATATTCAGATGTTTAAAACTGCAGTCGTTGTGCTCCGGACTGTTATAATTATGAACACTTTCTTTTCAAAATCAACTCAAATAACTGAATGTCACAATCATACAGCGGTGGAGTTTATTAATCAGAATCAGACACAATGTCAGATTATTATCATCATATCTGGACTGATGAACGGGCTTCTGCTCATTGTGCTGATCGGTGAGTGACTCTTCTTTAGTTTAGAAAATTAAATATAATCATGTAATTTGTAAAAAAAAATATCAATATGATTCTCCTCTCAACTGACAGGTGGCAATTTAGTTACTGTGTGAAAGTTTTTTGTTTAGAATTGTTTATTTTGACTATTGAGCAGTTTGTTTGGCAGTTTTGTGTACTGAAATATGACTTTATATTTTAAGAAAGAATAATACAACCTTTGGTAAATATTGAATCTGATTTTGATGTTTTATTTTTAGGAGTATTAAAGGTTTTTTTGTTGGAAACAGAAGGTCTGCAGAACGATCACAACTCTGATCTACAGCAGACGCGAGTTATCGAAGAGCATCAGGACCAGTTACAGGTGAAATATTGCAAACCATCATTTGAACTCAAATTTATTTGTGCCTTGATCATTATTGAGAATTCTTGCTGACTTATTGTATTTCAACAAACTTATTGTTTAGAGTTTGAAATTAATTTTGGTTCAGCAACAACTCCCACTGAACTACTGTTTCCCTCATTGCTCTTTCAGTACGCTGAATATGCAGCTCTAAACATGCCGAAGTCATGAACACACACGTATGACTAAAATTTGCTGCTGCTGTTTTACTACTTAAAATAGTGTGTGTATTAATTCTATTAATAATTAAAAGTGATACTTTGGAAATCTATTGTTCTTTGTTGTTTACTCAAAAATGTTCATGTTCATTTGGGTGAGATTTCTTGCAATCTTTAGATTATAATTACAATTATTATGATTAACATTACTAAAATATTTACTTGAATAATAAAAATCGTTCAAATGTAGCGACAAGATAATGTTTTTATTACTTCCTCTGACATGAATGAACACTGCACACTTTTGCATCTATTGGTTTTTGTACATTGGTAACTTTTTTATTTTCAGTTTAATTGTTAAAATTGTTTACTATATTTTATTCTATAATTATATATATATATATATATATATATATATATATATATATATATATATATATATAGGCAATATTATCAAATTAGTGTATTGATATCTTGTTTTTTTAAACTACCAAGAGCTTGCAAAATCTATGGAAGCTTGTTTCCGCCATTGAATAAAAAATATAATAAAGAATTGTGACTTTTTATCTTACAATTCTGACTTTTTTTCTCAAAATTCTGACTTTATTTCTCAGAATTGCGTGATATAAAGTGGCAATTGCGAGTTATAAAGTCAGAATTGCGAGATATAAAGTCAGAATTGTGTGATATAAAGTCGCAATTCTGAGAAAAAAAGACAGAAGTGTGACTTTTTTTCTCACAATTGTGAGTTTACATCTCGTAATTCTGACTTTATAACACATAATTGCGAGTTTATATGTCGAAATTCTGACATCTTTTCTCAGAATTGTGAGATATAAACTCGCAATTGCGACTTATTAGGCCAATTCTAAGGGGGAAAAAAAGACTAACTTTTTTCCCCCTCAGAATAGTTTAAATCTCACAATTCTGACTTTATATCATGCAATTCTAAATTTATAACACGCAATTGCGACTTTATATCTAGCAGTTCTGACTTTATAACTCGCAATTCTGACTTTATAACTCACAATTCTGACTTTATAACTCGCAATTCTGACTCTATATCTCACAATTCTGACTTTCCAGAATTCATTCAGTGGCGGAAAATCCACCGGATCATTAGTGTAAATCCAATTATTATTTTGTCTTCCGGCGGAATATAATGTGATTATCGGTTATGGGAAAGAGTATTAAAAAAAACATAATGCAAGTTTTATCATCCTTCTTTATTTATTTTTTTTTTATCATCATATATACTTGTTATATAAATGGTTTCAAAGGCTGAACAATGCGGTTAAACTCAACTGAAGTGCTGAACCGAAACTAGAAATATGTTCCACTGGTTTGGTCACAACCAATGACAAACGTCAATGTCGCCAATGACAAAAAACAATGTTAATGTCTAAAATGGAGCTTGTTTACTGAGCGCAGTGTTTTCCCAATACCTTTATATATTCATGTATCTCAGTTCTCACAGTTGTCTAAACCTCAAGTGGAAACAACAGCGCTGCAGTACGTCCGCTGGGGTTTAGATGGCTCTTTGTCTGAATATCTAGATCAATTAATATCCAGAGCATTAGACAACTGTGTTGTAACATGAAAAGCACATTTGAAATTGAAAGTTTGTATTAAATAAGACTGCAGTTAGTCTGCATATTTCAAAGCAGTTTCACATGAATCTAGGCCAGGGGCCTGCAACATATCATATGAAGAGAAGCTACTGAATCATGAGCAACAGATAGAGAGAGAGTACATTTTGAGGTGGCCCTTTCTCATAGCCGTGCAACACTTTTACATAGCCGTATATAGGCCCACATATGGCCAAATAAAAGGTGAAAAGAAATCATGAAATGAACATTCACACTGCAGTCTTTGTGAAGTCAGAGCTGAGCTGAGTTTAGTTTTTAAACTTAAATGTTTTACAGATTACTTGTTTACTACAATGACTCGCTGACTACATCACTCACTTTTCTTTTGTATGCCTTACTTTCAAAAATGTATTACAGTTTACTATAGCCTCCCTCTATAGCTATAGCTCAAGATAGTTCCCTCATCCAACACCTCATTTATGAAAGGACACGCCATGGTTATGTTTGGAAACGAGTTCAGCTCCCTATTTATATACTTCATTAATTACCAAACTCATTATACAAACTCACCAATTAAATACACAACCCTTATTATGCTGTCGTGTTTGTGTGCGGCTATTTTGAGCCTTGTTAGTGGTAATAACAAGCGATTTTTATTTGTCATTACTCTATGCCCTATATACTAGCGTTATACTAGCGTTTTAGGCTAAACTGTTTTTAGAGATAAAACTATTTACATTCAGCAATCATGAAAACAAATCTCAGATAACGGTTGAATAGGTAACAATGTGTAATTAGACCAAAGGTTCATTTTGCGCCGGAGTTCTCCTTTAAGATTGAGCCACTGTAGTCACTTGGACTATTTTAACGATGTCTTTAATGACTTTTCGAGGACAGCAAGTGTCATTCCCTCAAGAAGCCTATGGACTAGTATACAGGAGCGATCTTAATATCTTAAATATCTTAATTTGTGTTCCGAAGATGAACGAAGGTCTTACGGGGTTGGAACAAGATGAGGGTGAGTAAATACTGACAGAATTTTCATTTTTGGGTGAACTAACCCTTTAAGGTTGTCTGTATGTCTAGACCGGTCACTCAGTTTAATCAAACACAAACATGTCACTTTAATATGATTAACAATATCGAATTGGTCTTATGAAACCAGTGGTTATTAAAGCACAAAATATTTGTGAGAAGTGATAATGAGCTTTAGGTGTTGTGGTCAGAGTAGGTGTTGTAGTCGCTCGATGTGGACGGTTTTTTGTCTTCCTGTGTTTTCTTCAGAGCTGCAGTAGATTCATCTTAATGTTGTGTAGAGGGAAGCAGAATCATTCTGAAGTGTTTTCATCTCGACAACATGAAGATCATTCAGCTTCAGCTCTGTGAGTTTGAGTGAATTTATTTGCTTTGTCATTAATTGTTTCATTATAGGTATACAGTTATCTTAATTATAATGCTATTGTATTTTCTATCTTACAGGTGTGTTCATCTGTTTTCAAACTGCAGTCTCAGATCAACTCATCACTGATCTGGGATCAAATGTGACCATAAACTGTGATCTTGATGAAAATGAGGTTTATTGGATTTTACTGAAAACACCAGATCCTCCAAAAGTGATTCTATGGTTAACACCATTCACGTCAGAACCTTATTACTTTAATAAAACACTCAGAAAGAAATATTCACTGCAATTTAAACACCATCTGTTTATTTATAATGTGACCGCTGATGAATTAGGAGTTTATTACTGTATGAACACACACACTCCTCCAAAATTCAGCAACGGCACCAGACTGACCTTCACCGGTGAGTTCATTTACTCCTCTATTGATCATAATGATGATTAGTTAGTGCCGTGATTGACTTTTGATTATTGATTTATTCACTACTTCAGTTTTTTTTACACATGAACAACATAATTATTAATTTTCATTGGTCATTACACACATTTGAATATATTATAAGCTAGATATATTCAGATGTTTAAAACTGCAGTCGTTGTGCTCCAGACTGTTACTGTAATTATGAACACTTTCTTTTCAAAATTAACTTAAATAACTGAGTGTCACAATCATACAGCGGTGGAGTTTATTGATCAGAATCAGACACAAAGTCAGATTATTATCATCATATCTGGACTGATGAACGGGCTTCTGCTCATTGTGCTGATCGGTGAGTGACTCTTCTTTAGTTTAGAAAATTAAATATAATCATGTAATTTGTAAAAAAATATCAATATGATTCTCCTCTCCACTGACAGGTGATAATTTAGTTACTGTGTGAAAGTTGTTTGTTTAGAATTGTTTGGCAGTTTTGTGTACTGAAATATGACTTTATATCTGATTCTGAATCTAATTTTGCTGTTTTATTTTTAGCACTATTAAAGGTTTTTGTTATTGGAAACAGAAGGTCTGCAGAACGATCACAACTCAACTCTGATCTACAGCAGACGCGAGTTATCGAAGAGCATCAGGAGATACAGGTGAAATATTGCAAACCATCATTTGAACTCAAATTTATTTCTGCCTTGATCATTATTGAGAATCTTGCTGACTTATTGTATTTCAACAAACATATTGTTTAGATTTTGAAATTAATTTTGGTTCAGCAACAACTCCCACTGAACTACTGTTTCCCTCATTGCTCTTTCAGTACGCTGAGGTGGATATTTCCAAGAAGCGTAGAAATATATGCTCCAGCCAAATCAACAGCACATATGCAACTCTGAACCTGCCGAAGTCATGAACACACACGTATGACTGATCTATGTCACAAACTAAAAATGCGAGTTTTTGTTATTGCTGCTGCTGTTTTACAACTTAAAATAGTGTGTGTATGGAAATCTATTGTTCTTTGTTGTTTACTCAAACATGTTCATATTCATTCGGGTGAGATTTAATATTTAAAGAATGCAATTTAATATTTAAAGAATTTAAAATTTAATATTTGGAGAATGCAATATTTAAAATAGTATTACAATTATTATATAATAATACTGAAATATTTACTTAAATAATAAAAATTGTTCAAATGTAGCGGCAAGAAAATGTTTTTATTACTTCATCTTTTCTGAGAGATAATTGCAGTCACATTCCTGATTATTTATTTATCTGGGTTTCTCTCTCTCTTTAATATTTTGCATTATATATTAGATAAAATGACAAAAACAGGATGAAAGCGTCACATTCTCAAGTCTTGTGACATGAATGAACACTGCACACTTTTGCATGTATTGGTTTTTATACATTGGTAACTTTTTTACTTTCAGTATAATTGTTAAAATTGTTTACTATATTTTATTCTATAATAAAATAGAATTCTATTAATATATATATATATATATATATATATATAGGCAATATTAGCAAAATTACTGTATTGATATCTTGTTTTTTGCAAAGTCCACCGGATCATTAGTGTAAATCCAATTATTATTTTGTCTTCCGGCGGAATGTAATGTGAATATCGGTTATGGAAAAGAGTATTAAAAAAAACATAATGCAAGTTTTATCATCCTTCTTTATTTATTTTTTTTTTATCATCATATATACTTGTTATATAAATGGTTTCAAAGGCTGAACAATGCGGTTAAACTCAACTGAAGTGCTGAACCGAAACTAGAAATATGTTCCACTGGTTTGGTCACAACCAATGACAAACAGAGTCTCTCAGCTCTGTCTAAAATGGAGCTTGTTTACTGAGCGCAGTGTTTTCCCAATACCTTTATATATTCATGTATCTCAGTTCTCACAGTTGTCTAAACCTCAAGTGGAAACAACAGCGCTGCAGTACGTCCGCTGGGGTTTAGATGGCTCTTTGTCTAAATATTTTTATCAATTAATATCCAGAGCATTAGACAACTGTTATAACATGAAAAGCACATTTGAGGTTGAAAGTTTCTATTAAATAAGACTGCAGTTAGTCTGCATATTTCAAAGCAGTTTCACATGAACCTAGGCCAGGGGCCTGCAACATATCACACGAAGAGAAGCTACTGAATCATGAGCAACTGAGAGAGAGAGAGAAAGTACATGGCCCTTTCTCATAGCCATGCAACACTTTTACATGGCCATAAATAGGCCCACTATGGCCAAATAAAAAGTGAAAAGAAATCATGTAATAAACATTCACACTGCAGTCTTTGTGAAGTCCGAGCTGAACTCAATCTCATTACACTTATTTTGTGATAGATGAACATTGTAGATGTGCATATAGAGCCCGTTCTCATCCCAAAGCGCCATATAGGACGCTTTTGCAAAAGCGTAAATATCCAACGCACATGGCACCCTTTAACGTGAAATGAGACGCAGATATATTTGGGCAGAAGGCGCCCCCTAGTGGTCTAACCCTTACCCTACACCTTACCTAAACTTAACCATAACCGAAGCGTCTCATTAGACGTTAAAGGGTGCCATGTGCGTTGGATATTTACACTTTTGCAAAAGCGTCCTATATGGCGCTTTGGGATGAGAACGCGTTGGCATATAAGAACAATTATGCCGTTGCTTTTCATTATAGATCGTACCGCTTCTGTAACTAGTTCATGTGATTTTTTTTTTTTTTTTTGAACATTTGCTGGTATGGCTTTTCAATTTGTATCATTGAGAGTTTCTCTGCTTCTCTCAGCAGGTCATTCAGTCATTCAGAGTCCAACATGACCTTTTGCGTAAACATATACGCCACTTTCGAGTCAGGTGGCGTGTCATCTCTACGCATTTTGAGCTATCCGCGTGTATGCGTATGTCTACGCCATTAACGCCCGCGTCATTCCGCGTGTCTGTACACGCAGTCAAATCTCCAGTCATAAATGCCATTCACCCCAGTGACGGTTAGGTTTAGGGACGGGTTTGAGGTAAGTCATATCTTTTTTTTACCTAGTATGGTAAGGGAACAGTCATAAATGCCATTAACCCCAGTGACGGTAGGGACGGGGTTGAGGTAGGTCATATATTTATATAACGTTAAGTCAATGGCGTTCATAAACCCGCTGAAAGGCGATTATGCGTCTTGATAGCACGCCAAAAATGGAAATACGAATTGGCGTGTCATACACACGCTACTTCATGAGATCAGTCTGCAGAGTCGATCATCACTATACAGAAAACAGTGGAAATATATGATTCTATGTGCATTAATCTTGAGATATTTTAAATGGGGGTCTATAAGGGAAGGTTTTTGGATGTTTTTATAACATATATGTAATATAACATATTGAATATGTTATTTTTATAACATATTTTTTTTATAAAACATACACTTTAGTGTCTGTATGTGTTTTGTATACTTGTACATGTCTTTTTATTACATTATCATACTAACCTGATATGAAACTTATTGAAATGACTCACGAACTGAAAGACACCCACCTGTTAAACTATGAGCAGAATGGCTGCTATCATTCTAATGAAGTGAAAATGGAGATATGACCATTAGGGAACAAAAGATTAGCAGCAGTTTCTCTATTTGTGGTCCGCTTGTTTAGTCACTATATTTATTGTATACACCAGCTATAAGTAGCCATAGTACTGTGAATCTTTCCATAGCAAAAATGAGTCTTTGAACAGACTCTTATCTACATCACATTTCCTCATTGAGGCCTCAACAGTCATTATCAAAAATAGCACCAGTTGAAGAACCTCAAGAGCATCTTAGAGCAGCTCAAGCCAAAAATAAATCCCACAGCTCCTATATTTATCAGGAAAATATGTTGTATTGGCCACATTGAGGAAAAATTAAACAGAAAGAAAAAGAACAGTAGAAAAAAATACCAATGATCATGGGTTTTAAATGCTAAATTTGCTCCTTAATCTATGTCTAAAACCAAAAATGTTGAGATTTATTTTTCCTAAGTGTGAACACACTTCCATAAACCTTAATTTGGGGAAAACCTTCAATATTTCCATGGTTTTAAGTGATGCTTTGTATCAGTTGTTGTGTCTATGTCAAGAAAAGCATGACCGCAGGATGTTGAGAAGCCACTCCCTCTCCTGCCCTCCCTGGAGATGATAGAGACAAGCCACAGTCTCATTCAATCGGGCTACACACATACACACACATGCACACATCAGGATAGACTACTCTAGTACAGGAGGTTATAGACATACGCAGACGGGCTTCCCTTGTGAAATCACTCACACAACTGCCTAGAACACTTTCTACCTCTTGCTTGCAAACTCGCACATAAACAACAGCTGGTAACATGTTGCTGCCAAGAGCGTTGATCCTATTCATCCTGTGGGGTAAGTGCCAACTCTTCTTTTTTTCTTTACCCAAAAATATTGGGATTTGCAAAACCAACACTGCATGTTCAAAGTGCGTGGTCTCTCAACTTTGAGTTTTTGGGAAATTGTTGCAAAGTCAAGGGAAAAGTTAATGATTTGCATTATATTGTGTAACTGTTAGATATTATATTCTTAGTTAGTGTATTAGCATGTGACAGTTGTTTAACAATTGTTAAATTATTCAGTGACCTTGTGTGATCTCTGTTTGTTTGTGATACAAGGTATAACGTAATGCTAAACGCGTAACACACACTATAAACAAACTTCAAGTTTGATGAAATGTGAGAGAATGTACATGCAAAGTTTTTACTGCATTTAAAAGTATTGTTAATTTCAAAGCCCTCTTTTTAAAAATGAAATTAGTTAAACTGTATCCTTGTTCTGTTTTTTTACCTTTGCACCTATTACACGGGGGAAAGTGGTGGAAAAGTAAAATCATGCTTTAATGTCTTTGACATTTTTGATGAATGGGACTTTTGCATTGCTAAAAACTTTTGTATGGATCACTGTTGTTCACTATGACTCAGCTCGACTGTGACATCATTTATTTATGTGTTAAACCACACGATTCCCAGAATTCGACAGGACACTCCCAGAGTTTGTCTTAGAGAATCTCTTAGAAATGTGTCACCTGAACCCACCTGTCACCTGAGCACATCCTAAGCTAATAATAATGTCCTTTAATCAGTATTATTCGTGTCTAACAAAAGTATAACACAGGGGTCTTCAACCCTGCTCCTGGGGACCCACTGTCCTGCAAAGGTTATTTCCAAGCTGCTTCAACACAACTGCCTGTGGTTTTCAAGTGATCCCGAAGAGCTTGATTACCTGGTTCTGGTGTGTTTGAGTATGGTTGGAATTTAACTCTGCAGTCCCCAGGAGAGGGCTGAAAACCTCTGGTATAAAGGATGAGGTGTTGACATGAGTAAGATGAGTAACATGTCTGATCTTACACTTGAATCTGACTGATCTGTTTGATGTACAGTATCTGCATGTGATCAAGTCATAACTGGTTTTGAGACTTCCTGAAATTTTGATTGTTCCTTTGACTCTGTTTAGGTCGTGCCTCTTGTGTGCGGTATCGGGCTGAATTCAACATGATGGGGATCACTGGTTGGATCAACTTTGACTCTGCGGAGCTGACGTCCACTGTTAATCTCACAGGAACCGGAACGTGTCAATCATTCAATATCTCCCTTACTAAGTTCCCTGTTATGTACGGCCATTTTGCTTCGCCCTGTCAAAAGTTACACATAGGAGACAGTGTTTTCACCTTTTCTGTAGAGTCACCCCAGGCATCACAGCCTGTGTCCGCTCTATTTGAACAGCACCTTAGTCTGGAAGCCCTCTCAGTGCTGGTGGAGACATGTGACGGGACAAGGATTTGTGCCGGACTCATGTCGGAGTCCCAGGTCAGAACGTGGCAGGCACGGTTTTTCAGTCCCGTGGGTGGGAACGTCTTCATCCGGCAAGTGACAGGAGAAACAGGGGCAAGGGTTCTCTCGGACCTAAGAACTGTCAATCAAACCAGGACTTTTACAAATGTTACAATTTTAGTGTCACAAAGCTCTACCACCAGCTGCACTACGCTTCTTGCTAGTCTGGATCCCAAGAGTCTAACAAAGCTGGGCTTTCTGAGTGTGGGATCACCTCTAGAACCTGTGAAGTCTCGGTTGGAAATCTCCGCTCTCAGCTCCGCTGTCCGCTTCGCTGTTCTCGACTTGACCTCAAGCTATGCGTGTGCAGAGATCCGAAGAGTTGAACCGAAGGTTGTCAGTGCTGTCCTGAACATGCAAGGGATTAAAGGCTACTTCACCTTCCATCAACAGTCTCCATTCGATCTCACCACCATCACTGTTAACCTGACAAACCTGGATAAAAGAGTTGGGCCGTACCACGTTCATCAGTTTCCACTACCCCAGATGAGATCTCCCTCGGATAGCAGCTGCAGCAACAACAACGTTGGGGGTCACTGGAACCCCTTCAATGTGAATGTTCAGGCACCAGCGTATCCGCCACCAAGAGGGTCCACGCATGATCGCTTTGAGGTCGGAGATCTGAGTTCCAGGCATGGTTCTCTGGAGAATTTGAGTAACTTTCAAGCCACTTTAACGGACTGGAACCTACCTCTGTTTGGGCGGAATAGCATTGTGGGTCGATCTGTCGTGATACACTTGCCCAATACGATCAGATTTGCCTGTGCAAGTATAGGCTACCCCGGTGAAGTGACTGTCGCCAAGGCGGCCTTTCGTGGACCGGTTGTTGGGACGGTCCTGTTCACCCAGCTCAGCAGTGAGCCATATTCTGATGTCTCCGTGTTCATGGACTTATCTTACGCTCAACTCTCTGCACCTTCTACTCTAAATCACAACTGGCACGTCCACAACTATCCCATCAGCTCAGAGACTGACAGTCACGCAACACGGTGTCTGTCCACTGGAGGACACTGGAACCCATTCAACGTAGACACAAACGTGAGTGCATACACTGTTAACTGTGGTCCCGACAGCCCTTTTGCCTGTGAAGTTGGGGATATTGCTGGCAAGCAAAAGACTCTGGACCTACAGTCTGAGATGGGGACTGTGGCTACCAAGAACTTTTTTACTGACACAACCTCTTGGGTGTCTGGAATGATTGGTCGTTCCTTGGTGGTACATGGTCCAAACCAAACTGCTCCACGGATCGCTTGCGCAAACCTCACCTTGTTCCGCTTTCCTTCGGGTCGCTCAAGTTCTTGGTTCGGGCCTGAATCTTCTGAGGGTCAAGTCCGATTCTCCCAAGCCTCTCCTCAAGGGCCAACAATCCTAAATATTTCCTTCACCGGGCTTAACGCTAGAGCGGGTGGCTACCATGTCCATATTCTTCCAATCAAGAGTGTAAAGGAGCCCTGCTCCGACAGTAACATCATGGGGCACTTCAACCCGTTTTCTGTGAACGCAACCTCATCTCCAGCTCCAGGGATTGGCACGGTTGACCAGTATGAGATTGGAGACATCAGTGGGAAGTTTGGAGACCTGACGGGTCTGAACAAATTTGAGAACCAGTACATGGATGGTAATATGCCCCTTTCAGGTCCGAATAGCATCATTGGCCGGTCCCTGGTCATACATTATAACAACGGCTCAAGGTTAGTTTTCTTTTATGAATCATTCAACCTTAAAACAGTCATCTGGCATTTGGCCTTTCACAACATTTTGAACTTTAAAATAGATACAAGGGATAAGTTTGCTTCTTCTTCAGCTATTTAGAAGCAGAACCACATATAGGAAAACAACTGCAGGTGCAGGTTGTGATACAATCCCCATTTCTGCATTTTGTCTCGGTTCCTCATTATGTTTATGTCAAAGTCTGGCACATTTGCCACATTGAGGCAGCAGTGAGACGGTCAACTTTTAACATTTTTTTGGTCCCAACTGGAAAAACTGAGTATTCCGGGAAAAGACCTGCAAAGCTATTTAGAGTCTAATCGCCATCCTGTCATGAAAAGCATGCGTGGGAAGATTCACACAGCTCATTCCTCTACACACATCAGTCATAATGTTTATTTATACATGTACTACACCAGATTTCTTTGACTCGCTAGTACTGTAGGAATGTGGGAATGACACTGTGCAATTTACTCGAACATGGATAACTTTAAATGGTTTATTTATTTCCTGTTTACAGAATGAGGTGTGCAGATATCTCAGCAGAGGACGCCCCAGATGGAAATGGAGTGATTGCTGAGGCCATGTTCAGTGGGGCTGTAACTGGGACAGTGAAGATGGTAAAAACAATGGCAAATATTAGATAGGTGTTTTTAGATATAGACAAGTAGCAGACATGGGGACTTGTGACTTGGTGACTTGGACTCGAGTCGACTCGAGTCGCTATTTTTATGACTTGTGACTTGACTTGACAAAAAATAAAATACTTGAGACTTGACTCGGACTTGGAAGTTAAAGACTCGGGACTTGACTTGACTTGAGACACGATGACTTGAATGACTTGAGTGTTAATCACATCATGTTTTCAGTTTAAATATAAAATATATAAATTATGTAAAAAAAATAAAGTTGATCCAGCTGGAGCGCAGGCTGAGAATAGCGCTGTCATGACTGGATCACGAGATCATCAATCATGCCCTCTCGTAGTACCTTACGCACACCACGCCCACTTACATCAGATCACATCAACATGTCAGCCGGAGGGATACCGAGGGTCGTTGCTTTCGATTTAAAGAATTTCTCAAAACAAGATGGCAAAAGAATAGCGCTTTGCAAGACATGCAACGTTAAGATCGCAGACAGCCAGACGACAACCTCCAATTTCGTCCGTCATTTGAAGAGCCATTCTGCCCAGTAAGTGCTTGTCAATTTGTTAATGTTATCTTGTTAGCTCGTTCGTAGTTAGCTAGCTAATGTAAGTTAAAGGAGAACACCGGCGCAAAATTACACATTGTTACCTAGTCAACCGTTATCTGAGATTTGTTTTCATGATTGCCGAATGTAAATAGTTTAATCTATAAAAACAGTTTAGCCTATAACGCTAGTATAACGGTAGAATAGGGCATAGATTAATGGTAAATAAAAAACGCTTGTTATTACCACAAGGCTCAAAATAGCCCCACACTAACATAATAAGGGTCCCTACATTCAAAACGAAGCATTGAGAACTTTGTCAGAGTGTCCATACAGTTTAATAAGAAGTTATTTTATACACACAGTCAACTTCGCGAATACAGGAAGAAGCTCAGGGAGTTCAGTTTTCCTGTAGGAACCCCATAGCAATACTGCCCTACAAAGGCAAAGCGCAGTAACTACACATTTGGTCAAAAATGAGTTAAGACTTGTAATGGGCTTTATGACATGTGTTCTGTCTTGTGAAAAAATATCTGGGTTAAATTATGTCCCATTTCGGAGATGCATTACCACATAATCTACCCATAACATGTTTTACTGCCTATAACGTTCCGGAGGGAGGATTTCTACAATTTGCTTGAACAGTTCCATTTTATTCTGAAAACAAATTTTAAACACACACACCAGTCAACAATAAATCAGGTTTATATTAATATATTTTCTTAAATGCATTTTAATAATAAAAATATACTAAACATTTATTTTTATCAAACTTGACTGGGAGTAATTACTGGGAGTAAGTGAGTAATGTCTAATGCTTTTTGAAAACTTAAGGCTTTTTTCATAAAACAAGTCAGGACATCATCTCATTTTTGTATACATTTTTATTTCTTTAAATCAGTAAGCTAGTAAATGAATGCGTCATTGTACCCAAATACACTTCTGAATGCGCCTCTGTCCATTTCAAACCAAACTGATACCCATAGATGCACGTTTAGAAGAGTTTCAATTGCATGGGAGGGAGTAGCCAGCTAGCTCTCTGTTTTGTTTGAACATCAACAGAAGTGATGTTACCCCGCCATTGCTGATACATTTAAAACATTTCAAATTGCTGAAAATTTAAAACATTTCAAACACTGTTGGCAGAAGTGAAAAATAAATAATTTTATGAAGTTAAAATTTAGTTTGATTCCATTATGTATTTTACTGAACATGAGTATTTACAATGCAAATCCAAATTATTGTAATTTACTGGCAAATACTTATCTTGTCTTTTCACTTTATTAAGATCAGATTCTGCCTGTAAAATTACAATAATAAGGTGACTTGACTTGCACTTGACTTAACCTACTACAAGACTTGACTTGACTTGACTTGACATAGCCTGTGACTTGACTTGACTTGACTTGACATAGCCTGTGACTTGACTTGACTTGCCCCCCAAAAAAATACTTGGGACTTACTTGAGACTTGACGGTTAAGACTTGAGACTTACTTGAGACTTGCACATGTGTGACTTGGTCCCATCTCTGACAAGTAGATTCGTATAGCTGTTTGCCTGTTCAAAACTCAATCGTCATGATGGTAGGGTTTTCTGGGTGGCTTGCCAGGATCTAAGGTGTTGCTACAAAATAGTCTATTTTAAATGGCTTCCACTGTTTCCATTGTAACTAAATTTGAGGGAACTGGAAAAAATAAGTATCTTCCTTATCTTTCTCTCTCTCACCATAAAGTTGCTTGAAATCTACCGTCACTTTAAATCTGCCACAAAAAGATGACACTGCTAATAATGCTGGATGGAGGAGGAAGGGGTGGTGCGGGGTAACTGGGTGAGGCTGTGGTTGTGCAGGGGTTACAGCTCTTGTCCTGCTGGGACGGTATAACGCTCATCTCATCTCTCACAGGCAGATGGATCTGTCACATGCCACACAACAGACCTGCAGCTGTCTTGTGGTCTTGGTGTTGTGTGCGGAAGAACGATTCACATGATTTACAACAACAAAAAATTATAATTTTATATGTATAACACATTTTGTCAAGAGCCTCTGGTGCAGTGAAGCATTTGTCGTAAAAGAAAAATTAAAAAAATGCTTCCATCCATTTCACCTGTCGAGTAATTTGTTAGATCTACTTGATTTTTCCAAGTTCTTCATTATTATTGAATTCAAAGTGGTCGAACAAAGCAACAGATTAACTTTATTAACCCATTTAATGGGCTGCAGTATAAAATAAAATAAATACCCCAGGATATTTATTGTTGTTTTCCAGCGCATTAGGATGCATAATACAATACATAATATAATAATACAATTTCATGTTTTTTCTCAAAAAATATTGCCTATACAGCAATCATTACATGTCTTATAATGTGAATTTTTTTACAAATATATATTTATAATAATTCAAAACAATATATGTATATACATATTTATATAGTCTATGTTTTTTTTTTAAATTAGATATTAATTTTAATATATAAATGCTAAGTGATACACTGTACTTTTATTTAGAACCAACAAACCTTTCCAGATGGCAGCTATGGTGACGTTATGTTAGAGGTGGATATACAGGCATCACAACCATTAAAAGTAAGTTTGATTTTATCCGTTTTTTTATTAGTCGTGTTTCCTGTTGGAATAAAATGTAATTTAATTGAATGTAACAAACTTTATTATTGTTATTTAGTTTGCTGAGGCTTCCTGGTACATTGCAAATGCGCCGGTGGGGTCTAATGGTTCATGTCCGGGGGAAGACGAAATGTTTAATCCATTCAACATTACAAATGTGAGAGAAGATGAAGGCCTAATTTCTCATGAATATATCGTGCAAAATAATTAAGACAGAAATAATTGTCTCTCAGATGAACAACTGTTCTCAGATGAGGGCTCTGGCCTGTTTGGTTGGAGATCTGACGGGCAGACATGGATCTATAAGTCTCACCAAGAGACAACTGTACAATGACATTCTGTTGCGTCTGGCTGGAGACTTCACAGGTAGCAAATATTAATAACTTTCACACTTGCATTACATACACATTGTATCGTCATGTGTTAGAATTAAATTCTGCCTAATGTTTTACCCCCAGTTCTCCAGAGGTCACTAGTTCTCAGACTCAATAGCAACACAACTACTTGTGCAGATATTCACCCAAAATCCCCTTCTGCCATGCAGATGTTTCCCTACATGGCGTCCTTTAGCAGGTGCGTTCAAAATACAGAAGCAACTTGCAATTTATCCGTTCAAAATAGTAACTGTATTAACCTGACTGCTAAAAATAGAGTTTTAAGGACTAGATTAGGTAAAAGTTCTGTAAAATGTTTCACTGTATCAAACAACCACTTGAATTTGTCATATCATGGCCCATGTCATATGAATCATGATATAAATTGCTGTTTATATATCAATAACTGTACTAAAAAATGCTGGGTTGTTTCAACCGAAATTTGGGTCAAATATAGACAAACCCAAATGTTAGGTTAACAATGTCATTTAAAATTTTAACCCAACTTCAACTTTCATTTTCAGCAGTACATTTTTTAATTACATTTTTAACTCCACATTTGGGTTTGTCCGTATTTTGAGCCAACTTTGGGTTGAAACAACCCAGCATTTTTTACTGGAAATTTCACAGAGAAAAACTAAATATCAACAAGGAATAACAAAACTTAGAAAATCTGTTCATTTCTGTGTGTAAAAATAGAAACCACAAAACTAAGTCAACAATCAAAAAATGTCATGGATGGGAAATGTTTATTAAAATTCACTTATTTACAGATGACAATGACTCTTGACATTACACAATGACTCCTGGCTTTCTTTAACACATGATGTCACCTTTTTATAAAAGTTTTTAGTATGTGTTGTGATGATATTGATATTTGGTTCCATTATATCTCATACAAATAATCGAAATTCATTCATTAGAATATCAATTTCCAAAAAAGAGAAAAAAAATCACCAGCAATACGTTTTATTATGCCACGTTGACTGTTGTGTGCAGGTATGATTTCCGTAAGAGAGTGGCAGATGTGCTAAACCTCCACATATCCAGAGTTTCCATCTTACCTGGTTCTTCTTCACAAAGGTCTGATGGGAAATGCCACGAGGTTCATTATCTGGTGTCAGGTACACAAAAGAATATGAAGTTTTTACCTCAGCTTCATGACATGCTAAAAAAACAGTGAGATCTTACGCATGTTTTCATAGACTAACGATTAAAAATATCTCATGTGGTTAATGATATATTAATAATGCTAACAATATAAGAGTCTGTATTAGTTCATACATTAATTGTTAATAATTAAATATGTAATTGTGGATTAATTCCATAATAACTAATTTTTTAACTAATAGTGTTAATTAATATGTAAATGAGCCAAAACCTTGTATTTCAACTTCCAGATAACATGACAGGTACACTAATATGCATTAATACATGATGAATTACTTCATTGTTAGTGCAAATTCATGTGCAAATTACTACAATTACTAAATGACTAGTTAATAATGACGTGCCCCAACAAGTAAAGTCATAACATAATGATACCTTTGCATATCTTTAGCTAATGATTAATTAAAGCAGACACCTGGAAGTTGGAGTGCATAGCTTTAACTAATTGTGATAATTAACACATTAATTTACACTATTAGTTAATAAAATATGTTATTAAGGAATTAATACACAATAACACAATAGCAATTCATGTATTACTTAATCTATTAATCATATAGTCTCTTTATTAGTTGCTCATGCAGTAATCATTAATTAATGGTTTAGTTCTTCATGAGTTATACATTAACTCGTGATTACCTGTGCATTTGTTAAGTATGAATTAATGCATTTTAGTGCACCCGTATTGTAAAGTGTTACCATAATAATAATCATATAGTCAAGGAGAAGAGCTGACAGAAAAGCGCCAAACTTGTGTTAGATCTTTTGAGGGTCTGGGGGTGTCTCTTCATATATTATTGAAGAAGTGATTGCTGTCCTCTGCTGAACTGACTTATGGTTTTTCTATCAAAACAATGAACAATCCAGTCCATTCAAAAGACACAAAAAAAGGAAAATTGCTCTGTAATCTGATGAGCTGGTGGAGCATAGAGACATGGTGAAACAGGAGAGCGGTATATGACAGAGGTCTATACCACAGGCATGCAAGGACAACAGAAGACATGATAGAAACTAAAGAAACTGTGGGGGGTTGCTATGTGGTTGCATACTTATTAGTGTTGTAGTTCTCAATAGGGCATAGTTGAAAAGATCGTTGTCATATTTTAAGCTGACTGGTCAAAAACTTTAAAACACTACTGGCAAAACATTGTTTTTCATGCACTGGTCAGTTTTGAGATTTTTGGTACATATTAAGGGTTGATTTTATTGCACTTCTATCTGTTTGCATCTGTAGATTTCAGTTGCAATAGGCCAACGTGTATTTTAAAAGACTGTTTTATCAAAATAATTTTTCTTCTCATCCACATTCAATACACCAAACTTTACAGTTTTATTTCTATCTATATTACGAAGGTTTTTACTGAGGGGTTTGTTCATATAACATTTGCTTAATTTTATACAATATTTATTCCTAGTGCAAACAAATTATTTCTGGCTGTTGACGGTATTTTCTGATTTATGGAGTGATACGAATATATATCAAAAATCCCTTCTGTAAAAACTCTTGACATTTTGGTGAGTCTTGATGTGTCAAAAAAAAACAAAAACAAGAATTTTTAACCTGGCTTTATCCAATGTTCAGATTTATGTTCTGGGAATTTATGCAAATAAGTGCATATTTAATTATTTAAACATATCTTCTTATACAAAAACATACTTGTAATCAACTGGTGAAGTATGATGATATCTATTAGTTCCTTTTTTATTCACAAGCTGTCTTGCCTTTAAATTAGAAAAAATCAACGTAGGTCATAAAACTGAACAAACTAGGTTGAAACTGTGGGGGGAATAATTATAAATGACCAAAAATTAAATAGACAGAAAGATAGAGACCTCATAAGAAAACCGGTCTTATGGTGTACCACAGGGCTCAATTTTGGGTCCAGTTTTATTTTTACTATACATGCTCCTCCCTTTAAATTCAATTTTTAGAAAAAAATATAACATCTCATTTTACTGTTGTCCAGAAAGAATGATGTTGTAACAATCTGTTTTCCAGGTGTAGTGAACCAGCAGAAGCTGAACTCAGTTAAGACCAGTGACAAGATGGGTGCGTTCAAAGAAACAAAGATGTGCTCTTCAAGTAAGCCTGAACTCTGTGTTTATCAACATTTACATCATGTAATTTTTTTTTATTACCCTTTTAAACCTGCTATATCTTCCTTTTTAAGGTGGAAATGCAGGACTGATGCTGGTCCCCTGCAGGATGTTATTGTCCGTCATAACGGCTGCAGTCTTTCTGCTCGGGTTACTGATGCACTAGATGGACTCTCAATGATCTCACTGCTTTTACTTCAATGCTTTAATAAACCAGGACCGGTTCACCCCATTGTTAAGAAGCCGTCAAATTGTGGTTTAACAGCATTTCGAAACGTCTTTAAATAAAAATAAATAAATAAACGTTCAGTCGAAAAAACACAGACAGCAACATAGTGTCGGCCCAGATCCGGGCCACATCTGGTACATGTGGATTCATGGACACTGGGTTTTGTCTACTGAATTTATTTATTTATTTTTGAAAAACGTTTCATCTGCTGAACAATCGGCATGTTGTTAACAACTGTACAATCCAATAAACACACATAAATTCAATACTTAATTAAATATTTCTGTTAAAGAACATATCTCATTTTATCATGTGCATTTTACACACCAATATTAATTTAAGAAGTTTATATGATCATGTTTCACAAACTTTTTGAACTTGCTGTACATTTTTTGTAAATTCATTGTAAATTCCTCATAAGCCTAACTTAATACATTACGATCCTTTATTCCCATGTAACTCAGATTTCTGTTGTGTATGTTTTATGATGCAATCCGCTTGAAAACAACACAGCCCTGGTTTTCATGCAACATGACTAGGCTATTATTTGTTATTTGAGCCTGTGTGTGTGTGCGCGCGTATGTGGTTTTGTGGATATCAGGTGACTTACTAAGATAATTACAAATATATAAAGCTACCATTCAAATGTTGGGGGTGGGGGTGTAAGTTTGAATAATAATAAAAATACTTTTCAACAAGTTAGTCAAAAGTGACAGGAACGACTTTTACATTGTTTAAATAAAATGTATTTCAAATAAATGCTATTCTTCAGAAGTTTCTACATTAAAGGATCCTGGAAAAAACTATCATTGTTTTCACAAAAATATTAAGCTGCACAACAATTTCCAACATTGATATTAATAAGAAACGTGTATTGAGCAGCAAATCTGCATAAAATGAAGGATGTGACTTTTCGGCTTTGATCACAGGAAGAAATTACATATTCAATTAGAATTGTTTTAAGAATAATATTGCACAATATTACAGTTTTTACTGTACTGATTAAATAAATAGGCCCATAGCCACTGTGAGCTTCAGATACTTCTTTTAAAAACACAATATAAATAGGAGATGTTTCTTTATCTCGTGCACCGGTCTTGTGGGGTACCACAGGGCTCAATTCTGGGTCCAGTTTTATTGTCTCTATACATGCTCCTCCCTTTATATGCAATTTTTACAAAATAAAACATCTCATTTCATTGTTGTCCAGACGATGCTCGTTGGTAATTTCCGTTACATTCCACGGTTGTTCTAGTTAACAGTGTCTGTTTGACTGCTTGAGGAATGTTGAATATGGATGTTGTTCTTTCTTCAGCTAAATGATGCACAGACAGAAGTCATCCTTTTTGGCCCCTATGCTTTCACAGAGACATTTGTCAATAAATTAGAACTCATGCAATGTTATTTTTATTCAGTCTTTTGACTAACAAATGAATGCTGTAGTCAGAGGCTGTTTCTATCAACTCCATATATAATATAGTTTAACTTGACTTAAGTTTTCATTTGGTCTTCATGGCAATACATGCCCACTAGACTTCTGTGAATCACAAATCAAAGACTAGAAGTAGGAGATTCCCATGTGCGCCGCCCGCAATGTGACTGGAAGAGGCAGCATGTCACGTGCCCACACACGTCATCACTGCAATGGCAGCTTCCTTCACACACTAACACAAGGAACAGCAGAGTTTTACCAATAGTTTACATTTCAGGACTCGCTTCTCCAAGGTAAATGGTAAATAGTTTGATGTCAGTCATTCACTATATGTGCTGCATGTTCAGAAAGCGCCAGTGGCTTGAGCAGCGTGAGACCTAGACGAGTGTTATTGTTGTCGCTTGCATAACATGCGTGTGTTTTGATAATCGAGGAAGCGTCTGCGCGCACCACACAATCGCTCATTTGATAAGATAGAAAAAATGTATCAATGTGCGTGCGAAATAAATAAACCCAAATATG
Organism: Pimephales promelas; assembly: GCF_988280905.1. Lineage (NCBI taxonomy): Eukaryota > Metazoa > Chordata > Actinopteri > Cypriniformes > Leuciscidae > Pimephales > Pimephales promelas. Next base: position 16,486,665 of record NC_142770.1, on the reverse strand, counting down.
TTTGCAGACTAGTCATATTTCTGTAATCGAACAAATTGTGTTTGGATTAACAGTACGGTACTGCCACACCTACCACGGATAAAATATTATACAAATAAATTCTTACTATTGTTTTGGTTTAATCTAAGTTTACTAATACATTGTTAAGTCCTCGTACGCTGCAAATATTTCGTCTAGAATAGATGAATACTCGTAAATTGACTGTATATTGTTTATATTGTTGAACTGTGGAGCCCGCTCACCCAATCAGCTGTCGATATGATAATTCCTTTGCAGTGATTGGATGATGGAACAGTTACCTCTCGGTGATGTAGCTTTTTGACAAAAAGCGCATGTTATTTGTGAATGAATAGAGCACGGCTAAAATATGTATCCACAAAAATAAACTGTAATATATTTAAAATATCTGTGACTTCAGTTTCCTGGAAGCCTTGCAAAGAAGCATTAAAGTAACTGTTTTATATACTGTAAAATCATAATGAATTACAATAATAGTCTCTCATAGAAAATCTGAATATTTAGTTATTCACTCATTTGAATCCTACATTCATTGATAACAATGACAGAATCTTTTATCTTTGAAAAACAATGTTTTTAGTGTTAGTCTTTTGCAAAAGTCCAATAAAGCTCTTCAATTTCGCTGTCAGTAAATGGTTGCGTAATGACAAAATAATAAGACGTTGACAGTAAATCTTTAACTATGGGATGGACACACTGTGCCACCTGAGAGACAGTCTGTGCAAGGTAAAGGTTAACAATCTCAGATCTTTCCAACTTTGAGCTCCACGTTAACAGTAAGACCTCAGGTTCACAGAGGGAAAATGGCTACAGGTAATTCACAAAAGCCTTTTTTACAGTTATACGCACTCTTGTACAGCCTGAAACCTTTTAACTTCTGTCGACACTATAATAACTTGTTGATTTCATTTCGATAGACTTGGAAATTGATCTGATGTCACTGAAGTATTAAAAAGTAGTCTAGCAGTGGTTTTAATTTATTACAATCTTATATCAAAGTTGAAAAATTCACAAACAGATTTACTAAATTAATTGTTTAGTTTGCATATAAATTTTGATTTCAAACAGGGATCATTCGAACTGAAAGTATAGTTGATTAGCATAGGCCTGAAAGTGAAAAGTTCATGTGTATTAGAATTCAATTTCGCCTAAAATATTACATTGGCAAATTACTGATTGTTTTTTTTTTACATTGTATTCATCATTGTGTAAATTTTGCTACTGATCTTTTTCTCTCTTTTCTCTCTGAACAGACGCTATGTCCCCAAAGATCACGGTGGAGTTGCTCCGGCAGCTCCGGCAGGCAATGAGGAACGGCAAGTGCATCGCAGAGCCCATCCAGGCTTACATCATCCCGTCAGGAGACGCACATCAGGTGAACCTGCTCTACAAACACACCAGCTGTGCTCCACTAATGCAAAACCTGTGATTTATAAACACACAGTCTGTGATTTATAAACTCTCCACCTTATAAACATTCAACCTATGATTTATAAACACACAGCCTGTGATTTATAAACATACCTGTGATTTACAAATATACAAACTGATTTATAAACATACCTGTGATATTCAAATATACAAACTGATTTATAAACATACCTGTGATTTACAAATATAAAAAAACTGTGATTTATAAACGTACCTGTGATTTACAAATATAAAAAAACTGTGATTTATAAACGTACCTGTGATTTACAAATATACAGATTGTGGTTTACAAATATACAGACTGTGATTTATAAACATACAGTTTTTGATTCATAAACATATCTTTGATTTACAAATATAGTCTGTGATTTACAAATATATAGACTGATTTATAAACAGACTATGATTTATAAACATCCCAGTGATTTACAAATATGCATAATGTGATTTATAAACATACAGTTTTTGATTCATAAACATATCTTTGATTTACAAATATAGTCTGTGATTTACAAATATATAGACTGATTTATAAACAGACTGTGATTTATAAACATCCCAGTGATTTACAAATATGCATAATGTGATTTATAAACATACAGTTTTTGATTTATAAACATGTCTTTGATTTACAAATATAGTCTGTGATTTACAAATATATAGACTGATTTATAAACAGACTGTGATTTATAAACATCCCAGTGATTTACAAATATGCATAATGTGATTTATAAACATACAGTTTTTGATTTGTAAAAATACCTGTGATTTACAAATATACAGTCTGTGATTTTCAAACATACCCGTGATTTACAAATATACAGATTGTGATTTATAAACATACAGTTTTTGATTTATAAACATATCTTTAATTTACAAATATAGTCTGTGATTTACAAATATATAGACTGATTTATAAACATACAGACTGATTTAGAAGCATCCCAGTTATTTACAAATATGCATAATGTGATTTATAAACATACAGTTTTTGATTTATAAACATACCTGTGATTTACAAATATACAGATTGTGATTTATAATCATAGCGTTTTTGATTTATAAACATATCTTTGATTTACAAATATAGTCTCTGATTTACAAATATATAGACTGTGATTTATAAACATACCTGTGATTTACAAATATGCATAATGTGATTTATAAACATACCTGTGATTTAAAAACATGCAGACTGTGATTTACAAATATACAGATCGTGATTTATAAACATAGCGTTTTTGATTTATAAACATACCTTTGATTTACAAATGTACAGACTGTGATTTATAAACACACAGTCTTTGATTAATGACAAACTGCCTGGGATTCACAAAAATCAGCCTAATAAATATTCAACCTGTGATTTGTAAACAAACAGCCTGAAATTTTTGTTAAAAAAACAAAACAAAAATCATTTGATTCCAACTTAAACATTCAACCTGTTATTTAAATATTCAACCAATGAATTCTAAATAGACAGACTGTGATATATAAAAATACAGAATGCGGTTTATAATCTCAGTGTGAACGCACTTATCACACTATTTATACTACATGTACAAATGGCATAGAATAGCGCACAAGTACGCAATTTTGGACGCTCCATCAGTCTTTGATTAATAAACATGAAGTCTGTCTGTACTTTATAACTGTACTGCATGTGATTTATAAACATCCCAGCTTAAAAACATTCAACCTGAGATTTATAAACATACGGCATGTGACTTTTTTGAACATTACACCTTATAAACATTCAACCTGTGATTTAAATGGACAACCAGTGAATTCTAAATGTACAAGCATACTGCATGTGATGTATAAAAATGCTGCATTCTAAACATTCAATGTGTGTGTATAGTGTCTCAGTCATGTTGAGTCGTTTGATTTCTATTTTGTGAATGGGCTTTCCTCACCCCCTCCTCTCTCCTCTGATTGTGTGTGTGTGTGTCCTCCTGCTGAGTGTTTTCTTTCATTCGGCTGGATGGTTAAATTAGCTGTAATTAGGACTGATTGCTGACAGAGATGATCTCACTTTTTCCCTCCGTCTCTCTCTTTCCCCCGCCGCATCTGTCCATCCCGCAGAGTGAATACATCGCTCCCTGTGACTGCCGTCGGGAATTCATCTGCGGATTCAACGGCTCTGCAGGTGTTGCTCTAAGTTTATTGAATTTTGGAATCTAGAGGATTGCAACATCACAATACCCCTTTAACTGGGTCACCGTGGAGATTTACATCATATTGGAACAATTATGTTTATTACAAGATATAGATTACTTGCATAAACAGAGATACATCAGTCAGACATGTAATCCCAGATAAACACACACAATTATCGACATTGCAACTACAAGAAGTGCCGTTCACCCCACCTCAATCTCATTCACCCAAAGAATGGGGAAGTAAAACGAGGATATGAGGTTCATATTTTATTACTGAGAGAGTGTGTGACCAAATTTAGCTTTGACTGCGGTGGTCAATGTGTGGAACAGACTCATTCAGGAGTGGCATGAAGCATAACCCAACATCCCTCATATACTACTAATAACAATTATAATCGTACATAATTTAAAAGTAATAATTTAATTATAATTACATTTAAATTAAAAGTTTAATAATAATAATAATAATAATAATAACTAATATAATTAATATAAATCAACAACAATAAATTAATAATTTAAATTAATAAATTATTAAAGTATTAATTTAGTAATAATGTAATCTATTTTTTAATTAGTTTGATATAATATTATTATATATCAAATATTGTTATATACAGTATAATTTAATAATAACTATTATATATTATACAGTATTACAATGATTGTAATTAATATTTCTAATAATAATTATGATAATTATAATAAAGTAACAAAAAAGTTATAATTGAATAAGAATAACAGTCATCTGTTTAAAATGTAAAATTTTAATAACAACAATAATTATAAATAATTATATATATATATATATATATACACACACACACTCAGGTGAAAAAGACATACAATTAAGTGTATTAAAAATGCTTTACATTATATTTGTATTGTACTAAAAACATATTTAAGTACATTTTTAATAAATTTAATTGTCTTGTATTGTCTAAATACGTCTTTTTCACCTGGGATATATATATATATATATATATATATATGTTAGTATTATAATTTTAGTATTTAATTTTTTATTGTTTATTAAGTGTAAATCTAATTGTTATTAGTTAATCATATTTAAATTACAATTATAATCATAATTATTATTATTTTAATTGAATAATAATAATTACAAATCTCAAAATAATTGAACAAAAACTTTAAAAAATGTACAAATCTTTTCTTTTTTTTCTTTTTTCCCCTTTTTGATAATAACAAGTTCTTCTGATTTTTGCCTAAATTTATAATAAACAAAAAAGCGCATGTTTGCAGGCTTTAGTTAAGTGCTATATTCATGAATGTTATTTCAGGGACTGCTATAGTCACAGAACAGCATGCAGCTTTATGGACCGACGGGCGCTACTTCCTGCAGGCCAGCCAACAGATGGACAATAACTGGACTCTGATGAAAATGGGTACAGTGCATGTTTGCTTAATTTTATGATATGCAGTTGCAAGGTCATTGTATGTGTTATCAGATCGCTGCTATTGGAAGCATGTTGGCCAAGGTGCCGCTTCTCATAAGCCATTAAAATACATTCATTAGAATATTTTCTTGGCTTTAATATTGAGCCATATTCCACCTACTTCACAGATCAATCTTGAGGTTTATTTCGATTAGTCTATATACACCGTTGTTCAAAAGAGCCATTTGAATATGATTGTATTTTTGTTTGGTCAGGACTGAAGGAAACACTGTCCCAGGAGGACTGGCTCATCAGCGTTCTCCCAGAAAACTCCAGAGTGGGAGTTGATCCTTGGATCATTGCAGCTGGTGAGGATTCGACAATAATACCTTTGAATATAAATATAGTTATGCACACAAATATTTTCATCCATTTTAGTAGGGGTATCATGCTACTTTTTCTTTTAGGAGAACATTATTTGGGTACAAATATATAAAGTTAATTTATATGAATCATTGTATTTTAACTATATATATATATATATAATTTATTCATTTTTAAATGGCTTGATGCTTGTGTATATTAGTTGGACTATTAAAAAATAAATAGTTATCCATACAGATATTTTCATTCATATTAGAGTGTATATATATATATATATATATATATATATATATATATATATATTCTGGAATATTTTATTTAAATAATTGTTTTAATATTTTGAATTTGAAATCATTTTAATAATTCAATAAATAATGAAAATTATGATTAATTGTTTAAATAGGCATAACGCTTCTGCATGGTTATCCATACAGATATTCATATTTTAGGGGTGTCATGCAACATAGTGATCTTTTTATCTAAATTTGATTTTACTTTTTAAACTTCATTGTATTCATATTTAACTTTTTAAAGTACTTTTTAAAATCATTTACAACTATTTTTTAAATGTTTGTTGCTTTTAACTGAGTGAATTCAAAAAAGAGTTTTAGTTTTCAATTGTATATTTCATTGTATTTACTTAGTTTTACTTATTCATTATCACTGAAGCATATTTTGACGGGCTGTGATAGATTAAACTGTTAGACTTTTTTATTATTGTGAAACTGTGACAGATTGAACTGTTAGAATATTTTTCAAAATATTTTTAGAATATATTTTTTTTTAATTTTACTCTTATGGAAAGATTTTAAATGGCCAGATCTAGTTTTAGAATTTGTATCTAAGATACAAAAATTAAAATTTTCTTTTTAAAAAAAAGAAAATTAAAAAAATCTCTTTCGCCCATGAATATAGCCGGCATGGTGTTAAACTATAAACAAACAAAGAAACAAACTTAATTTTACTTTACTTTTACTGTGGTTGCATTGTTAAACGTCATGTGGTGCATCAGCCGTCTGTGATTGTGTTTTTTCAGACCAGTGGAAGAACATGTCTAAGGCTCTGAGCAGTGCGGGTCACTCTTTAGTTGCGGTGCAGGAAAATCTCATTGACGCCATCTGGGAGGATCGGCCGGCTCGGCCCAGCACCAAACTCATCGCCCTGGGGCTCAAATACACCGGTCAGCACTTCTCAATGGAGAATAATTACACACTATATACATTTGATCATAACCAGTCAGAAATTTGTGCTGCTGAACATTGAGACATTTTTATGTTGTCGTTTCCCCTTGTAGGCCTAACCTGGCAAGATAAAATTACAGCTCTGAGAGGAAAAATGGCAGAAAGGAAGATTTCCTGGTTTGTGGTCACGGCTCTAGACGAGATTGCGTGTACGTATCAGCGTACATCAGTGGTCAGATCACGACCCAGCACTCGTTCTCCTCTCCACTTTCCTATTAGGAGAGCTCTTGAGTCAGATTAGCTTCGGTTGATGTTAATTATAGACTTGATTGCATGAGGCACAGAATGTTTTCACAAATATAGTAAAACCTCTAAAAATGACTTGATTACTGAAGGATTCAAAACATGAAATCTCACTTTCTCTCTCCAGGGCTTTTTAACCTGCGCGGGTCAGATATCGAGTACAACCCCGTGTTCTTCGCCTACGCCATCATCGGCATTAGCAGCATAAAGTAAAACTTGCATTCCTGATTCTTCACTTTATACTGCAAATTTCCGTTTCAAAAACATGCTCATTGCTGTCATCTGGTCCACATGTGTTATGTTAGATTGTTTGTAGACACCAAGCGTTTGTTGGACGCTGAGGTCCGGCAGCACCTGGAACTGGACGGCAAACCGGATCTGACCGTACAGTGCTTTCCGTACGAGTCCGTGTTCACGGAGCTGCAGGCGGTTTGTGCGATGCTGGCGCCCAAAGATAAGATGTGGATTTGCGACAAAGCCAGCTGCGCTCTTACACAAGTCATACCTAAGGTGGGTTAAGATGCTTTCGAAAAATTCAACTCGAGGGGAAATTAAAGCGGTCCCAAAATTGTCCCCTGTGGGACGCCGCATACAAAAGGGTCCTATTTGGAGGATAAATTCCCTATATTCACAGTAAATGTCTTATCCTTTTGGATAGGAAGTAACCCACTGTCATATTACAAAATATGTTATATTTTTAATGCTGTTTTATGCCTTTTTATGGTTGCAATTTGACCAGGTTGCTGTGCTCAAAACTTGGAAATATTAATATGGAAAAGAAGTCTAGATATTTAATTTTTTTTATCTAAAGTAGTTGGATATGAATAAATATTAATGTGTAATTGATTACAATTTTAATTGTCCAGGCCCACAGAGCTGCAATCCCATACACACCCTTATGTCTGGCAAAAGCCGTCAAGAACCCCACAGAGATCCAAGGCATGAAAATGGCACATGTAAGTCAACATGGCTAGAGATATTCCAGAAATCGTCAACTGTTTTTGCCTAATTAATCACAATATATATATTTTTTGTTATCCCAGATCAAAGACGCTGTGGCATTGTGCCAACTTTTTGCCTGGCTAGAGAAAGAGGTATAGTTGTGTACAATTTCTGTAATTTTATCCGCTAAATTTATTCGCGAAGACTTTGTTTTCCTAGTAAAGTTTCCTTATTGGTTGAATTGGTTGAAAATATAAGAGTATTTGTCATTTATATAGATTCCCAAAGGTACGGTTACAGAGATATCAGCAGCGGATAAAGCAGAAGAATTTCGCAGGTGATTCAAACATGATGCATTTGACTTTTAAAAATAACCTAATAGTTAATTTTCCCACACAAATTGACTTAAATAAAAACAGTATCATAATACTGATGCCATCATTGGCAGTACATTTAAAAAGCTAGATTACTTGTTGTTTTTCTATTATATGAGATTGTGGCACCACCGTCTGGTGATCTTGGGAACTGCAGACACTGAAGCCGCAAGAAAATTTGCTTTCAATTGAAAATCTTTTTTTTTTTGTCTATCTAGTCAACAGAAAGACTTTGTTGGGCTGAGTTTTCCAACCATCTCTAGTGTCGGTCCAAATGGGGCCATAATACATTACAGGTGGGATGCTGTTGTGATTGAGTATTTAACCATGCATTTAAAGTTTTTTTTTAAATTTATTTATTATTAAACTGTCTCTTTCTAATCTGTTGTTTAGCCCTCTCCCTGAAACCAACAGAACTCTTTCTCTTAATGAAGTGTATCTTATTGACTCCGGCGCTCAGTACAAGTAAGTTTGCAAACACGGCAGAATTAGCGCTTCATTTATTTTTTATTTATTTAAACATTTGTTTATATATATATATATATATATATATATATATATATATATATATATATATATATATACAGTGGTATGAATAAGTTTTGGCACCCATGCTAAAGTTCCCTAAAAAGAGGAATAAAAAAATCATCTTTTGGATATTGATCTTAATGCCTTAGTTAGAAAAATGAGGAAAACTCCAACCTTTAAGGACACAAATTTTCTTTGTGAATGAATAATGTATCATAAATAAATAACTGTTTTTCCTTAAAATACAGGGTGCATAAGTCAGGGCACCCCTATGTTAAATTCCCATAGAGTCGGGCAGATTTTTAATTTTTAAAAGCCAGTTATTTCATGGATCCAGGATAATATGCATCCTGATAAAGTTCCCTTGGCCTTTGGAATTAAAATATCCCCACATCATCACACACCATTCACCACACCTAGAGATTGGCATGGTTTTACTTCAGTTAGCCTAATAGCTGGTTTGATTTGCATTGAAAGATGATCTTATGGAAAGTACCCCATGCCAATCTCTAGGTGTGGTGAATGGTGTGTGATGATGTGGGGATATTTTAATTCCAAAGGCCAAGGGAACTTTATCAGGATGCATATTATCCTGGATCCATGAAATAATTTTAAAAATAAAAATCTGCCTGACTCTATGGGAATTTAACATAGGGGTGCCCTGACTTATGCACCCTGTATTTTAAGGAAAAACATTTATTTATTTATGATACATTATTCATTCACAAAGAAAATTTGTGTCCTTAAAGGTTGGAGTTTTCCTGACTCCAAAAGATGATTTTTTATTCCTCTTTTTAGGCAACTTTAGCATGGGTGCCAAAACTTATTCATACCACTGTGTATAGATAAATGAACATTTTTATCTTTGAAATCCAGAGATGGAACTACAGATGTGACTCGTACGGTGCATTTTGGGACTCCATCTGATTATGAGAAGGTAAAACATGTTTTTTTTAATTTCCTTCAAGATCAAACTAATAGTCTGAAAAGATACTAACAGTACCGAAAATGTGATCTCTACAGGAATGCTTTACATACGTGCTAAAGGGACACATCGCCGTCAGCGCTGCAGTTTTTCCCAATGGTACAAAAGGTGCGTCCGCAACTTGAGGTTTGGTTTGTTTTGGAGCAGTTTGAAGTGCTCGAAAGCTGTGAAGAGTGAGGTTATGTGCTGTTTTCTACAGGTCACCTGTTGGACTCGTTTGCTCGTGCTGCTCTCTGGGACTCTGGGTTGGACTATCTTCATGGTACCGGCCACGGCGTCGGATGTTTTCTTAACGTGCACGAGGGTCCATGTGGCATCAGCTATAAAACCTTTGCAGATGAACCTCTGGAGGCCGGAATGATTGTCAGCGATGGTACAGAAACACACTTACTTAATTTTGTACTTAAGTTTTTTATAAGGCAACATTATTGCAACTCTGCCTCAGATGTGGTTTAAGTTTATGGTAAAGTTGGTTCAATATATTTGAGTCTTGTGCATGTTTAATTCCAGAGCCTGGGTACTACGAAGATGGCTCGTTTGGCATTCGGCTGGAAAACGTTGTCCTGGTCGTTCCCGCAAAAACCAGAGTAACTACTGCATCAAACCACTCCATAATCAATTCATATTTATGCTGAGAATAAACATACATTTTCTGATACATCTCGTTTCAAAGGTACATTTAAAAAATATTTGTCACATTTACGTGATGCTTCCTCCACACCAATAGGTGTCAGTATTGAGTCTAAGATGTAACAGCACAAATTAAAATTAAAAATGACATTTCAGCTTTTATCAGAGAATGTCTAATTGAAGAGAATTGGCACTGGCTGGTTACTTCCGGTTTCTGGACTGGCTGCAGTAACACGTCTCTGTCCATGCGGGGGCGCTCGCGGTCGAGTGCAGAATGAATGGGAGTCAATGGGGTTTCATCCCCAGAAATCCACTTTTCTCAGAATGTAATTTTTTGTCAAGTAATTTGAAAGTTGCATTCAAAAGGGAGTGCAAAGAAAATACACTCAGTTCACTTATCTGTTCTAAAAATCAGTTTAAAAATGTGATGACGTCACACAATAGCAGAATGCTAGCGTTTTCCGGCCAACAACGGCCTAACCTGCAAGACATCGAAAGGACATAAGTACTCGTTCATTCGACTTTTGGCCTAAAATCTATATTGAACTTGTGGAATAAACAATAAAATCTATGTTAATTTAACGGCAAGCAGGTGAAAGAGACAATTTTAGCCGTTTAGCCCCATAGACTCCCATTCATTCTGCTCTCGCCCGCGATCACCTCCAGTGGAATTCTAATGGAACTGCAACCAAGATGATACACAACGGGGCTAATAGGAAGTGCCAAGGCTCTCCGTTAGACGGGCTCTGCTTTTATCTTCCTTTTTTCAGTCCTTCACACCAATAGGTGTCAGTATTGAGTCCAAAGCATAACAAACTAAACCAAAAACTATTTAATTTGCGTTTGAGAGCTTTTATTTCAGCTTTCAACATCATTTTTTTTTCAGTATAACTACAGGAACAGAGGCAGTCTGACCTTTGAACCCCTCACCCTGGTCCCCATCCAGCTGAAGATGATCAACACAGACATGCTCACGCAGAAAGAGGTGAGAGCAGACCGATACTACTGGTGCGTTCTATTATAGCCAACGAACTGACTCGGACCTCGGATTTGACGTCACGTCCATACTTCAAGCGTTCTATTATGTTTTGCGTGTCCGAGTCGGAGAAAAAAAATGGACGCCACCCGGAAAGCTGTTATAATGGTAGCACCCCAGATAGCAAACTGACATTGAATCAACGTGGAAACAACGTCTCTCATGACATTGAAACAACGTTGATTTTGCTCATCGAATTAACGTTGAACGAACGTCAGACGCGACATTCTTCAAAGCTAAATGAAAATCGAAAATTGTTTTGCTTTCATAACGTTGAAACAACGCGTTGATTTCAAGTTGATTTTCCGTTAGTTTTGAAAGAATGACGCGTCTGACGTTGGTTCAACGTTAATTCGATGAGCAAAACAATGTCAGATCAACGTTGTTTCGATGTCATATTTCCACGTTGATTCAATGTCAGTTTGCTATCTGGGACTGGCCGAGTACCAGGCACTTACATTAAAAAAATAAAAAATATTATGACTACACCTTCATCAAAACGCAGCCATTGAACTAATAATATTCACTTTATTTAATGTTTTTCATGTTAATCTTCTGTTAGCAGCGCTAGCAACGTTACTAATTGCACTCACAACAACCGATTCCCATACCTACAGGAGACGCAGTAATACGAGTGATTATAATCGTCATTTAAAATACCAAAGCGGTTCAAAAACAATGAAAACAATTCATTCTTACAAGTCACAGGGCGCAGCCATCTTGAATTCCGAAACTGAATTCTTGCTCGGTGTCCTCACGGTTGTCCGACGTCCGTGACGTGAAATCCGAGGAAAGGGGGCGTGTTGCTAGGCAACGTCTGTCGTCCGATTCGGATCTCTGAGACGGATGAATAATAGAACCGACCGAGAATAATGGCCGACTACTTTATGTAAAGTTTTTTTATTTATTTATGTATTATTAGTGGTTAGTTTGTTAGTTTGTACGATAACTATGAAAAAGTCTTGCAAACATTTTTATAAGTGTTTATTTCAAAAATAAAGTCAAAAAACAACAACTGAAAAGAAAATGATTAGAGATGCCTTAAGCCCAAAGCGACTGATAACGTGCCCGACACATTAGAGCGCACCAGAAAGTTTCATTCTTGTCCAGTGTCGGCGCTATTTCGCATGAAAACTTGCGAAAACCAAAGTATACATTCAGGGCTTATGCTTGAGACAGCTATATTGTGATAATTCACAACATTTGTATGCATGAATCCTTGAAACCTCTATGACAATGTTTTTGTTAAAGCGTGGATTGCTGTAGTAATACATACTTGTCATCCTGCAGCGTGATTGGGTGAACGACTACCACAGGAAATGCCTGGAGACGATTGGAGCAGAGCTTGAGCGGCAAGGCTGGAAGGAGGCTCTGGATTGGCTGATCCGGGAAACACAGCCGATTGTCTAAAAATGTTGTTGACAGTTGTAACGGTCGCCAGTGATTTTTTTTTTTTTTTTTTTTTTTCCTGTTGTTCTCTTTCAGTCTTCGCTTCTCTCTGCTTTTCTGGTGGATATATTTCACTTTCTGCATCTTTTGTAAAGCACACTTTCAGCTGTTTTATTCGCTAATTAAAAACTGTGTGGAAAAAGACACTGCCTTTTACTTTTGCTCATCCAGAGGAATAATTGATCCAAAAAATGATTTACTTAAGCTAATGTTTTTACAAACCTGTATGACTTTCTCTGAAATTCAAAATTATATTTGGAATATATATATATATATAACCTCATATATTAACCATATCTAAATCCATACTTTAATTTTGTGTGAGGAACAGATGTAATTAAGCTAGAATATAGCGTAGAAGTCATGATTTTTTTTTTTTTAGTCATTCACTTTCATTGTAAGAAAAAGAGCAGCGTGAACATTCTGCTAAACGTCTCTTTTTGTGTTCCACATTAGAAAGTACATGATATGGGTGTTGGATGACATGACGGTAAATACTAACTCTCCAGGACTATCTACAGCTGCATGTAAAAAATGGGCGGGACTAGGGTGATGCCGCTCTTGGGGTCGCTGGCGTAGTCCTGCAGCGTGAGTGGAGTGTGAGGGGGGATCCTGTCCTCCTCGTGTCCCACCGGCAGAGGGTTGGTGTAGATGTAGTGGATCCGTGAGTTGTCCTTCGGCCCCTCCTGTCGTCTGAAAAGGGTGAGCGGGTTACGGAAACTATGGGTTTTCTTCACACAAGTAACACCCACTGGCTCTTCGGGAACCTCGCAGGCCACGGCGCTCTCATAGATGCGTGCCCTCTTATGCTTCCTGTGACACAATGTAGCATGACAGCTTTTAGACACAATTTAAGATCCAATAAGAAGATATTGACCAAATAACACAGCAGTTAAGGAACCATTGATGATGAAGGGGAAAGTAAGATGGGAGGAGAAACTAAATTGAAATGCTTTTGAGCTCTCTTGCTTTGGAAACGTTGAAAATTGCTTTAGAGACTATGGATTTACTCGCAAAAAAAAGTTGTTTTTTTTTCAGTGTTTTATTCAGTGTTAATATTTCAATTAATTCGCATCCATTGAGAAATAGTGTCAATCACAAAACCTTTGTGATGGAAATGAGCTTGGATGAAAAATGTTTCTCTGGGAAACGCAACTTCTGCAAACAAACGTAAAAGCGTTTAAATAAATTATATTTAATATAGGCTACAGTACAACTTTGATTTGACTTAAAAAAATATTTTCAAAAGTGAGAAGAAAAGCAATATTTCGATGCTTTGGAAAGCGTGTGTGATGGTAAAAAGACAAACTTTTAGTTTTAACCCTTACAAATAAATATATTTTTAATTTCAATGAAGTTGCCATAATGGCAAATGGTGGTTTGATAATGTTTTTTTTTATTAAATATTTTGTATTTTTAGGGGATTTTATGGTACTAAATTATATTTATGCAGTTGTAAGTATAGTATTTATTTATATATTTGTTATATAGACCTGAAAATGAAATTTCCAACTTAAAACTGTCATAATTCTTGAATGCTTTTGTGCAGACTTACGTTTGTTTTGGGGTTTTTTAAAGAAGTGGTAGATTACTGCTTAAGTAAAAAAATAAAAATAAAAAAGCTATAGAATTTTACGTTTATTGTTATGAATAATTCACAAAAATACTATTTTCAATTTTTATATGAAAAATATATTTTCCGAGGCATATTTTCCTTGTCAATTGTTCTGCCAAATTCTGAGATTTGATTTAATGCAAGGACATTACATTATTTCTTAAGTGTGGTTTAAGTGTCCAAATAATTTTGGGCCTATTTCTCAAGTCTGTTTACTCACCGTCTGTGTCTTTGATATGAGATACAGGTGATGATTCCTGTCACTGTCAGGATGCACAGAGCTATTGCAGAAAGCATGATGTTGAACACTTTGACTTCTGTGTGAGGAAAAAGAGACGATTGTTTTCATGGATAAAAAATTAAGCATTATAGACTTTTAAAGAACATTCAGCACATATTTTGAGACAGAACGATAAAGCACATTTTTAAAACTTACTCACCATAGAGAGTGGCTTGTGTTTCTGTCTCGTCTGGTTCCAATGAGGCCGTCCCGTTAAGAGACAGAGTGATCCCCGTAAGGCTCATGTTGCTGATAGCATAAGCCAAAAGTGACCAACAAACTGTATGGTCTGGAAAGGGGTGGTCAGAATATTCATTAGTATGAAGCCATGTGACTCAAGTGGATTTGGTTCCATGGAAACAGCACAACCTCGTCACCCCACAGTGGCCCCCTAAATTAATTCAACCAGTTTGAGGTCCTTAAAGATCCAGGTCACATCCCAGAAACCACAGCAAAACACTGACAGTTATTTTGTGCACAATCCAAAGAAAGAGGACAAAATTCATTTGGAAAGTCGTAAAATAAAATGGGAATTTTTCATAACGTATAGGCTATAAATCTCCTTTTAGCGGCGGTGCCTGTTGCAGTGTGAACAGATAATAAACACAAAGCCTATATTCATTAGCGTTCATGCTTCATTTCATCTGGGACTTTACGAACAAAAATACGCAATTAACTCTGGCACTCGACATGAGAATGCTGGGAAATAATCCCATGATGCTCACACGTTTCCCACATTGTTTACAATGCACCGCACATTGATTTGCCTTCAAATTTATTTTCTGGAATAGTTTTGGTTTCTATTATTAGTCAGACAGTCCTACTGGACATTCTATTTACAAGATTAACATTTCCTATGCGTCAGTTTCACAAACAGCCCAATGCGCTCGCTGGCGCGGACATTTAAGAAGGGATGGATATTTGCTTCAAGTGATTGGTTTGGTGAGTGAAATTATATTTAACTTTCTGTTTATGTATAATTTTCTTTAGATTTTCTGTCTAAAACGCCAACTGCTCCGTCTCCAAAACGGCCGTACGCATGGGTCAGAGTTTGCAGAAGCAAAACGTGCATGCGCCCATTTTCCCGTCAAGTTTGTTTTTGTAAAGAACAATTTATACGACGGAAGTAGCGTTGGTCCACGCCTGGTCTTTGTGCGTACGCAACGGTTAAAAAAAATGTTGTTTATCCTATATTTCACCGTGGGATGATTACTGAGAAACGCAATTTCGATTTATTTTTTATGTCTGGTACCTAGCCTATATGTGACGAAATTGACAATAACTTTGACCTTGACCTTGACCTTGTTATTAAATGAGGCCCCAGAAACAGTCCTGCGTGCATTTAATGCTGCATATTTATACCTGAGAATGCTTTGACGCGTTTGCACAGCGCATGATGAGGGAACATCTGCCAATTCCACCAGCGTTAAACAGCCTATAATTTGTAGCCTATAATTTAAAATTATTTTTTTTAAATTCCAAAGCTTAGAAGCAATACTGCCTTGAGTAAATTAACTTGTTTAAGATAGCCTAATGATTCATAAAACATATAATTATCAGTTAAGCCTATTTACTTCACTGACACAGACGAAAATGAAAGACTATCAGTCAAAGTTCAGGAGGGGAAGAAATAGGGCAGGATAAGGAGACTGAGGAAAAAAAGATGTAAATGAGAAGAGAGCAGGCTATTGACAAAATAATCGAATGCCCACTGACATGGTTTTAAAGCTATTTATTAGCTATCCCTTTTTTGGCCTTCAAAAGTCTTAAATTGCACATAATTTGGTCAGAGAAATCAAAATTTTCTTGGGGGAGGCCCCTAAATAATTTTAACATAGTATTGTCATTAAATCAGTGTAGGGCCAAAATAAAACCATTAAAATATCAAGTAAATAAATGACAGGCTTCTTGGTGCCACAGCAACACCCAAAAAGTATTGCTATGCACCTACACAAAATTTGAGGGTTCCCCCACATGGCAAATCCCACTTTAACCACTGCCAACACAGTAGCATATTTTTTTGAACGATATTTGAATATTTTGTAAAGATGTGTCATGTGAAGTCTTTTAGAGTCTGAAACTGATTAAAAGTGTGTGGAATGTGCACTTTTTTAAAGTGTGTTGCGAAATATTTATGTAGCCTATTCATTTTAAATATAGCCTAATTTATAAAAGATTTTTGGTTTGCAAAGCCCACTTCTTCTTTTGCAATTTTCCCTAATAAAATAGACATAATTGCATAATGTAGATTTTCGTTTTGTCTTTCAAATTTCTGAAAAAAAAAAAAAAAACATGCACCCAAGTTTTCTACAAATACAGGTTTCTAAATATCTTCTAAAATCTTGAATAAATATAAAACACGCAAAATTGTCTTTTATTCCAATACACAAAAATCCCAAGTGAAATGTTTTTTGTTTTTTTGTTTTTTTATCATAACGGGATAAAAAAAAATCATATATGGGCTAGTATTTTATGTGGGATAGCCTATCTTTGATTCTGTTATTGATACAACATTTGTTTTGCATTTTCCTTGCTTTGGTAGCCATGTTTGACATAGCCTATGTGTTAATCAATGAAAAGGGGAGGATAATACATTAGCCTATGTAGGTCCAGGTTCAGGGTTAGTGTAGTTATTACAGTCACTGTCTGCTGTGTACATGGGGAACGGGACTGTAAAAGTACTATTAAGTGGGTTTTTTTTTCAATAATATAATTTTCCAAGTTTTTGCACACTTGTTCCCTATTGACGAAAGTAACGCCCTTGGCCACTCCCTCTCCATTTAACGCGTTGTATGAGCTGAGGTGTGCGTGTGTTTTCACTGTTTGTTGTGACGGACGACGAGCAGAGATGTCAGGAATTGCGGCGAAGCTCCAGCAAAACAGGGCTCGGGCAGCGGGCTTCGGTACCAACGCCCAAGCGTTCAAGTTCCTCAACCAGGACTACGAGGCGCTCAAGCGCGTGTGTCTGGAGAGCGGACGCTTATTTCAGGATGACATGTTTGAAGCCAATACATCTGCGCTCGGGTTCAAGGAACTGGGACCAAACTCCTCTAAAGTGCGCGGGGTTGAGTGGATGAGACCAAAGGTAGGTGTAACACAGACCTTTTATAGCTATTTATTTTATTTTTTTTTAATGAACCTTTTGTAGCCATGTTTCAATATATCATGGACATATTTGCATGTTTGAAGTAGGCTATTGTAACACATACTAAACATTCTTCTCCAAGAGTAACCAACTCTTACAGTTTTGCTTTAGGCTAAAAGTGGGCATCACCTTGCTCATCTCGTTCAGTGTTCTGTAATTACTCCGGAGCTCCCTGTATATCTGGGTGTGTTCACCATCATTTGTTTTTTGAGGCACTATGAACAGGAAGAACAAGTTTCACTTGTCAATAGTAATTCAGTCAGATCATTGAACTGAAAGATGAATGTGTTTTCAAAAACCATCCAGGCGGCCATGATAGAACAAAAAGTCTTCACGATTGACCATGTAAAGCCATTGATTGTTAGTCTGAACCAAACGGCTTCAGTGCCAGACAGACCAGGAAATGATATGAACATATGCTCCCCAAAGTGCATTATCATTTTAAATGCTGCATGCGCTGCTTTGTGAGCCGTGTTATGCAATACTGGTTGCCAGAAGACCTTTTAGAGTCAATTAGAGTAAATATGATCCTTACAGCTGGGATAATGGATGGTTATTGTTGTGTTCAAGAATGGTGTCCAGCTTTTTTCCCCAGGTATAGCTGCATTCAAAACATTTTTAGAATAAATATCGTGGCCTAATGGTTCGAGAGTCTGACTGCGGGTTTGATTCTCAATACTGGTAGGAAATGACTTTGAGAAAGGCACCTAACCCCCAATCGCTCCCTGGGTGCCTCACCAAAATGGCTGTCCACTGCTCTGGTTGTGTGTATGCACTAACTTCGAGAATGGGTAACCATCCTTGGGCTTCACATGTCACTTATTACTTATTATTGCTTATACTGTAGGGTATACATCATTAGAAAACCTTTGAGATTTCTTGAGCGCTGTGGCTATTGAAGAACACAAGATGTACTTGTCACTTTTCACAAATACACTTTTGTGTCCATATGGGCTACTTAAGAAAACTCCCACATTTTTGTTGTAAAAACTATTACATTTATTAGGATTATATA
This sequence comes from Pimephales promelas, assembly GCF_988280905.1. Taxonomy (NCBI): domain Eukaryota; kingdom Metazoa; phylum Chordata; class Actinopteri; order Cypriniformes; family Leuciscidae; genus Pimephales; species Pimephales promelas. The sequence continues at coordinate 16,467,790 of NC_142770.1, read as the reverse complement.
CTATCTGCTATTATATTAAAGTAACTTGTCCATCAGAGGTCTTGATAGCCTAGTATTCATCATTTAAAATCATACAAAAATATAATAATTTTGACAAACTGTTGGACTGAAATTCAGTGTTATGTAAAGAAAATCGTAACAAATTTGTAATAATTAAAATGCAAACAATTTACGAATGAAAAAGCTCATTTTTGGCTATATCCAACATTTTCAACCCTGTTATGACTTGCCCCCTTATAGAACATGTAACATTCATTAAAATCATAACACCTAAGAAGAAACAACATTTGCTAGGAGGGCAAAATAATCTAATTTGTTTTATTTAAGCTAATTTTGCAACCCCATTTCCCTCCTGTTGTAAAAAAAAAAAGAAACTTAAATTTCATTTGAATGCTTCCAATGGCGGAAAGATCAAATTCCTCAAAGGAGTATTTCACTTTTAAAAAAACTTTTGCTGATAATTTATTCACCCCCATGTCATCCAAGATGTCCGCTTCTTTCTTTCTTCAGTCGAAAAGAAATTAAGGTTTTTGATGAAAACATTCCAGGATTTTTCTCCATATAATGGACTTCAATGGGAACCAAACGGTTAAAGGTCCAAAAGACAGTTTCAGTACAAACTGCAAACTGTTCAAAGGGCTTTAAACGATTCTAGACGATGAATAAGGGTCTTATCAAGCGAAACGATCGCTCCTGTAAAAAATAAATAACAAAGCGCTCTGTACTGTGATGCACGTTCGTGACTCTCCTGTTCGAACTCGTTCATCAGTGTTGTAGTCGAGACCACCTCACTCGAGTCTTTTATTTACTTTTAATTTACTTTTTAGAGAAATCCCTTTTTTTTTTTTTTTTACTGAATTTACTGAAAAAAATATGATCTGTTTAGGGTCAAAAGGCCACATAGTAGGTGGTGTTAAAAGTAATTTTATTACAATTTGTCATGCGCAGTTGCGCACTAGAAAATCACCAATCACTGGGCGTGTCAATCAATTTAAAGAAATACTTTATTAACATACATTAATAATCATGAAAAATATTTTTAATTGAACCCGAGTGGACTCGGGAATAAGTCCGAGTCCTAAAAAAAAAATGTTCGATTACGAGTCAATTCCGAGTCCAAATGCACACGAGTCCATGACAAGACCAAGACCATTAAAATATGGTCTCGAGACCGAGTCCGAGACGAGTCCGAGTCTCGAGTACTACAACACTGTCGTTCATTAAAATGAACGAATCTTTTTCCGAGTCAATTCGTTTGACTCAGAAAAAGATTCGTTCATTTTGATGAACGAGTTCGAACAGGAGAGTCACAAACGTGCACGGCGAGCATTTGAGCTTATAAAACTTAAACTTTGTTATTTATTTATTTATTAAATGAGCGATTCGTTTCTCTTGATAAGACCCTTATTCATCGTCTGGAATCGTTTAAAGCCCTTTGAACAGTTTGCAATTTCCACTGAAACTCTCATTTAGACCTTGAACCGTTTGGTTCCCAATGAAGTGCATTATATGGAGAAAAATCCTGGAATGTTTTCATCAGAAACCTTAATTTCTTTTCGACTGAAGAAAGAAAGACATGGACATCTTGGATGACATGGGGGTGAGTAAATTATCAGCAAAAGTTTTTTGAAAAGTGAACTACTCCTTTAAATTGTACATTTTTACATATAACCACAAAATATCTAGCTCCTTCTGACTTGCATGTTACGTAAGCAACGTTTTCAACCCCATTACCTTCTTGGCCCTATTTTGTTTCCTATTGTATGGATGAGCCATGTGATCTTGTTGATTCAGCAATTAACTCATCTCTTGTTAAGGTAAACCTGTGATTCATATTTTTGGAATGCATGTTTTGTCATCCAGCAACTGACGTCCAACCCAACGTTTATTAGTGGAGGAGCGACCAGAACGGATATCTGCCAGGGTGCTTTGGGTGAGTCCATGTACCTGTAATATTAGCCTATTGTTGATCTGCTGAAACTTTAGAAATGTTGATAACAAAAGATCATGTACAGAACTGCCCCATATAGAACGGCCATCAGAAGACACAAAGGCATTTTGTTGCTGGTTGAGTGAGTTGGTCATCAGATTTGTAACACACTATTTCAATATGATCCATTTTTTTAATTATTACATTGTCTATTTTCTAATATCTGGGAATTATATTAATTACATATCTTAAAGAACTATTCTGAAATGAAAATAATGAGAAAATGAGAATGGAAAGAGTTTCTATTGTAGAATACGGAAAAGGCCGAAACCTTTTTGTCTTGGTTGCAACTCTAAATCACAAACAAACACATAAACACACCCTGTCAGACCTGCTTTATTCGATATTACCCAAACACTTTTCAAACGCCACGGGTTTCACACAAACATGTCCCTAAAGTTTTCCACTCTATCTGAACCTCTGATAAGAATCACAATCATGCTGCATTTGCTGAGTATATGCCACATACTGTCTATAAAGAATGCAAATGAGTTTGCAAAGTGTGTAGGAGCAGGAACAATAGGATGGGTGTTGTCCCGAAGCATTGGAAAACATCAAAAAGCTTAGGTCGATGACAATTTACGCTTCACCAATGATATCGCAGCATGTCACTGTTGAAGTTTTGCTTACAATAGTGAGTTTGTAGTTTTGAACACAACATGATATCTGGTTTTCCAGGGGACTGTTGGCTTCTAGCTGCCATCGCTTCTCTTACCCTGAACCAGGACGTCTTCGGCCGCGTCGTCCCGTCCGGTCAGAGTTTTGACGGAGACTACGCTGGAATATTTCATTTCCAGGTTAACAGCCTTTCGTAACATAAAAGCCAACAAACCAAAAATATTACGACTGATTTTACTTTTTTATGGGCAGTACGAATACGGATTATTTGAATGTTTAAAGGGATAGTCCACTTTGAAATTAATTTTTGGTGTGTTTTATCTTACCTCAAGGGCATCCAAGATGTAGGTGTCTTTGTTTCCGCAGTAGTTTCAATTTTGATATTTTTAGGTCAAACCGTTCTTGTCTTGTCTCATATAATGGAGGTCTATGGTCACCACCTCAAAGAGCATGCACAGAGAAGTCCAAATTAAACATGATTTAATGACTCGTAAATGTAAGTACACATTGATGGCCTAAGACACGAAACGAGCGGTTTGTGTGAGAAAACGAACCGTTTTTATATTGTTTTTACCTCTTGTAATCACAACCATAAAGTTCCTGCACCCTCAGATCAGATGTGGTTACAAGAGGTAAAAACAATATAAAAACGGTTCGTTTTCTCACACAAACCGCTTTTGCATTTACGAGTCATTAAATCATGTTAATTTGGACTTTTCTGTGCATGCTCTTTGAGGTGGTGACCATAGACCTCCATTATATGACTGACAGACAAGAACGGTTTGACCTAAAAATATCAAAATTGAAAATACTGTGGAAACAAAGACACCTACATCTTGGATGCCCTTGAGGTAAGATAAAACATACCAAAAATTAATGTCAAAGTGAACTGTCCCTTTAAGTGTCTGCTAACTGATATCCTGAACATGGCGTACTATTAACATAATATACATTATTTATGTTCTTATTAATTGATTTATTTCCACACTCAGTATTAATATTGTTGTTATTTATGAGAAATTGTCTCCGATCTTAAAGTAAACGCTATTAAGCTACACATTTCTCACTTCCCATGAAGACGTTTGTCAAATGTTCCCCCGTTCACATATGTCCATGTCTCTTCAGTTCTGGCAGTACGGTGAATGGGTGGACGTGGTCATCGATGACCGACTGCCTGCAAGAAATGGAGAGTTGCTGTTCGTCCACTCCGCCGAGGGAAATGAGTTTTGGAGCGCTCTGTTGGAAAAGGCCTATGCAAAGTGAGGATTTGTATATTAAAAGTATTGTTTACACCTGCTATTTAGATGCGATCACAAGTAGACAGCGCTAAATACAGGTGGTAAACATATGAAGTGAAAACGCATTAGACTGGATTGCTTTCGTAGTGTAAACGCTCATGTGATCGAATGTGTTTCGAACCGTCACACAAGACACCTTAACACCAGGTGCAAACACGGCCTAAGAAAAATGTTTGTTTTGAGAACTTGGCACTGAAAAGTTATTTTGAAAACTACGTTTTTAAGAGTATTATAGCATGACTAAATGGAGTGGACTTCCTCAGAAGTAAAAGCGGAAAAACGTCTTCCTTGTCCTCAGGCTGAACGGCAGCTATGAAGCTCTCTCTGGTGGCACCACCACAGAGGGATTTGAGGATTTCACCGGAGGCATCGCTGAGGTCCACGAATTGGCGAAAGCAAGTCCAAATCTCTTCAAAACCATCCAGAAGGCTTTGAGCTGGGGCTCACTGCTGGGCTGCTCAATTGATGTGAGAAACTTCATTTGTATGTATATAACCTTGCAATTATGAGCAGTTTGTAACCAGATCTGTTAACTGTCAGTGAACATAATTCACTGAGTCACGAGTAACTGGTTCTGTTTTGTTTCCGCTTGCTTTAGATTACAGACAGTGCAGATTCAGAGGCGATTACAAGTCAGAAACTGGTCAAAGGACACGCCTACTCACTTACTGGTGCCGAAGAGGTCGGTGCTGAGGAGGATTTTTAAGCATTTCTGTGTCATTGGTTTGCATAGATTAAATTTTGCTCGGTGTCTGCGCAGGTGGAGTACAGTGGCAATTTAACCAAACTAGTCCGGATCAGGAACCCCTGGGGTCAGGTGGAGTGGACCGGATCCTGGAGTGATGGGTGTGTAAACCGGGGTTGGCTTCAAAACTCACAATGTGACATGTCTGGAGATTGATTAGCACATAAAGCTATAATTCTGGAATCCGTTTGAGGAGAAGAGGTAATGCAGGTGGTGTTGCGGAAAGGAACCGCACCCAGCCATGACTCCTGTCGGACATGTTTACTATGGGAGAGACCTGAGTTGCTATGGGAACTATGATTAAGCCCTTGTGCCCTCGGGTGTTGAAGAACAGGTTCAGTGACTCGCATCCTCCTTGTCACGCTCTTCCTCGTTTCACCGCTAAATCAACAGACTATAAAATACTTGACCTATGTACACTTGACTCATTCAAATGAATATTTTTAATAAGCAAGGATGCATTAAATTGATCACAATTGATAGTAATATTAAAATAAATGCTGCACTTTTGCTCTTTCTATTCATGAAAAAATTCTGAAAAAACCGTATCATGGTTTCCACAAAAGTATTAAAGAGATGCATTGAAAATAGCAAGCTGGATTTAATCATTTATCTGTTTTAATGACCTGCAAATTCATTAACGGTCATGTGATTGGTCTTTAGGTCGACAGAATGGCGTCAGGTCAGTGACAGTGACCGTGAGAAACTGAACTGCAAAGCAGAAGATGGAGAGTTCTGGTAACCTGCAAATGTTTTATTTATTCATTTTTCTAAAATTTTATTTAGCATTTTTTCCTGTTGTGTTGTCTTAGATCATTGACAAAATATATCTCTTCATTGTCATACTCAGGATGTCGTACTCTGATTTCCTGCGTCTTTACTCGCGGGTGGAGATCTGTAATCTGACCCCTGATGCTCTGTCAGATGACAGCGTCAATAAGTGGGCGCTGTCTAAGTTTGATGGCAACTGGAGGAGTGGATCTACTGCTGGAGGCTGCAGGAACTTCCCAAGTAATCAACTCAATCTACTGCCTCATATATTACATTATATTATATCGAATCTTTTTACAAGAATACAAAAAAAAAAACAATACTAAAAACAACAAAAAGCCAATCAAAATAATACTAAACAAAATCAACAAAAAAGAAAACAAAAGAATATAAAAAACAACTGCAAAAAACAACAAAAAGGAAACAAAATAATATTAAAAAACACAACAGCACAAAAACTTTTAAAAAATCTAAACAAAATCAACTAAAAAGAAACAAGAATGACAAACTAAACCAGCAAAAACAACAAAAAGATACTTAACAAAAAGAGCAAAAAACAAAACTAAAGTAAACTCAACTAAAACAGCAAAAAAAAACTAAATAAAAACTAAACAAAAAACAAAGAATATGAAAACAAAAAATAACAAAACAAAATGATACTTAACAAAAACAGCAGAAAACAAAACAAATGTTTACTCAACTAAAACAGCAAAAAAAATAAATAAAACTAAACTATGAAAATAAAAAATAACAAACAAAAACAGCAACAAAACAACAGTAAAACAAAAAAAAGAAACAAAAACAGATAAAAAGAAAACAAGAATAACAAACCAAAAACAAAAAGATACTTAACAAAAAGAGCAAAAAACAAAAGTTTACTCAAATAAAACAGCAAAAAAACTAAATAAAAACAAAACAAAAAACAAATAATATGAAAACAAAAAATAACAAACTAAAACAAAATGATACTTAACAAAAACAGCAGAAAACAAAACAAATGTATACTCAACTAAAACAGCAAAAAAAACTAAATAAAAACTAAACAAAAAAACAAATAATTTGAAAACAAAAAATAACAAACCAAAACAAAATGATACTTAACAAAAACAGCAGAAAACAAAACAAATGTATACTCAACTAAAAAAGAAAAAAACAAAATAAAAACTAAACAAAAAACAAAAAATATGAAAACAAAAAATAACAAAACAAAACAAAACAATACTTAACAAAAACAGCAGAAAACAAAACAAATGTTTACTCAACTAAAACAGCAAAAAAATTAAAAAAAATAAAACTAAACTATGAAAACAAAAAATAACAAACAAAAGCAACAGCAAAAAACAAAAAGATACTAAACAAAAACAGCAACAAAACAACAGTAAAACTAAAAAAAGAAACAAAAACAAATAAAAAGAAAACAAGAATAACAAACCAAAAACAAAAAGATACTTAACAAAAACAGCAGAAAACAAAACAAATGTATACTCAACTAAAAAAATTAAAAAAATAAAAATAAAAACTAAACAAAAAATAAAAAAATATTAAAACAAAAAATAACAAAACAAAACAAAACGATACTTAACAAAAACAGCAGAAAACAAAACAAATGTATACTCAACTAAAACAGCAAAAAAACTAAATGAAAGCTAAACGAAAAACAAAAAATATGAAAACAAAAAATAACAAACAAAAACAACAGCAAAAAACAAAAAGATACTAAACAAATGTAGTCAACTAGAAAACAATTGTAAAACTAAAAAAAGAAACAAAAACAAATAAAAAGAAAACAAGAATAACAAACCAAACCAGCAAAAACAACAAAAAAGATACTAAACAAAAACAGCAACAAAAAAGTATAAAAAAAGTATAGTAAAACTAAAAAAATAGGAAAACAAAAGTATATGAAACAAAAACAACAGCAAAAAACAACAACGAAAGGTTATTCTACTCAAACAACATACAAAAACGAAAAGAAAAAAATTGATTATTTTACAAGATTATGAAACAAAAAACATCAACAGATTTTCATCTAAAACAACTGCAAAAAATAGCAAAAAAAAGAAACAAAAAAAAGAATATTCAACAAAAACGACAGCAAAAAAAATAAAATAAAAAAGAATACAAAAACAAAATCAACAAAACAAAAGGATACTCAATAAAAACAGCAAAAAAGTAAATACAAAAGAATATTAAACAAAAACAACGATAAAAGGTAAAACAATAATACTAAACAAAAAGCATATTTTTGTTTAATATGTTAAAGTAGCATTCATTCCAACAGAAGCCATGTTTTTGACCTCGTTTTGTTCCTGGCAGACTCGTTCTTTATGAACCCTCAGTTCTTGATCAAGCTGGATGAGGAGGATGACGACCCGGCTGATAATGAGGCGGGATGCAGCTTCGTTGTTGGTCTGATCCAGAAGAACCGTCGCAAAATGAGAAAGGTCGGAGAGGACATGCACACCATCGGCTTCGCCATCTACGAGGTGAGCAGCATAACGCTGTCTACACACACAGCCAGACTTCTGACTGTCTTCTTAAAGTCGGATCCAGCTTATTCTGGCCCAAAACTGATTCACAAACATAAATGTATCATAAATAACTATATCTCTCTTATCATTGTCCACAGGTTCCTCAAGAGGTATGGACTGCACACACTGAAGCACAAAATGACCAGAAATACAGTACTTCATCAGTTCCTCTTAAAGAGACAGTACGCCCCAAAAATGAACAAAAATCAAATTTCTTGAAACACTCTGTTGTAGTTTGTCGGGAAGAGGAACGTCCACCTGGATCGTAACTTCTTCGTGCGACATGCCTCGGCGGCCCGTTCGGAGACCTTCATCAACTTGCGGGAGGTGTGCTCTCGTTTCTGTCTGCCCCCCGGCGAGTATCTCATCGTCCCGTCCACCTTTGAGCCCAACAAAGATGGAGACTTCTGCGTGCGCGTCTTCTCCGAAAAACAGGCAGAGTTCCAGTGAGTTCCTGGCTCATGAATTGTGGCCCACGATAAGATGACGAGTCCTAACGAAAGTCTCCTCACTGAAATGTGTTTGTTTTTTAGAGAGCTTGATGACCCTGTGGAGTGCAAGGTTCCAGACGTACGTTTTTGCACCATGTTCAGAATGAATATAAAACTGTATTGTGGCACAAACATGCATTCATTCAATTTTTCTCGTGCAGATTGATGTGAACGAGGGTGATATCGACAGCCGGTTCAAGAATCTGTTTGGACAGCTTGCTGGGGCCGTGAGTATTACAGGATAATGATTTAATTATGATATTTTGGTTCAAATACATTTTTCTAAACCATATCCAATCATTTTCCCTTCCTCAAGGACGCTGAAATCTCACCATTTGAGCTGCAAAATATCCTGAACAAAGTGATAACTAAACGTAAGCTTTTAAAATATATATATAGTAAATCATGTATTTATATAGAAATACAATTAATTAATATTAATTCTGATTTATTTTAAAAATAGAATAAACAATATGCAATATATAAATTAATTAATTAATTAATTAATTAATACAGTATATATATATATATATATATACAGTATAATATATATATTAATACAGTAAATATATATATATATATATATATATATATATATATTATTCATTTATTTATTGTAGAATAAGAATTATATATATATTGTAGAATAAGAATTATATATATATATATATATATATATATATATTATTATTATTATTATTATTGACCAAATGTAATTTTTTTTTAAGGCAAAGACATTAAAACTGATGGATTTAGTTTGGACACTTGCCGCAACATGGTCAACTTACTGGATGTATCCTTTTAAAAAAAATGCTCAAGATTTGATGGACCAGTTTTACTAAAATAATTAGAAATTACGCGGAGAACGTTTGGTTGATGTATTTCTAGTCTATTCTTTCCTTTATCGATGTCTCAGAAAGACGGCAGTGGAAAACTGGGCTTGATTGAATTTAAAATTCTCTGGACTAAAATTGAAATGTACCTGGTATGTTTTTCTGCTTCTATCATTTTAATTTGTTGTACAATTCAGATAGTTATAAAATGTTGTAAGATTGTGATCCGCCTGTGTTTGTCTTCTGTAGGACATTTACTGTAAAATTGACGTGGACAAGTCAGGCACAATGAGCTCTTCTGAGATGAGAGAAGCCGTAGAGAAAGCAGGTCAGATCTTTTATCTTAAAGGTACAGTTAAGCCAAACATGGCAATTCCGTTATCATTTAATGGTGTTTTTTTTTTTGTACAGGCTTCTCTCTGAGCAACCCTCTACACCAGATCCTGGTGGCGCGCTACAGCGACAATCTCACCATCGACTTTGACAACTTTGTGGGCTGTATTATGCGTCTCGAATGCATGTTCAGTGAGTGTCTGATAAAGAGCGCACTTTAAAATAAAGACTGATATGTAAATTGAGCATTTATATCCTAATTCTCATTTGCAGAAATATTTAAAAAGCTGGACAAGGACAAGAATGGCACAGTAGAGCTGAACATGATGGAGGTTGGTGTCTTTGTTAGTCATGCGATACGCAGTGAAACTTCTAGAATGATCTAGAATCATGAAGAATGAATATGAAGAAAAACATTTTTGCTCTGTTATCATCTTGGTGAATTTCCATTTTCACCAAATGATGAGCCAAAAAATACTATTGTTTTATTCCTTTATGACTGTAAGTCTAATTCACATCTCTACACTCTTAGAAAGGAAGGTTCTAAGGGTTCTTGACACAGTTTTTAAGAACCCTTTATGCCAAAAAAGGTTCCATAAAAGTGGAAATGTTTCATTTTTTTCTAGCTTTAATTCATGTTTATGAGTTGTTTAGTTCATTAAATTTCATTGAAATAAAAAAATAACTAATATTTAATTAAATAATTGAAATTAATCCATGAAATGATCCCATGGTTGGGACCTTAAAATGTTCTATACATGAAGCGCCTGGCAGAACTCTTTAAGGTAGAACCTTCTTCCAAAGGCCCGTTCACACCAAGGATGATAACTATAGCAATAAAGGTGTAGTTCTTCAAATCATTCGAATTATAAAAGAATAGCCACTATTATAACGATAACGCACAGAGAATGAACGATAGAAACATTGACAGCCAATCAGAATCCACTCAAGCATTTAAAGAGAAAGACGACAAATCTGCAGCGCTGGTGTGGACGCTAATATACTTATTGTTATAGTTATCGTTTAATTTAAAATATATATATATATATATACACATATATGATCAGATCAATATGTTATGACAACAAATGTTTTTACATTTGTTGTCATAACACACTGTTAAGTCATCAAAATAAGAAATTTCATACAAGTTATACACGATTATTTTTTTTTAAGTCAGTTTAATGTAATTTAAGTTGAAATGACTTAAACATCCAAGTAGGTTGTACTTAAAAATGTAAGGCAGCAGTGTATAATTTATACTGCAGCAACAGTTAGTGAATTATGGTATGCTTTTCTAAATATATCGCTCCCATTCAATTGACTCTAGAAATGTCTTTTGTCTCCTTCTAGTGGCTGAATTTTGCCATGCTTTGAGGAAAATGTGCAGATTCTGGACCGCTGGGAGATCTGACTTTCTTATGCGTCATGCTAACATTGACATCCTCTTGAAATACCAAGAGACAGAAGGGACAAAGAAAAACTGATGTCGCTATTTGCGTCAGAATGTGAAACACAACGTCATGCTACAGACAGTTCTCCAGACTCAGGCCTGCTTCAAACTGATCACCATCTTCTTAGAGTAAAAAATGGGTTCCTGCGGTTGTTCCAGTTATTAGAAATCATATTATGGTGGTTCAGCTTGTTAGTTATTGCTTGTTTTGTTGGACAGTTCAGAAGGATTTAAATACTATAAAGAATACTATGATAGAAGAAAAATACTATGATGATATATGACAAAACTATGTTAGATACAAACAACCGTTTTATGTTTCTGTTTTGTTTTTAAAAATGTAATCATAAATCATGGAAAAAAAAAAACTGAGAAACAAGACTCTCTAGTGTTTTTCCAAGTTTCATATCGGAGAGAAATAAGGTACACATCGTGACATACAAGACAAAATGTGTGTGGTTCACCTATCAAAATACACATACATACATGTATACATGTATACAAACACACACACACACACACACACGTATGTGTGTGGTCCCCTTAATACACAAATATATTTTCCTCTGTCACGAATGACCTGCAGAGGGCAGCAGAGGAGATCTGATACACAGAAAAAAAAAATGTTTTTACCCGTTTTTGCAGAAGCTGTGGGATCTGTCGAGTTCAAGCAACGATCACTCGAGCGAGAGCAGCTTTACTGAATATTAAACTATGTAGTGCAGTAGCTAATATGACAGCTAAAATAATAGTGGGTAATGTTTAAATGATTCAGAGCTCCAGTGAACAAGGGGCATAGAATAGCGATGTCACAACCAATATCCAGTGACACTGATATATCCCTAGCAATAATTTCGATCAAAACTTACTTATAAACTTATAATTAAATATATTTATACATTGATGTCCCTGTGCCCACCAATTTCAAAATCAAACCTACGCCACTGCAGTAAACACCACAGGTGTGACCAGTGGGTTTGAAATGAAATATAAACAAGCATTGGTTGTGGTGTGTCCACATACTGGCAATGCAGTGTCGTCATGACAGGTCTTTCAAGACTTTCACAATAAGGTAATTCTCGTCTTTCCTGCAGACAGTAACATACACAGGGGTGGATTAACATAAGGGCTAAGAGTGGAGCTGGAATAGGCTAGAGAAGGGTTTCTCAAACTCGGTCCTGGAGGGGCGCTGTCCTGCAGAGTTTAGCTCCAACCCTGATCAAACACACCTGAGCAAGCTAATCAAGGTCTTCAGGATCACAAGAAAGTCACAGGTAAGTGTGTTTGATCAGGGTTGGAGCTGAACTCTGCAGGACAGCGGCCCTCCAGGACCCAGTTTGAGAAACCCTGCAGGGACAGAAAAGTAAGCAATACTTGAGAACCTAAACTTTTCCTCAGTTGTCCAATCGCAAAAACACCACCATGCAACATATTAAACTATCAGGATCTGAGTGAGAGATGAACCAAATGTGAGTAGATTTTATTAACAATACAGCAGACAGGACACAAGTAGGTGGGGCGTGAAACAAAACCCAACAACTGAAGTGAAGGATAACCAGCTGGAACCAGTCCCTAGTGGAAAAGAAATTAAGAATTGGAGAGGACTTGGCAACACAATACAAACAGTTGCAGATAAGCCCAGACAAGAACATAATGAACCAGAGAACTGATATTTGATCACAGATACCATAGCTGCCAGGTAAAGAAATCCAGTGGGAAGTCTCAGGACAAATCCCAGGTGAACACAAGGAAGAACACAACAAGACAAGACTTGTACATCTTGTAGATAAGTGATGAGTGATGACTTGCCAGGCTTTTAGTTATGGCATAAGATGGGTGTATCAACAGAAAATACGGTCTTTCCAGTATTCTCGGATGGTTTCCCTGGAGATAAGTAAGTTCTTACCGGTTAATAAGGGAGTGATGCGGAAAATATGTCATTCTCTATAGTAAACAAAAGCCTATGTGTCTTTCTTACCTGCAATATTCAAGATCACAACAAGGACAACACAGTGGGGAGAGGCAGCAAGAGAACGCACAAAATAATAAAGAGCTGATAAAAGATAAAGAATCAAGTAACAAAAAGACAAGATAAGAACAAAAGATACATTAAAACTAAAAGCAAATAACTACATACAAAACTAAAATAAAAGGGATATACACAAGGGCCAAGGCTAATAAAGTAATAAAGTAAAGTTCAGTAAAGTAAAGTTTATAACTGAGGCAGCTAAGGTATACTTCCACTCATTAATTCTCTCCCACATAAACTACTGTTTGATAAGTTGGTCCAACGCACACTCTACAGCCTTAAAACCAATTAAAGTCATTATACAAACAATCACTTAAAATTCTAGATTAAAAAAAGCCATTTCGTCATCACCATTGCCATATCCTACAGAAGTATAAATTGCTTAGTTGGGATAACCTAATAAAATACAGAAATGTCTGCTTAGTTTATAAGATCATGCACTGCTTAGCTCCTCCCCCTTTATTTGGCCTTATCAATTTTAAATCAAATACAAACAGAGTTACAAGAGCTGCAGCTAGGAGAGACTGTATAATCCCACTTAAAAAAACAGCATTCAGTCAGTCTGTCTTTTCATTTACTGCTTCGCATGGAATTGCATTGTTATTATTTATTATCTTAGGATGCCTAGTAACATCTGGCAAGGGGACTGCCGATGAAAACTAGCCTGTGGCTAACTCGGCTGCACTTACATTTGTTGTGAATGTTGATTAGTGTACATTGTCCCTTTTCAAATAAATAAAAATAAAATAAAAGGCTGATAAAGATTGGTAAAGAAAGAAAATAACGAACGAAAAAAACTAAAGTCGAAGTCTTGAATAAGCAACTTAATCAGAAAAGAAACAAGCAAATCTTTGACAAGGATACACAAGAAACTGTAACACGTCTTTGGGTGCATTCGAAAACTTGTCTTACTTGTCGTTTGCGCACAAAGGTTCCTCACAAAACTGATTTCGGACAGACTTTTGTGGCAGTGTTACTGATCAACAGCAAAATAGAGTGAGCTTTGGTGAAAACTAAGCTAATAATTCATAACAGTGATATTTCTCACTAGAAAAGACATCAGAAGTGGAAAATGTTGGTCAAAATCGTACATTTTACACACAAACTTGACCACCAACTTTCTGATCCATTTTTTTATTTTTTAGCTCAACTGTCACGGAATGGAAAGCACAGGATTGTGGGATATCAAAGGCAGTGAAGGATACATCTACTGTCCTTCAAAAATCTATCAGATGGAGGACACAGGAAGTGAAGCGAACATCATTCAAAGGTACCTTGGGCCCTTCTTACCTTGGAAAGTGTCAATACAGCATTTTTAAGCTTTAAGACACAGTTTAAAAACTGACTACACGTGGCACAAAACGAACTGACAAAGACAAGTGGGTAAAGGGTGTAGAGCACAATGAATTGGGGGGAAAGGACAAAAGGAACAGGTGAGGCAAACGAGAACTACAAGTATTGTGTTCGACTTGAAGCGGCTCTGTGCAAACCAATCGGTGCGTGGCATCAAAGTGCAGCAATATTAATTCGAAAGCATACAGAGCAGTCTGCTCTCTAATCGCCCTAAAGCGCAAGACAAACATAGAAGCATTACACAAAGACTACAGGACACTCTGCCAGGGCAGAATTTCTGGAATGCATGGACCACAACTTTGAACTTGAACTTGAACCAAAAGCCAAGTGTTGAATAGGTGCGCCAGACCAACTAAACCGGATTCTCCAGCTCAGTTCCCTTTTCGAGTCGGTCTCTCGAAATTACGTAGCCTATGGGGAAATCCATTTTGCTCAAATTATGAAGTCCGATTGAAAAACTCTTTTTCCTGCAATAGCCAATGGCGGTCCCGCCATCACCTGATTGGCTAACACTCCTCAATATAGGTGACAGCGGGTGCCAAAAAACCTCAGAATCTTTTTTCTTCACTTGAGTCTGTTTCATTCTTTATGTACGTATTCAGAGCAGAGTATATTAAGGAGTTTTTATTTCCTCTCGTGCGTTCCAGTGGATTATATTATGTCTCTTTGTCGCATATGTGGTGGACCCATCGAATTCCCGGATGCACACAAACTTTGTGTGCTGTGCCTGGGTCGGGACCATGCGGAGGTGGCACTCGGGGGATCAGGATGTCCCGCCTGTGAGGAGCTTCCCATCAAGATCCTGTGTGCAAGGCTGGCAGTTACACGTAACAACGGCCTTGTGTCTCCTGCCTCTCCCCAGTCTGCTCCCATCAAGCCATGGATCAGGAGACGGTAGAGATCTCCATCCGTGGATTCTGTCTGCCCAATGCCCACGCCATCCTCACCTGGCAGAGCCCGTGACTTACTCTGAGGCCTGTAACTGCCCTCCTAAAGAATCGCTGGAAATTATCTTGTTTGGATACGACGATGACGACGCCATGTCCACCAGTGCTTCCGACACAGGAGCATGGTCTCTGTCTAAAGGCGCCCCCACCTCTTTGGATGCGGAGCTTATGGCCATTCTCACAGAGGCAGTGGATAAGGAGCTGGAGTGGAGCACCCTAGGAGCTGCCGTCGAAGA
Organism: Pimephales promelas; assembly: GCF_988280905.1. Taxonomy (NCBI): domain Eukaryota; kingdom Metazoa; phylum Chordata; class Actinopteri; order Cypriniformes; family Leuciscidae; genus Pimephales; species Pimephales promelas. Next base: position 16,452,162 of record NC_142770.1, on the reverse strand, counting down.
GATGGATGTATAGTTACTTCCTCAGTGCGGGCCGTCAACCTGAAGCCCTGCGGAGACCAGCCCCCTTTTTCTCGGATGTCCACGAGGAGCTCTCCAGATCATGGCACTCCCCTTACTTAGCCCGAGCCCTTGCACAAGGTACCCAGCTGCTGACTACAGTGGAAGGGGCAGAGAAATTGGGCTACACTCGATTGCCTCCCATCGAGGATGCCACTGCGTCTTCTCCCGGCTGGAAGACTGCCCAACCGCCTTCTAAGCCATGTCGCACTACTGCCCATATCTCTGAGAAAGCCTTCACTAGAGCTGGACATGCGGCATCTGCCTTCCAGACGATGGCAATTCTGCAGGTTTTCCAGACGCGACTCCTAGGGTCCCTGGATGAGGGAAGCCTGGAACCTGAGTTGCTCAGGAATGGGGGCAATGGGGGCAATGGGGGCAAATCTCGATTTGGTGGTGTCTAAAAAGGTCGCTCAGGGAATCGCCCGCAATATGGGCAGTCTCGTGGCCCTGCATTGCCATCTGTGACTGGCACTATCAGGGATGCGCGATACTGACAAAAAGCAGTTCCTGGATGCGCCGGTAAGCCCTACGGGCCTTTCCAGTGTTGCGTGGAGTCGTTATCTGATGAGTACGCTGAGACCGTCAAGCAATCTAAAATGATGCCTCATCTACTGCCGAAACGTGTCTCTAGGGCTACCACCCGTGCTCATTAACCTGTGAGTGTTGTCCGTGCACTGATTGGTGCGTGTCCTGAGAAATAAAAGGCAGACCTGCCAATTCAAAGTGAACTTGTTTGGTTATTTGGTGAATCTGGGACTGGAGAGCTGGAGATCCTCAAAGTCTCTCCACTTTTTGTTCGTGGTTCCCTATTTTACCCCTAGACAAAAAAGGGAAGTCGTAAGAAACCTTTGTGTGATGACGAACCAGGTCAATGACATCATCACTAGTGTGCCAGCCTGGTGCTATTTTGATGGATGGACAATTCCAACATTAAGTGTTTAATGTGTAAATGTTTTAAATGATAACAGAGTCATTGTTTGTTTTAAACTATTTCTTTATTTTATACATTTGCATATTATAGCACAGGTTAGATCTTACCTGTCTGAGCCAGTGTTTTGGAGGTGGGTTCTGGTAGTGTGCATAGCCAGAACGTACCATGTTTCAAGATGGAGGGAGACATGAGTGCTGTGAGATGTTAAATGTTTGAGTTTGTCATTGTATGTTATGCATGTTTGTATTATGATTATTGCATGTAGAAATGAGTTCATGAATATTAGTTGTATTTGTGTGACAATGATTTGTTGTGAAATTTAGCGAGGGTTAAGGGGAAAGGTTCCACCCCGTGACAATGGTTCGTGCCACTAGTCTTTGGTGGGAAACTTGTATATTTAAACCATTGTTAAATCTGGTTTGAGGAGGTTGCATTCTGTGTATGCTGTGCAAACTGCATGTTTGAGGTGAGACATGCTGATGATTTGGTGGATGTGCCACTAAGCATTGTTTAGTGCCAGTTTTTGCTGCTCGCAACATTTTTTCTTTTTGTTTTAGCACTTCATGTGGGCTGCACCTTGTGAGCTGAGGCTTATAAAATAAACCACCACTGGCATTTTGAAAAACCATTCCACTGTACTGAGTCTTCCTATACTTCTCACAGGCCTCTCGACAACATGACACTTTGCCTCAATTAACTGTTAAATACTGCTTATTAATAATAGTATGGTATTGTTAAGTTTAGTTATTGGCTAGGATTAATAATGTAGATTCTACATTATTAATCAATACCTTACTCCAATACCTTGTAGAATATTAATGATGTAGAAGATTAGTCATGCAGAATAAAGAATTTATGGGTCTCATTCATGAAACAGGAGCAGAACGAATGTCTGGGTGTAAAGTGGTTCTGGCGTAAATTTTCGGATTCATTAAAATGTTCGTATTTTCCAAATGTTAGTTGGTACGCAAGAAATCTAGACCTGCTCCCAGCCACGCGTAAATAGTGCGTTTAACATCCGAACGTTTTGCTCATTAAGGCTGCATTTTAATTCACCTTAATCAGGTACATATTTAAACAGCATTTTGAAAAAAATATTTTATACAGTAATTTCATACGGTTTTTACTTTTATTATGAGAGTGCAGATCTGGTTATCGATGGCGGTCCTTCTCCAGTTTGAATACGATTTTTCCGAATTGAACTAATTCGTTTTTTGCTGTCAAGCTTAATGTCGAACCATTTTCTTCTCACGTCTGGGACTAGGTCTCTTTACGCGCGAATCACGCTCATATTTACTCGTATATTTACGAATGTTTCATGAATGAGACCCAATGTGTTTTAACTAATAAACAGACAATGCATAATAATAAGCAACTAGCTAATAGTAAGAATTGGACCCTAAACTAAAGTGTTACCAATGCAAAATGGTTTCTGTGATGAAATGCTGTGTTGTTCTCAGGTTTCTGTTAGTCACATGACTAACATGACGCATGGTCTGTGTGTGATTGCACAAACCTGGAAGACCTTCTGAAGCAGTAGGCATTTTTTAGAAAGGAAAATTGAATAAGTAGGGAGAATCAATGACATGAATATTTGACTGTCATTGTAAGAATAACATGTTATTAGTAAGTAACCTGAGTTACGTAATCAGATTACTATTTCCCAAGTAACTCGTAAAGTAATTTGCATTACTTTTAAATTTACAACAACATATTTCGTCAAAAATGAAGCCTAAGGCAATTTACTCTCTCCTGTCATCATGTTGAGAGTAAGAGGCAGAGTAGTCATGATTGTTATTGTATTTGGGCCTGGAACAGGTTTTTCATGCAAGACTAGTCATGTTCGCTTTGTAGCTGCATGCTCTCACAAAGAGGAAATTCTTGATGTTTAATCTTTTCTTTTCCACTGTCAGGCCAAATTCTTGTTCTCATTAATTCTCATTAATCTTTGACTGATTCTCTTTAATAATTGAATTAACTATAAACTAGCATACAAACCAGAATCAAATAGTCCAGATAGTTTCATTCATGTTTGCAATTATTTACTTTCTTCATCAGTTAACAATAAAGTAATTTAGCTAGTTTAAAACATCTTGAAGATCGTATTTTAAAAAGTTTAATTATTTTGTGAAAATGTTTAGTATGTGTGAACTGTAAAGTTGTTCTTCAGAGTCAGCTACAGTTCTAGGTGAATGAAAGTATGGTAATATAAATGCTGTGGGAGTGTCCATGTAGGTTTAAAGGGATAGTTCACTCAAAAATAATCATTGTTCATCTTCGGAACACAAATTAAGATATTTTTGATGAAATCTGAGAGCTGGATCACTCCTCCATACAAGTCCATAGGCTTCTTGAGGGATTGAAATTTAACAGACTCAAAAAGTTATTAAAGATACTGTATCATTAAAATAGTCCAAGTGACTACAGTGGCTCAATCTTAACTTTATCAAAAGACGGGAACACTTTTTGTGCTCGAAAACAAACATAAATAAACTAGTGTAATTGCGTAAATGTTGTTGTACGTCACACGCATCACACACATGACCAACGTCGGCCAATAGTGAGCTCTTTTACACAATTACACTAGTTTAACTGACTAGACGCTCAAAAAGAATGAAGTGAATAGTTGAAATAAAGACGTTATTTATGTTTATTTTTGCGCACAAAAAGTATTCTTGTCGTTTGATAAAGTTAAGGTTGAGCCACTGTAGTCACTTGGATTATTTTAACGATGTCTTTAATAACTTTTCGAGGCCGGCAAGTTTCAATCCCTCAAGAAGCCTATGGACTAGTATGGAGGAGTGATCCAGCTCTCAGATTTCACCAAAAATATCCTAATTCATGTTCCGAAGATGAACGAAGGTCTTACGGGGTTGGAACAATATGAGGGTGAGTAAATACTTACAGAGTTTTCATTTTTGGGTGAACTATCCCTTTAAATGACCAATGACTTGAAGGATATTTAAATTAGCAGGCTATTCAGAAAAACACTATAATATCATTCTAGTTAACACTTCATATTGGAAGTCACCGTGACACAAATGTATAATTTGTTTATGGAATATTGCAGTTTATGATAAATTATTTATCTGTGCAATTTATTTTTTTAGTAATGTGCCCTCATATTCTAGATATAAAATAACTTCCCCTTGTCATCTCTTATCTGATTATGCTTACTGCCAGAACATTTGTACTCCCTACATTTGTTCTCCTTTCGACAAGCTGTTTCAGATTTCAGAAAATATTATCGCAACTGTGCATTTCTTTTTTACTTTATGTAAATATGATTTTATCACAGCAATACAAACCAATACAATACAGCAATACAAAAGAATAAGGAGAACAACAAAAAAATTCAAGTATTGGATTATTAAAAGTAATATCTGCATTTTTTATATCAATTCTCAAACAAAATAGTAATCAGAGTAAATAAACAAGTATTAGATAATACAAAAGAAACACGTTTTTACATGTAACACTTGTTTAATTGGTCCTGAGGGTATGTTCATGATGCATATGGTTTCACTTAAAAGAAACAAATAAAACACTAACACACATGTGAACCAGTATACCAATGTAACATTTTTTCCTTACTGTCGGAAATATAATGTGTTCTATTAGTTGGGATATTTCCACCTCAGCATGGTTGGCTGGATGAATTAATATCCGTCCAATAGGAAGTCATCTGATTTGTGTTTTCTGTAAGTATTGCTATTAGTCCAGAATAGTAACAGCGATTGTACTGCACTAGATTCACCACAAACAGTTCCATGTTTGGCGGGTTGGTGGGGACGATACCTAAACTCTCCATACACAATCCAAGATATGCATCCTCGATATATATGGGCTTAATTTCCTTAGATTTCTGAAGAATCTTTTGTGGGAGGTCCAAAGAAATGATGTAAATCATGCCCAGAGGATATGGAGGATATATGTCCCTGGAGTACACATCGTAGGGGAGAAAAAACCTGTTGGATGGATCTCGTAAAACAGGGCTGTCATGCCACACTAACCCAGTCATATAGTTTTGTTGAACTGCGTTCAGACTCTCAAGCATTTTTATCAGGTTGTTCATGTTGAGGAGCACGTCTGCGTCCACTTTCACTGCGTAGGATGCCTGTTGACACTTTTTGCTGAGCCATTCCATCATCATCATAGTTTTAATGGTCAGATTCCTGTAGGAATCCTGGAAGTTGCCCTGCAGAAGGTCTTTGTATTGTTGGCTCTCATTCCGGAGTTGCTCCTGCAACACCTCTCCACCGTCTCCACTGTGTAAGCCTATAATAAACAGAACCAGCACCACTTTGTCCCCAAAAACCTTTTGTGCACCCCACGTCTTCCTGATGCCGTTGCGTGCATCAAAGTCTCCAGGACGCACGGGGACAATTGTCACCACGTAGGGTTTTTGTTGTTCACATATATCTGGCTGGTCAATGATGAATTCGTAGTTTCTGGGGTAAGCAACATGGTAAGGGCCCACTTCTTCCTGAAAAGGTTCCTGGGTTGGTTCCTCTATCCTTTGCAACCACGTTTTTGTCAAAGGGATATAAGCTAAATAAACTAAAGACGCCAGTATAGATATTCCTGAAACCAGGACACAAAGAGACCTCTTCTTTGAGGACATCTTTGAAACTGAAAGAGTACAAAAAGAGACATGTCAATGACAACTTTTACATTTAATGAAAGAAAAGTTACATTTAATGACTTGGAAATAGCGTAACCATCAAGTAAAAAGAAATACATTTTTTGCATGAAGCACCTATGCGAGTACACATTACATTTTTTTATTTATTTTTGAATGCCATTACGTTTTGGGAAAGTACCTTTTCACACAGTCATGAGGTCTGCAAGGGGTCACACCCTTGTCACGATGACAAACTTTTATCTTTATCTGAAGATGGACATGAAACTGTCAGGTGTTTAACAGTAAAATGACTCCTACATTTGAGATGTTGGCTGAAATCCAATACCTACCTTTGACAACATATTGACCTTATTCACAGCAGAGCCATTTTTAACAGGAATGAAAGCGAGGCTGTGGGGGATAGATCTCTTCAGTGGGTTGTACTGTTATTTAATGCGTTTTTGGATTCTGCTGACGAAACACTGCAAAAATATATTTCAAAGAAATTTCAGAAGGCAAAAAACCTCCAGACAATATTAGCTGTGGAAAAGAAAAGGTACCGCCCCAGTGACAGCTTTTGTACCTTTTTTTTCTGAGAGTGTAGGAGCTTTTTACAGCTGGTGCCATTGAAAACACGGCAAGTCTATCCCTCACACCCTTGCTTTCATTCCTAATGCCCTAAGGTCTGTATACAACATACAGGTTTCTCATTTTTAAATAAAAAAACTTGTTCATATGAGCCTGAAAACACAATTTCCCAAGCATTTCATGCAATAAACTAATTGTCAAAGTGGAACACCTAGTTCTTTTAAATATTGTTTTGATGTTTTACAAATAAATGCATTTAGAAGAACAAATACAGCACACAAAAAGTCGATACTTTCAAATAGGCCTATCTTCATTTATCTTTTTAGACATATTCCCTAATTGCTGGCCCCGAGTCGACCCTCGATTTCCTGGTTTCTGAAATTGTATCAGTAGGCAAGTCTTACTATAAGATAATTTTAAGAGAACATTTGCATTTTTTTCGTATTTTGACTAAAATTATGACCTACAATTCCCGCAAAAAAAAAGGAAAGACATCGCCATTCCCCTTAAATACATTTCTCGCGATACAGTCCATAGTTTCCTTACTAATACGCACTGTAAAGTACGGCAAAAACCAAAAAAAAAAAACTGTAATGTAAATTAAACTTACGAAATGAGGAATTTGCTTACATTCCGCGGTTTCCTGCAGTAACACCTGACGAACCGCTCAAGTGTAATGTCTGTGTCTATGGTTAAGTGTCCCCGTCGATTCTTCAAGTCCAGTTCGTGAACGAATCGTTCTTTTGAACCGGTTCTTTTTAGTGACTCGTTCTAAGCAGAATAGTAAATCGGACTGAATCGTTTGTGCCTCGAGTCAGCGCTGGTCCAGCGCTGATCCACAAGTTATTAAAGTTTCTCAGTTTTTTTCAGACATACCTGACAGTCCCTCAGACTCGAAATAAACCAGTACCGCCGCTACATACTCTAGTAACTCCAAGGGATCACTGAACTGAGACGTTGAGCTGAGATGAGCACGAGCGCTGATACTGAGCATGCGCGTACCACCGAACGCACAGGTACAGCCGGTTCTCGCATCACCAGAACAGAACCGAGAACTGTTTCTTTCGGACACGTGGAGATGAGCTGGAGATACTGAGCAAGCGTGATGGCACATAACTTTAAACTGAACCGAACTTTCACTTGAACTGCATGCTGTGCTGATACATGAGCGCACGGGTGAAACAAGTACTTAAATGAGGGTCCGAATTCGGTCAAATTAGAGTTTATTTAATAACAAATAAAATCTAATTCATGAAGACCAGTTTATACACTTATGTATTTAAAGACATCCGCGTTTGGACATAGCCTGCAGTGTTCACGTATGTAACTTATCCAAGATGATTATGATGATCATTATTATTGACCTGAAGTTATGATTACAAATGCCTTCATTTGAATAATTGTATCCGCCGGCATGATTGAAGTCATTACGTGAGGACGTATAAAAGGCTGGTGAACCGGTTGTTTGAATCGGACTGTCCGAAAGAACCGGTTCGCGGAAAAGAATTGAACTTCCCATCACATTTGTTTTGTGAACAAAACAACAGGTGTGTCCTCACACCTTCCCTGGCCGCACCCAGTACCGTCACCTCCCACCCACCTTCTTCTTTGTTTATTTTTTTTTTTATTGGCGGTTGGCAAACCAACTTAAAGTTGCATTACTGCCACCTACTAGACTGGAGTGGACAACAGGACGGAAGGATGAGGGTAAAAGAAAACAAATTCATTTTACTGTACTTTTATGATAATTTTTGTTTGTTTGTGGTGTATTTTACACCACATGATAATGGTAAAGTTATCATAGAATTGAAAGTTCTTTTCAATCTGTTATAACTTGTCAATTCAAAGATTAACTGAAAACAATATTACACTTTAAAATTTTTAACTGTTCATAATCTCTGTGATATTTTTATTGTGAGGTATTTTATTTTGTTCGCCATTAAGTACATCATTTTATTATATGTACCTATACTAAAACCTATTTAGACCCAGTGCAGGGCCAGTTACTGGTGATTAGAAGTGTTCGTTCAGGCAAAAATTTAAATTCTGTCAGTAATTACTCTAACTACTACTGTTGTTCCAACCCTGTAACTCTTTCGTTCATCTTCGTAACAGAATTAAGTTCTTCAGAAATTGTCTGTCTTTCTCAGAGCTGCCAATTTTTGATTTAGCTTGGGTTGACAGACTTCTCTGGCAGGAGGCGGGGCGGGTTGTCTCTCGCTTACCTCTCTGCCGTCGTGCGTGGTTAGGAGCTCAACATCTGTCTCGCATGCACACTCGCTCTAGATAAGAGGATATTTGAACTAATCTGTGGTAAAACTAGTTGATCGCGGGTGCCTCAACAGATAGACCTGTAGATAAACTCATCTTTCAGGCTTGACACTTCAGCGTGAGAAATCGGCAGCCCTGCTTTCTCATTTTGGTCTGTCTCTTTGGCAGCTGGTCGAGCTGAAAGTGGCACAGTGTGTACAGCTCTTACTTTGAAGGTTTTGTGTTGAAACCTTACTAGTAGAGTCTTACAGTAAAATGGCACCCGTGTTGATTTCTGAGTCTTTGCATTGTGCCACTTAAATGTAGCTATTCTTAGCATCATTTAACAGGCTGTCTTCCCAAAATCCCGTGCCTTCGGTAGAGTTTAGTACTAGTGTCTTCTTGTGCAGTTGAAGGAACTTTTTTCCATTTCTCTTAACTTGATTTCATGTTTCTAGTTCATGGGAGACATATGAACACCCAAACTTCCTGGTCCCTTTGCTATATTCTAGCTAAAGACACATAAAGACTTGTAATTTATGAAAATTTATTTTAGAAAAGAGAAAGGAAATGACATCAGCAGTGTCAAAATGTCTTTGAAAGAGATAGAAATAAAACTCTTTGGCAGGGGTTCTCAGGGTTCACTTTCCTGCATATTATAGCTCCAACCCTTATCAAACATACTTGAACAAGATAATCAATCTTCAGGATTGCTATGTAGCCTATGTTCACACCATGCCATAATTACTGAAATAAGAGATTCCAACTTGTGAAAAACATCCACGTCCTCGGTAGAACCTGTAGTTTCAACTCGCACACTCTGAATTCTCGGAGAACTCCGACTTGTACCACCTGACCACTGCAGATTCATTTGGACTTTGACCTCTTAGAATGATGTTTAAAATCTGATGGTTATTGGTAATGTTGTGGTTATCGTTCTTGGTGTGAAATCTTGGATTTTAGTGGAGAAAAAATGTTGTATCAGTGTAAACTCTCACCAGCCACTTTATTAGAGAGAGAGAGAGAGAGAGAGATACACACAGCTATCAGGTAAAACAAACAGGTTACTTTTGTAAAATGAATTAAACTGAACCTTTAGCTACAGAAATTTTGCATCTCAGCAAGGTTTGCTGGATGAGTGGATATCCATCCAATAGGAAATCAGCTGTGTCGGGCTGTCTGTAAGTATTGCTATCAGTCCAGAATAGTAACAGCGATTGAATTGAGGCGGTGGTTTGACCACAAACTTCCTGATATTTGGTGGTTTCTTAGGAGTAATTCCCAAATGCTTCAAGCACATGCCCAGATATGCGTCCTCAATAAAAATAGGTCTAATATGCCTCGAGACTTGTAGGATCTTCTCCGGCAAGTCCATAGAAAAGATATAACACATTCCCAGAGGATATGGAGGATATCTGGATTTAGGATATACATCGTGAGGAACATAAAACTTGTTGGATGGATCTCTCAAGACACTGTTGCCAGACAATACTAGGCCGGTAATGTAGTTATGTTGTAGTTTTTTCAGACTCACAAGCATTTGTATCAGGTTGTTCATGTTGAGGAGCACGTCGGCGTCCACTTTCGCCGCATAGAACGCCTGTTGACACTTTTTGCTGAGCCATTCCATCATCACCATGGTTTTAATGGTCAGATTCCTGTAGGAATCCTGGAAGTTGCTCTGCAGAAGGTCTTGGTACTGCTGGCTCTCATTCTGGAGTTGCTCCTGCAGTGTTTCGTTACCACTTCGCGAGCCCAGAAGAAACAGAACCAGCACCACTCTGTCCTGGACGAGCTTCTCGCTTCCCCACGTTATCCTGATGGCTTTACGGGCCTCGAAGTTCTCTGGAGCCACGGGAACGATAACCACCACAAAGGGCTTCTGTTGTTCACACTTCTCTGGCTGGTCGAGGATAAATCTGTAATTTTGAGCAACATGGTAGTTCCCGATTTGTTTCGCCACCTTCTGCCCCTTTCTTCTTTCGAGGGTAGAAGCCGTGAAATACAGCAAAACAACATTAAGTAGGATGAGGAGACAAACCAGTAGCCAACTCTTACAGAACATCTGAACGAGGCTGAAAAGAAAATACAGTTTTTGTTTAAAAATGTGTTTGATTTCTAGCCTGAATTTCCGATTTGTTCAATTCGTCCCAACAAATTGGAGGAAAAATTATTTGTCAATGCTTTTCAATGCGAAGGTTCTCAGCAGAATACAAACGTTTTGTGAGGAAACGTAAAGGTTTTTTAGAGGAACACAAAGGTTTTGAAAGGGAACATAAATGTTTTGCGAGTGAATGCATAGTTTCTCAGGGGAATGCAAAAGTTTTGTGAGCGAATACAAAAGCATAGAAATATATTTTTTCCTCTCATCTCATAATTTTTCCACCACCATGTCCCTTTAGCGCCTCCATAAATTTGAATTTAAACCTTAAAGGAATAATTCAGACAAAGGATGAGAATGTGACGACAGACTGTTTTTAGGTGTATCTATCCTATTTTAGGTGAACTATCCCTTTAAATGTAAAGATTTTTTTTTAGTGTCATTGTTGCACAGTTGATAAAATGCAAAGACACTGTGGTTCTTTTGCGCTTAAATGCTCAAAGGCTCTTCAACAAAATCATATTAAATTTCCCTGATGCAAATTCGGATGCTTAAAGCCAAAATCAAATCTGTTGTCAATCAAAATCAAAAAAGTGTTCGCACATACAGTACCTTATCTTGTCTTGAGAGTAACAGCGATACATGTCTCCTCAGAGTCTCTGTATCCGGTTTGCTCCTCCTCTTGTTCTTTTTCCTGACCTATTGTATCCTTTAAAAACCACCTGGTGAGGCTGTCAAGGTGTAACAGTGAGTTTGCGAAGATCTAGAATCATTTTGCTACTAAAAGAATCCTGTTACTACTCAGCTCTCAATCATTCTCCTCTGTCGAAAAGTGTTTTCCATTGTTTTTCTGATGCCAACTGTAACTTAAAATAGTTCCTGATATTTGAGATGCTTCTAAATACAGTGTCTTTTAATGTCTAAATGTTTTGATGATCTAAGGCATCATGATACTCTGGAAGCTGCTGCCTCACCTTACCAATACATTTGCATGACATGCAAAGCACAAGACGAAGGTTACAAAATGACCATGTCAACATTTGAGTTGTAAAGTATTGAAAGAAACAACAATCAAGTCCTGAATATGAAACATAAGCTGATTGTCACAGGTGGCTATATCAAAGAAGCGCCCAATAATGGAGAAATCCAGGAAAATGTTTTTTAATCCAAACACTCAGAAACAGGCAGGGGAAACTTCTCTGTTGCTCTGAGTGCTATCCAATTGCGTGCTGAGAGACAATCGTGTATCCCGCCCCTCGGATTGAGCCCTGTCAATTATGAGTTTCCAGACCTAACATCTTGATGTAGGTCTGGCATGCCAGGCTACATCATTTTTGCAATCGGTGATAAAGAAAGATGTCATGTCGCAATATTGAAAATTTTTTCGCTCCTTTCCGAAAGGGAGGTCGTTCAGGGGAATGTCTCTGGCATGACTGGTGTCTGAAGCATGAGTCTAAAAATGACAATGAACTTGACATTGGCAGGTGGAAGCCTATGACATCATCACCGTTGTGACCGACCGAAAGTGTAAAAGAGCACCTGTGAAATGCATCATCCTCTTTCTTGTATTCAGGATACCTGTTTGTTTGAACGTGTGTCTACAAGGGGATTATGGCTAGCACTGGCATCTGGCGCTAAGTTTTTCAGGCAGTGTGTGCATCCGAGTCAGCGTTTTCTGACACCCGATGACACACACGATGTATGTGCGTCATTTGCATGGGCTTGCATTGCTCTCGTCTGTATCTTTTCTCTAGGAAATCGGGACAGCCATCTGTGCCTCGCGGTTCAGGACCTGCTTCGGTAAAGGTGAGTGGGAAACTGAAGTCATGGTGCTCGCAGATGGAGCTTGTGGATGAACTTGAAGGGAGTGGATTCTGGAATCCACTGCTGCTACATTGATAACTAATGAGTGATTAATCAAGGTGTTAATCAATATTTTTTTCTTATAAATATTAAATGAGTTGAATGTCTTCTCTAGGCTTGTGAGATTTTGCTTAGCTATCTATAGTGTGCGTGTGTCTGTGTGTTAGTATTCTTGGTTACAGGTTAAGGAATAAGTGGCATCATTGGATAGGATACTGACTGACTAGTTTTCTTCGTCATGCTGGCACCTAGACACAGTCTTGTGACCCTGGAGGGACACTCGTACCGAACTCAGGGTCCTGGTGGCAGCCGTATAGACTATGGAGATGTGCTACTGCCTATCAGTCCATGTGTGGAAATTTACTATACTGTATGTATCTATTTCTTAACCAATCAGAATCTTTCAACCTGAAGTAAGAATGTAGCTTAGACCTTGGGGAAGAGTATAATTGCTTTGATCTTTGTAACTGTAAGAGGAGCAGCCTATGAACTCTTTGTAAGTCATAAAGCTGACTCCTGCTTAATGAAACTACAAACTATCTTCAGTAAGAAATTTCTTCAATTGCCGTCAATTGACTGCACATCTAACTCCTGGTCTTAATTAATCAAATCTGATCCTTGGGTCTTTAACTTAGAAATTCCCAAACAAACTTGAGAAAGGTATGAATATTTGTCATTCATCTTCGGCTGAGGAGAGCGAGCGTGCTCCTGGCTTCGAGCCATGACGAGCAGGACGAGGCTGATGAGATCAAGGATGCTTCCGAGCGCTCTTAGCCTGCCTGGTCCGCATATGACGAGTTACTCGAAGTAATGCCCCGTGATGCGGAAATGCGAGAAGCGTGAGGTACTTCGTTGCCACCTTGATGAGCGTTTCCTGTCGGGACACAACTGACCAGTTCATTTGAGTCTTCCCTTTCTCCAAGATCTTCACACTGAGGCGGGGGTATCTTGGGGAAAGCCATATTAAGCTTGCATCCATCACACTCAAGCGAATTATGCTGATGTGACAGGAATGCGGGAATATGGGTTCAGTACCTCTGATCGAAGAGACGCTGGCTAGCTATCTCGCAGTGGGCGAGGCATCCACATTGACGCTGTTCTGTATAGGACATTGTTATCGTTGTATCCTCTCGCTTGGTGAGTCTTCATGTTGAGGCCCTCCTCGGTGTTCCTCCTTAATGGGAGCTTGACTTTGTTACTGTGAAAGAGCCGGTGTCGTCGGTTCCTGTGCCCGAGCCGGTGTCGTCGGTTCCTGTGCCCGAGCCGGTGTCGTCGGTTCCTGTTCCCGAGCCGGTGTCATCGGCTCCTGTGCCCGAGCCGGTGTCATTGGTTCCTGCTCCTGTGCCCGAGCCGTTGTCATCGGTTCCTGTGCCCGCGCCGGTGTCGTCGGCTCCTGTGCCCGAGCCGGTGTCGTCGGTTCCTTTACATCACATGCGATCTACTCGTACAGTGTGAGTTGGTAACCTTGTTGAAATTGCACATTGTATGCTTGCTCGCCTTAACACTGATTGTCAATCTTTAAAATTTTAGTGGAGACTTTCACAGAGACCACAAACATTTTACAACATTTTTACAAAAAGTATTTTATTTACTTTAATAAATCTAAATTTAAAATAGGAATGACATCCTCTGTTACAAGTATGAACATTAAACACAATTTTGTACCTTAATGCCATGACAAAGTTTATTATTATTTTATATACAACATATAAAAGATTCTCGTCTTTAACTTAATTTCAATTATAACTCTTTCAAGAAATGCACATGCACACGAACAGAGAGAGAGAGATACATATTCATACACTTTAAAAATATTATATATACTATTTATTATACATATTAGACAATTTAGAAAGAAATAATCTAAGACAAAATAAGTTAAAATATACATTTATCAATAACTATTTACTTAATGACCTTCACATACAATTAATCTTTTTAAAAAAATTTGAGTTCTTTGATTGTCTGCCAAAAAAAATGTTACAAAAAATATCCTGAAAAAAATTATGCATTTTTCCCCAAACATTTGTGCATCATCACAGTCTTGCGTAAATTTATGTTAATCAATTTCAGGCAACCATTAAACACTCAAATTTGATCCCTCTATGTGGCTCTCTTTACGTCCTTCCAGATGTCTATTAGCTGCTGCGGGGATCCCAGGATTGTTGCAATGACCCTGAGAAAATCCTCTCGTTTATATTGTCCCAGATAGGCTCTGAATTGTGAAGGGTCTGGGGGGGATGAGGGTTTAATACCCAAATGTTTCACACAAGCGCCCACATATGCATCTTCAATGTTGAAGGCCTTTATTTCCTTGGAAGCCTCAACTATTTTTTCTGGCAGGTCATTGGAGAAAACATATCCCATTCCCAGCAGGTAAGTGGGGTAAATTGGTTCGGGGTACGACTCCTCTGACACGTACCATTTTGAGTTTTTGTTTCTGATGACAGGCCGGTTCCACATTACCATTCCAGTGATGTAGTTCTGTCGGGGTGTGTTGGGTGCCAATAGAAGAGTCATCAAGTTTTCCAGGTTTAAGTACATGTCAGAATCGACCTTCATACTGAAATTGGCTTGAGGGCAACGAGTGGCCAACCAGTCCATGATCACCATCGTCTTTATGGTCAGGTTGAAGTACGAGTCCACAAAGTTGCTCTGCAGTAAGTCTCGGTGTTGTCGGCTCTCTTCCTCCAGCTGCTGTTGAGCTTTTTCAGAGTCGGATCCTCCAGTCAAACCCACCAAGAAGAGAGTCATCACTGCTTTTCCCTGGACTGTGCTCTCATTCCCCCACGTGCTCCGGATGGCGTTTCGAGCTTCTACCTGATGGGGCGCCACGGGAACCATCAAGACCAGGAACGGAGTCTGCTGACATTTATCAGGTTCATCCAGAATGTAATGATAGTTGCTTGGATGAGCTATATGATAATGGACTGAAATGTCTGTGGTTTGCGTATAAATTTGTGTAGCTCTTTGCTGGACTTGTTGATGAGTTTTGGGTGTGGGCGTAGATGCTAAAAATATTGCTTGATTATCACGGCCAGAAGGGAACTCAATAGACATGTAAAAGGAATGTATCTGATTTACCACGTTTTTATACAAGGTCCCAGGAGAAGGTGCAGTGGTCTTGAGAGTGAAATCAGAGAAGTAAACAATGGCAGACAATAAGAATGTCAATGTGAGCAACAGAATGAATCCTTTTTTAATGTGGCACCTGAGTGGACCTTTATCCTGAGCCAAACTGCATCTAAGAGAGGCAAAAAAAACAGAAAAGTTATTAAATGAAGTACATTCCCTTGATATCATTTAGGCTTATTATTTACCACTTAAACTTTTGTATTTATTTTTTAAATGGCCGATCGTTTAGCTAAATAAGACCCTTATTCATCGTCTGGTGTCGTTTAAAGCCCTTTGAAGCTGCACTGAAACTCTCATTTGGACCTTGAACCGTTTGTTTCCCAATGAAGTCCATTATATGGAGAAAAATCCTGGAATGTTTTCATCAAAAACCTTAATTTCTTTTCGACTGAAGAAAGAAGGACATGGATATCTTGGATGACATGGGGGTGAGTAAATTATCACCAAAAGTTTTTAAAGTCATTTTGGCTTCATTATGGCTTATTACTTTTGTCATAAGGTTAAAATATGTGCCTGACCAGAATATGTTCAACACTTTTCCTAAAGATAAGAATTAAAGGATGAATACTAAAAAGAAATATAGCTAACGTTAGCATAGCCTACACCAATAGGCCTACTCTACTATAATTTACACACGATCGCAGTCTCCATGAATGAGGTTCTGTCCCTTCAGTTAGACAGAACAAATAAATGTCACATTAGACAAGGAAGTGTAGGTTGTGTTTGATTAATTACATATCTTATTTATCTGAGGTAAACTGTAAGACTGGAAAAACTGGTTAAAGAATACTAACAGAACAATAACTGTCCACTGTAAACTGATGGTTTACATAACATATCAAATAAGATCTGGCTATGTAAGGAAAATGCAACAAGAGTTCGGGGCTGTTGTCTGTATTCAGATGATCCCGTGAGGTTGAGGGTATCGCGACTCTCAGCTCATGTAGCCACACAAGGTTGGGTAAAAGATGTTCTTCTTTGTTCATTGATTATCTTTCTATTGATTATGTAATTGTAACAATACATTTACCGGACATAATAAATAGTTAAATTTGATTATTCTAACAGACTTTGACTTTATTTTCATTACAGCTGAAATAGTCAAACATTAACGTGTATTTAATGATGCACAGATATGGTTAATAAACCTTTTTCATTTTATGGAGTCAGATGAAACAAGTTAAGACATAAGATAAAATGGAAATACGGAACACGCGTGAAACCTTTGCCTCTCCCAGCTAGAAATGTTTGTTCTAAAAACGTTCTGGGAACATTACCAAGTTCGAATAATGTTTTCAGCCGGTAGTTTTATTTTGGTCCCAGAATGTTCTCCTAAAAGGAACACAGCAAACACTCCAGTGATAAAAGTTAATGAGATAATTAAGTGATTAATTGAGTAATTATCGAAGTTATTGAATTATTGAATTATTACCTGATGTTAAGCATAATCACTGAAGGAGAAAATCACTATTTTTAAGTCACCATTATGGTGATAAGTGTGTGCTTTAGTTGGGCTCTTGACCTTACATTTCTAACTTTAGATTTTGTTTGACTGTTGTAACTAAGTTATAACTGCCATATGAACAAAGAGAAAAGTTGATCTGAAGTTGTTGGTTGTGTTTTGACAATCATAATTTTACTTGAATCACAAAACTAATTTAGAGCTCAATCTCCGACTTATATTTATATTGTCGATTGCAGCATCACAGTGATTCTACAGCATAACAGCCAGAATTTTCAATATATTCCAAAGGATTTCTTAAAACTTGTTCTGATAAAATAATAAAACAAATTGGGTGGGCACAAACAGACATCAAGCATGACTGTATGAATCTTAACAATGGTGACAAATCAAATATTTAATTAGGCAAAGGACAGTTCAGATCACAATTTATTCATACTGCAATGCATGATGGGAGCCATGAATGAGTTTTGATTGGGGGGCACCCAGAATGCACTGCAACCTGGTTTATTATCGTCACCATTGTTGGGATTCACAGGCTGGATCTTGATGTCTGTGTGACTGAATAAAAAAAAATCTAAATCTTTTGAACAGAAATATTAATAATATTTAGGATTCTATAGAAAATGCTACAAATTGCATGCTGTAAATCACCAAATTTAAAAAGCGAGTTCGCGCTTCAGGGCAGTGGCGAACACACATGTCATCCACTGGTTGTCGAGACACCCCAGGCACATCCTTAAGCCTTGAAACTTTGGCTCAATGTCAACATTGTAACAACGCTGAAACAACCTTCACCACAATGTAATTATAGCAACCTTTTGGCCATGTTGTTAAAATGTTGTTAGAAGGTTGGGTTGTGCCAACATGTTTGCTGTGTTCTATCCAAGCTGTCACGATATTGACAATAAACAATAGACCTGTTTGCCTCAATTTCAGTAATGTGATCTCTGTGATGTAGCGTCGCCACACTCTATGAAGGTTCTTTATTGGCATAAATAGTTTCATGAAGACCCTTTAACATTTATGGACCTTTTCTATTGCACAAATGGTTATTTAGAGTGGAAAACGGTTCTTTACATGATTGTGTTCTTCACACTAAAGGGGATAAAATGGTTCTTTCAAGAACACAACTGAAATGTTCTTTGGGGTACAAACTATCTATGGAACTGTAGGATTACAAATTTATCTAAATGTTTAATTTAGATTTCCAGTACAATAGTATTTTATATTGGGGAAGTTTGTAAATGATAAGACCTGAAAATCTCTACAAACGGTAGGGGTTCCCAGTGGGATATTCCTGAATGTCCCGTCTCAGTGCGAGGAGTCCTGCACCGTCCTGTTCTCGGGTCTCATGCTGAGCAGGTTCAAAAACCTGTATACCTCATTTACATTTGCTTTGCTTTAGAGGGTCTCCACCTCTGTCATCTCTCCCCCTTGAAATGTATATAAACACAATGTAAAGTTCCCTTAGTTAGACTTGGCTAAGATATTTGGACGAAGCAAACTACAGTGATGCAACAGCAAGGAGTAGTTCAGCTTCTGCTTGAAGGAGTAGTTCACTTTAAAAAAAAACTTGTGCTGATAATTTACTCACCCCCATGTCATCCAAGATATTCATGTCTTTCTTTCTTCAGTCGAAAAGAAATTAAGGTTTTTGATGAAAACATTCCAGGATTTTTCTCCATAAAATGCGCTTTGCTGGTAACCAAACGGTTCAAGTTCCAAAAGACAGTTTCAGTGCAAACTGTTCAAAGGGCTTTAAACGATTCTAGACGATGAATAAGGGTCTTATAAAGCGAAGCGATCTCTCATTTAAAAAAACAAAAAAAAAAACAAAGTTTAAGTTTTATAAGCTCAAATGGTCGCCTTGCTCTGTTCTGTGATGCGCGTTCGTGACTCTCCTGTTCGAACTCGTTTATCAAAATTAACGAATCTTTTTTCGTTTCATTTGGTTCATTCAACGAACGAAATGAACGAGTTGACTCAGGAAAATATTTGTTCATTTTGATGAACGAGTTCGACCAGGAGAGTCACGAATGTGCATCACAGAACAGAGCAAGGCGACCATTTGAGCTTACAAAAATTAAACTTTGTTATTTATTTATTAAATGAGCGATCCCTTTGCTTGATAAGACGTTTATTCATCACCAGGGGCCTGTTTCAGAAAGGAGGTTAAGTGAAAACTCTGAGTATGTTAACCCTGAAATGAGGGAAACTCTGGGTTTTCCGTTTCAGAAAGGGGGGTATATCAAACCCGAAAAAGCGGAGTAAGTCAAGCCCGTTTCTGAAAGAGAGGTAACTTATACTCAGAGTCAGTTACCATGGTAAACAGACTAACATGGTTAACATGGTAAACAGGTATTTCCCACCCAGATTCAAATGTTTCTAAATTTCGAAATTAATTTTCTAAAAAAAAAATTATTATTTGTCAAATCCATGCAGTTGCAGTTTACAAAATTACCAAACCAGTGCATTATTAAAATACTAGATGACCACAATATTAATTTAATAGACACGAAAGACAAATGAAAGAGCTCACCTCTTCCAGCCATATCCTTTGAGGAGTTTCACCTCCATGTCTTGTTGTGTGTGCATATCTGGATTCAAGGAAGTCAATGGCCCATTGAGCTGACAACCTGAGTTAAAGCTGCCTTTGAATTATAGGTTGCCTTAGCCCCTCCTACTTTATACAGGTGTTCACTGAGGAAGGGGGTTGGGCAAGTGGGCCATTGTTTTATGGTTATACAGACCCCAAATTTACCATATGTAGTTAATGCAAAGCACTTCCTTTTCGGTTGTAATACAAATGACGCAAAATATACTTCGGCTAATTATATGTATAAACCTCCCATTAAACTAACAAAACATTTATCCTTGTGACAATAAATGACAAAGCCTTTAATCCCCTGTAGATAAAACAACACTGTACACATTTCGGTTATTGCACTCTTTATTAGACTTATACGTCATAGTCCTCGATTTCAAAATCTCATTCCAGTCACATTGACAGACGTCCTGTTGTACGCAAAGACTTCATGAGACATTCGCCTCAACGTCAAGAAAACATTTACGATTGAACTAAATCTGGTAAAATACACTCACAATATACATCCAAATGTATTTAATACATTGTATTTCGTCAATAACGACCTTATAATAGAAGGCACTTGGTACTGGTAAAAATATGTTCAATAAAATATCCTGTGCAAATACATTTCATTAAAACATCCGCGCTGGCCGTGACAGGCCATAGTCTTAGCATTTATCCGTTGTGCATGGCGGATATCAAATCAGAGCGATACATCGTCATTACATATGGTGCCGTTTAAGTGAGAAAGGTCAGCCATGCATAAAGGTTTAGCAATCCGCTAGCCACAGAACGTAATAATGGATAAAAAATAGTGGAGTCCAAGTGGACTCATGTCATCATATGACACAGTTTTGACACAGTCAATGTCTCGTCTTCGAAAATGTACAAAACGTAAACACAGTTGCACCATTAAATGGCTAATAATGAAAAATACAAGCTGATGACTATTTATAGCAATCGCAAATTTTGCTTGACAAAATGATTCAAAAGTCACTTTTCGTATATGTCCCGAATTGGCTCATTTTTTGGTATCAAAATTTGTGAACAAGACGCACTCCTGATTTGTTTTAACTAGTTGGTTTGAGACACACAACAATAGGGAGCGTGTCGGTTATGCGAGATTTTTATTTTATTGGAATCAATAAAATGAATCTTTTTAAAAGGTATCACATTTTACACTTTTAAAAGTAAGAATGAGTGAGGAATGTTTATTTTTCATGCTGTACATTGTAATGCTAATATCTAAATTCACTTAAACGACTTAAGGGTTTTACGTTTTCATGTAATGTTTATTCTTACTTGAACATATCCGGCCTACTCGTTGTCCTAGTTGTGGAAAAAAAGCGAATGGTTTAGTACAAATTGCTTTGTTACCTCACAGCAGGTGTTGTAAAGAAGTGTGTCATATTCGTATGCTTTTCATATTCACATCCTGTTCACTTTGTTTGGCCACTGCGAGTCAAAGCAGCATAATTGTGAATTAGGAAGCTCCGCCCACAAGGCATTTCTCGTCAGACATCACATTAAGTACATTCTGACGTCTTTGATGACATAATATGCACATTTGGTTCATGAATATTACTGTCAGGAAGTACTGAAAAATCAATATTTGAATGTTGCCACATAATAACGTGTATTTAATCACTCCATATGTAAACTTATGATTCTCCTAAAAGACAGCACTTTAATGACTAATCCAAATAGTGTGTGTGCGAGATTGACTGAAGTGTCAAACTTCCGTGTACTATGAAGATCATTTTAACGATAACTATATTTGAGTCCACACCAACAGTATACAACATTGTTTATTCTAAGTGTTTTGTT
The DNA here is from genome assembly GCF_988280905.1 of Pimephales promelas. Lineage (NCBI taxonomy): Eukaryota > Metazoa > Chordata > Actinopteri > Cypriniformes > Leuciscidae > Pimephales > Pimephales promelas. Next base: position 16,430,731 of record NC_142770.1, on the reverse strand, counting down.
GTCTGTAGCTTTAAACGCTCTAGCTCTTTAAAGGGTTAGTTCAGCCAAAAATGAAAATTAAGTTATTAATTACTCACCCCCCTAGTGTACCAAACCCGTAAGGCCTTCGTTCGTCTTCGGAACACAAATGAAGATATTTTTGATTAAATTTGAGAGGTGGATCACTACCACATAGGCTGCCTAAGGGATTAAAACTTGACGGCCCAGAAAGTCATTGAGGAAAATGTGACTACAGTGGCTCAAATATAAGTTTATCAAGCGACGAGACTACTTTTTGTGCGAAAAAACAACAATAATGACTTTATTCGACTATTCCTTTTCTTCCTTGTTGGCCTGAGACGAGACTTCAAGAGATTTGCACGATGCATGCGCGAGTTGAAGGAGATCGGCGTTCTCTCTCTTGAAATAGTCGAATAAAGTCGTTATTTTTGTTAGTTTTTTCGCACAAAAAGTATTCTCGTCGCTTGATAAACTTATACTTGAGCCACTGTAGTCACATGGAATATTTAAACATTTTCTTCATTGACTTTCTGGGCCGTCAAGTTTCAATCCCTTAAGCCTAGTTCACACTACATGATTTTAAAATGTCGGGCTGAACTGTGCAGTTCACACTAAATGACTTGCTCTCAGTGAAATCATGAGTGTTCAAGTTGTTTAGCTGTTCACACCACACAACACAACGTGATTGATCCACAACAGGAGGTAACTCACTACACGAGTTAACAACGCACTACACAGAGATACAACCACGATCGGATGATAAGAGCATATCATTTGTGACTCAATGAGAGCTGTTTCAGTACTATAGTACGGTCTAAATCCTGAAAATAATCAAACAAATAACGAGTTGACAACAACACGATTCTATCTGGTCTAGAAACCATGTTTTGTCACGAAAAACCACGCAATAAAACGAACCAGAAATGACGCGAAACTGCAGAGAAGAACACAACACGCGAATATGGACGTTTTTAGTGTTTTAGCAATTTAGTGTTTAGCAATGTTGTTGATCTGTGTTGTGCTACTTACATGTTATCACTGTGAAGCTGCTTTGATACAATCTGTATTGTGAAAAGCGCTATATAAATAAATGTGACTTGACTTGACTTGACGTCAGACAGAAACTAGTGCTGCACACTGTTTGCTCGACGATCTGCTCTGAGAAAAAAAAATGCAAAAAAGAAAAAGTAAGATTTACCTGGTGTCCTCAACCCATGCGTTGCTATGATTGGCTGTACTCATGACATCACTGAGATTGAGTCGCGCGACTGCTCGAGATATCTAGCATGCTAGATATTTTTCTGAGCTCGGTGACCTGTCTGCGAGCTGTCTTTGATGCGTTGTTGGCTCTTTCACACTATCGGATTGGCGAGCGTTAATCGTCCGCTAATCGCCCGCGATTTGCACGCGATAACACCCTGACTTGTCGGCGACTCAACGATTTGCAAATCGGGCTTAAATCGGGCTTAAAATCACATAGTGTGAACTAGGCTTTAGGCAGCCTATGTAGCAGTGATCCAGCTCTCAAATTTAATCAAAATGCGGGGTTGGTACAGCATGGGGGAGAGTAATTAACGACTTAATTTTCATTTTTGGATGAACTATCCCTTTAAAGCAGGATGGATTCTGATTGGCTGTCAATGTTTTTATCATTTATTACCTGGAAAAAAATCGTTCTGAAAGTGATTCCGAAGATCGTTCCTCTGTGTCGTTATCGTTATAGTTGTGGTGTGGACTGCGATGTTCTCCGAGTAAGAACAATTATTAAAACATTTTTAGTTATTGTCCTTAGTGTAAACAGCCCGTAAGGCCTTGTTCAGAAGCAAAAAAAGCATTTTTGGTGTATTAGACACAAACCAGTTTTGTTTTATAGTGTGAACAGAAAAGAAACAAACCGGATTCACATCACATTCGTGAACAATTCAAAATCTGAACTCCCAATGGTTAGATTATATTTCCATTTAAGCCTCATTCGAGTTTTTAATCGGATCTGCTTCCGTTCAGTTTGATCAGGTGTGAAATCCAAATCAGAGTTGTGTGCAGTGTGAACAAGGCGATATGACTCTCTTTACGTGGTCGCCACCTGTTTCAAGAACAGCATTCCCGGAGGGATCACGACCCATGAGTGAGGACCCAGTCCTGCTCCCATCCTGCCTTCATCTTCATCATCATCAGCATCCTCCTCTTCCTCAACCCCTCTTTCAAACTGATGCCCACTGAGTCCGAATGGTGGCAACAATAAGGGGTGTAAGATAGGCACCTTCCCAAGCCCAAGAGCACCGGAGCTGGGGTACAGCACCGGCCCGGCTCCTAAAAGCGGGCCGAGTCTAGACAGATCCAAGGGGTGACCGCCAAGGTGCCCGGTAAAGGCCTGAGCCCCAAATAAGGTTGTCGCCGCACCTGGCAAGATGAAATGAGCCGCCCCTGGGTAAGATCGATCCATACGTCGGCCGTCAACCGATGATGCCCCATCCGATTCCAGCCTGTTGATTCTGGGAGAGGTGGCGCGTTCCTGCACTACAGCGTGGCCGTGTGCCTTGATGTGTTTGCGGAGGGAACTGGGGTCGGTGTAGCGCTTCAGACATCCCACCATTTTACAGCAGTAGGGCTTGTCCACGTAGTGCGTGCGCGTGTGTTTGAAGCGGTCGCTGGAGTTCGAGTAGCGCTTGTTGCAGCCTTCGTACGGACAGATGTACGGCTTCTCTCCTGAGAGGGCAGAAGAGCAAGAGATAATCAATGGCTTGCACTGGAGGAATGCAGGGTCCATCAGGGACAACCAGACGGCACAGGCCTGTAGGGACCTGTCATTTTGTGTGGGGGAAATGGTGATGTGTCTGAATGTTAGAGGTTTTTTGGGGGTGTCAAAAGTACTGGTATTCTGGTATTAAAAACATAATACAAATCTAATTCTACAATTAATTCTACAGACTCAAATTGGTACTCGGAGCGCTGATTAGAATATTGGTGCAACTGTTCAAAATATTGTCTGATAGCATAATCAATATAAATATTAAACATAATTGTAACCATATAGATTTACAAATATAAAAAAGTAAACTTTTTTTATAAAATAAAATAGATGTACGAATATAAAGATATGTTAAAGATACCATTTTATTTTTTTTGTAAAATAAAATCATTTAAATAAATAAATATATTTTTAAAAACACTATTTATACAATAATTATTGATTTAATTGCTATTAATTATTAAATATTTTGAATTACTATTATTATTATTATTAATAAGAATAATTATTAAATTAAAGTACTATTATTTACCATTGGTTGCTTTTGTATTATAATTTCAATATCTGAATGGTTTCTTGAATACTTGATGCTGCTGTTAGATACCTGAAAAACATCAGTCATTTATGATGACTTCAGGGTGATTAAGATCATGGGCTAATTTTCACTTTTGGCTGAACTATCCCTTTAAGAAATATGTTTAGGCTACATGCCATTGCTTTATTTGTTTAATATAATAATATGTACATTTTTAAATATTGCTATCCACTACTGGAATTTCAGTCTTTTAGAACCCCTTATTTAAATTGAACTAATGGTTTTATATATATATATATATATATATATATATATATATATATAAAAATCGGATGTGTACCATATTGGTACACCATACTGGTTTTTATTGCAAATGTGTGGTTCTCACCTGTGTGTGAGCGTGTGTGTATTTTCAGGTTTTCCAGGCGGGAAAAGCTCTTGTGGCAGGTAGGACAGTGATGCGGTTTCTCATTGGTATGAGTCCGAATATGAATCAGCATCTTGTACCTGCGTTGAACAAATGGATACTGGATTAGTGCTGTGCTGCACACAGTCAAAGAGCAAACATATCTCGGAGTGATGGTTTTAGAATTAATTTCATAATCATGAATTATTTTTTTAAAGAATGATTATGCACTGTAAAAATGAATACGTTTTATCTAATCAATAAAATTGTGGCAACAGATTACAAGCAATATTATTTATTAAATTGAACAAATTAGAATTGAGTAATAGTTAATCAAATTAATATTCCAATTAATTCTAATTAGTACAATTTAATTAATAATATTGCTTGTAATATGTTGCCACAATTTTATTGATTAGATAAATCATATTATTTTTTTCAGTGTGTGTGAGTGTATATATATTCTTATTCTTAAAAATTATTATGAAAAACTAATACATTGAATATATCTTGAGTTCTTTTTTTCTGACCTATTTTATTTTTCTTGTTTTAAGCATAAATGTCACCTGATTTTGCTTAGAAATAATGCTTAAATCCCATGAATGTGTGTATGTTGTCTGACCTGGCATTAAAGCCTCTTCCCTTGCGCGCGCAGCCCTCCCAGTGGCAGCAGTATCCTGAATTCTTCTCCGGTTTCACATGCGAGTCATTCACATGGTCCACCAGATCCTGCAGGCTCTCGAACAGCAGATGGCACTACAGAGTAAAGACAGAGAGCGCAGAGCGGAAGATGAGGAGCATGTGAATAGCGCTTTTAATATTTCAAGGTGCTGTATGTCATATTTGTTTTACTGTACTAAAGCACAAAAACACCATAATATGTTTGCAGAGAATTGGGAAACATGCTAAGTTCACATATGTTTCTCAGAAAAACAAAGCTAAAAACAGTTATTCTACTTTGAAATGTACAATACAAAATTAGCATCAACAATGCTAGGATGTTGTGGGTGGTTTTCAAAATCCCTTTAAAGGGATACACCACCGTTTTTTAATATTAAAGCTATGTTATTCCCTCTCTCACAAAATGCCAAATAAAACGTTGTGCTTTTCTAAGCGTGTAAAGTGGATAACTGTAACGTATGGCAGAAATGTAATGATATTACTGCACCGAGTCGAAGTGCTCCCAAGCACTTGCTGTGGTTTTCCGCCATACGTTACAGTTATCCACTTTAGATAACTCTGCTTAGAAAAACGCAACGTTTTTGTGTCACCATTCTTGGTCGAGTTACACTACCCGTGTAACTGTATTTAAATAGGGAAAACGTAGAGGTGTTTGGTCGCTTCTCTGCTTGGATCCTAATGAATGAACTGAGCTAGTTAAGTGCTATTAAAGTGTCTCGCGATTGCGAGAGAGGTATGTGTCAACTCGTCTCAGTTAAGGGAATAACATAGTTTAATATGAAAAATCGTGGAGTATCCCTTTAAGGTAAGTCGTTTCACTCGGCGGCCATCTTTGAAACTATTTCAGTCATGCAAGTACAGCTTAAAATCTTATAATTGTTATAGTTATTGTTCTTGCTGTGAATGGCCCTTAAGTCTATTGGATTTTTTGGGCATTTTATCACCTACGTCCATTCACTCATGTCCATTATTTCATGTTTTATAATACGTTTGCGCTGTCCTTGTTAATGTGTTTCTCTTGGAAACCGATTATGGCATGTATGACATTCATTTAGTCATCGACCTCATGATCATGGATCAAAACAGTAAAACAGGCTCTCTGTCACTCACCTTCAGCCAGCGGCAGGCCAGCTGCTCGTCACTAGAGGGCTCAGGGGAGTGCCGACCAATCAGCATCGAGGAGGGCAGGCGCAGGGCACTCTCTGCACCAATGGGCAGAAAGAACTGGAAACCTGGAGGAGGAGAGGCGCTGTCCTCGTGATACGTGGTACTTTCGGATTCCTGTGAGTAGAAGAGCATATGTGTCAGTAATTCATTTATGAATCATGCCCGACTCATCATGGTTCAGGAGTAGGAGACCACCTCATGCTCGAACAAGTCCGAACATGTTCAGATCAGGACACTGTGTGAGACTGGACTGAAATGAATTAGTGTGTAGGTGAATTGAATTATGGGACTGTGCATAAGGCAGTCATTCTTCCAGCAGAACGTAGTTTTTAGTGATTTTAATCATTAGAATTATGGAAGCTGTTTCCACCACAGAGAAGAAAAAAAAAACATTTAAAAATATAATTGCGATTTTTTTTTTATCTCATATTTGCGAGTTTACATCTCCCAATTCTGACTTTATTTCTCAGAACTGCAAGATAAAGTCAGAATTGCGTGATATAAAGTCGCTTTTGCGATTGCATGTTATAAAGTCAGAACTGCGAGATATAAACTTGCAATTGCGAAACTTTTTCTCGCAATTCTGACTTTATAGCTTCCAATTGCTGTGTCATAAAGTCAAAGTTGTGAGATAAAGATGCATTTCTGAGAAAAAAAAGTCCAAATTGCGAGTTTATTTCTCCCAATTGTGAGTTCCCAGACAGCAAACTGACATTAAATCAACGTGGAAATGACGTATCTCATGACATCGAAACAACGTTGATCTGGCATTGTTTTGCTCATCGAATTAATGTTGAACCAACGTCAGACGCGTCATTCTTTCAAAACTAAATGAAAATCGAAAATTGGTTTGCTTTCATAACGTTGAAACAACGTTGATTTTAAGTTGATTTTCCATTCGTTTTGAAAGAATGACACGTCTGTCGTTGGTTCAACGTTAATTCGATGATCAAAACAATGTCAGATCAACGTTGTTTCGATGTCATTTCCACGTTGATTCAATGTCAGTTTGCTATCTGGGTTTATAGTTTTACAAATTAGTTTTATTAATTTACTAGTAATTTGAGACAAAAAAAAGGTTCATTTTGGACCCTGGTAAAAACAGTAACATGCATATAGGCTTTAGAGTCGTGTATTTTTCACTTAGCAATTTTGTTCCAGAACAAAAAAAGCTGTGGGAGAGTTACTCACTGAGGCCAGCAGAGGCGCTGTGGGGCTCCAGCTGGCGCCGCTGTCTATGGGAGAGGGTGGTGAGGGAGAAGAAGATGGAGACAGACTCAGATCCACAGCTGTGCACGATGAAGAGTCGGACATGTCTTTATCAGCTGTATCTGGAGAGAAGAAGAGATGAGGTTAGTTTGTTTGAAGAGAATATACTTCTTTTTTTTTTTTTTAAGAAAATGACTGATCATTTCGCTAGATAAGACTTTATTCCTCAGCTGGGATAGTGCAGAGCCCAAAGCCCTTTGAAACTGCATTGATTTGGACTTCAACGATTTGGTTGCCGTTGAAGTCCATTCAAATGTTTTCCTAAAAAAAAAACGTAATTTCTTTTCCACTGAGGAAAGAAAAACATGAACATTTTAATGGCACTGAGGTGAGCAAATAATCAGAAAATGTTCATTTTGAGGTGAACAAATCCTTTAATAATGACTCATCTTTCTTTAATTGATACAGTGAAGATTACGTATATGCAATCATGTTGTTTTACATTTGATTACTTTATTCAATTTCTGTATTGAAAACTACTATTAGATTCCTAAATAACCTGAAAAGCAATGTTTCATTTATTTGTGTCTTTGCTCTATTGTATATATTTGTGCTGTTGATTGTAGTTAGATTATTTGTAATATTGTCTTTATTTTACAGTAGTCCTTTTTAACTCTGAACATAGCATATACGAACCGTACCGAAACCGTGACCCTAAAACATTAATAAAAACCGAACCGCGAGTAATTAGAACCATTACACCCCTAATAAACTCCCATGATTTTCTGCAACAGAGGACCAAGAAGTAAAATTCAAATCACCAATGCTTTATTAATCAGCTCAAACAGTCGAGCCAGCCACCAACAGGGCCTTTGTTGTGGATAAAAGTCTAAATTCAATACGTTCATCATATAAAGCAATCGAGTCTCTTTGGACTAAACCGCTCAATTCATATATGGATTAGTTTTTACAATATTTTTCAGTTTAACAAAATGGCAGTTGCATGGACTGTCAATGGAGGGACAGAAATCTCTCAGATACTATTAAAATATCTTAATTTTTGTTTCGAGGATGAATGAAAGTCTTACGGGTTTGAGGGCGAGTAATTTTCATTTTAGGGTGAACGATCCCTTTAACATGAACTAACAATACTTATAAAGTCTTGGCATACGTGAATTTCTACATACAGTATCCCAATGTTTAATAGGAAAGAGATTTAGCATCATTAAGAACTAACATGATCTAACAATGTAGATCTTTGTCCCCACCCTGAATCGTCTAGAATCGAATAGTTTTGAATTAGCAAAAATAGTTCTTGAATGGAATTAAAAACCTGTGAATTGTGAACCAAATCAATTCTCTGTCTACTCTACACAAAAATTCACACCCCTCTATATAGTTTTGTTATGTAGCGGTTTTTGTGACTGACTAACCAGGGCTTGTGGACTTGTGTTGTGGCCGGGATATTCGGGCACGAGCAAAGTGCAGCGGGGCACAGATGGACGTTCTGAGCGTCCTGTCGGGGCCAGAGAGAATCTTCAAGTCCAGGGGCTCGTCTAGCGACAGCATGGCTTCGATCCTGAGAAAATCAAACCATATTATTATAATGTTATTGACATCGCAGTGGCACCTACACTGTGAGTCAGCAGTGATTTCTCAGTTTGATTTTTAGAAGGAAATACCCTCTCTCTCTCACACACACACACACACACACACGCAGACACACTCCCACACACGTGCAGCTCCACTTCAGCAACTGTAAGTCATTTACATTTCTTTCTGCCAGACGGGTCACACACACACACACACACACACGAGCAGTTCATCACACCAGCAGCCACACTGCAGTCAAAACATGCAGAACGCATTACAGAGATATATAGATCTGAGTTCTTCGCTTTCCTTCATTTTTTTCCCCCTTTCTCGGTCTCTTTCTGTGATGCAGAGGAAAAGTTGATGAAGAGTGGGCCTCTGGCTCCACATCCATGGATTATGTGTGTGTTTGGACAAGAGGGTCCAAAAGTCGAAGACCACTAGTTAAAAAATTCAATAATAATCAATAGTCTTAGAGCAGTTGTAAATTAGGAATGTTCTGATTTTAAAATGCTGGCTGATAATTATTTTCATGACATGGTCGATATTAGAATTCTGTATTATTTTGTGTAAATTAAATGAAAAATAAATAAATAAAATTTAAATCACTCTTTTATGTATATATATATATATATATATATATATATACACACACACTCACCTATGATTCCAAGAACACAAGATAAGATGTTCCTAACCTTTGTGCAAGCACTCCCAAGAGTTCATGAACAGTGAGCCTCATAAATTTGGGGATCGCATCGTCAGTAGTGTACCTTTGGTTCATAGGGTGTTTCGGCCTTTCACACTATACACCCTCTCCAAAGGCGGCCAGCGACAGGGTGATCAAACCTGCGCTTGCGTCCCATTCCCAATTAGACATGGGAGTTGCCTTGTTGTTGACAGGCAACATCCCATTGGACTATGCTTGGCAGGGGCGTCCTCCTCCCTGAGTCAAGCATTGTTGACCGCATACCTCCTGACCCTCTCACTTCGGGGCCCAGTTGGGGTCTTTTCTCTTTATCCAGAGCCACTGACTGCTGACTTCTGCCGCCTCCGATACAGCTCTGATTGCCGAACGCTGACTTTGGCCCTTAATTCCCAGGTCTCTAAGCAGTCTGATTGTAGATGTTGCCACAAAGCCTCTGCAGCCCACCTCCACTGGTCGGATTTCTGTGTTCCATCCATGACGCCGTGCTTCGGCAGCTAGCTCAGCATAGCGCAGATGTTTCCGCTCATTAGCCTCATCTACTGAGTCCTCCCAGGGTACTGTGAGCTCAATAATGAAGGCCTTCTTGAGCGAACGGGACCAGAGCACCATGTCAGGTCTTAGGGTGGTGGTTGCGATCTCTGGAGGAAACACAAGTTGCCGACCAATGTCAGCTAGCATTTTCCAGTCGCGGGCCAAGCGCAGCTGGTCTCGATCTAAAGGTGTAGAGCTGCTCTTTGGTGGTTTTGCCCCTTCACGGACAAAAGTCATCCGTAAGGGGTGTGATGCTGCTGGGGGTGGTAGGGAGTTGGTGGCAGCTCGCTTGTTCTCCAGGGCGGACGCAAGGGTTTTTAGAACTTGGTTGTGACGCCAAGTGTAGCGTCCTTGGGTGAGGCTTGTTTTACACCCTGTGAGAATGTGCCTGAGGTTGGCTGGCATGGAACAGAGGGCACACTCCGGATCTTCACCATACCATTGGTGAAGATTAACTGGTGTTGGAAGGACGTCATATGTTGCTCTGATGGAAAAACTCAATCGCCTCGCTTCCATAGCCCACAGATCCTTCCAGCTGACCTTCCTCTTCTCCACACTATCCCATCGAGTCCACTGTCCCTGTTTGGCAAGAGAGACTGCCTTTGCCCACCTTGCAGCCTCCTCCTGCTGGCGTACTTCCTGCACTACCATCTTCCACCGCTCTGGTGCAGTGGCCTTACTCCAAACAGCATGGCTAGTTAGCCCAAGGCCTCCTCTCCCATGCTGAACATGACCCAATATGTCAGCATGTTTAAGGGCTGCTGTTGCCTCCTGGACTGCTTTTCCTGGCCTCCACTTGCGCCCGGTTGCCAAGGTCGGTGCGTTGTTGCTCACCACTAGGTCTCGAGATTCATTCAGCGTCATCTGAAGCCTGGTTTTTGCACACTTGAATTCCTCTGTTAGACTGGTGAGGGGCAGCTTGAGGACACCATCTCCATAGAGGCCTATGGTGGTAAGGCATCGTGGAACTCCGAGCCACTTCTTTAGATATCCTGTGACTCCTCTTTCCATCTTCTCCACTGTTGAGATTGGAACCTCATACACTACTAGGGGCCACAACACCCGGGGTAGGAGACCAAACTGCAGACACCAGGCCTTTAACTTCCCAGGTAGCTGGGTGTTGTCGATGGCCTGTAGGCTACTACTGATGTCTTTGCGCAGTTGTTGCACCTGGTCTTTGTCCTTCAGGCTTGCATCATACCACCTTCCAAGGCTTTTTACTGGCTGCTCAGACACTGTTGGGATTTGATCATGCCCGATGAAGAATTTCAGTTTAGAGAGTTTTCCCTTCACAATTGAGATGCTGCGTGACTTGGATGGTTTAATCTTCATACGGGCCCAGCTGATGTTCTCCTCGAGCTTTCTGAGCAGTCTCCTGGTGCATGGAACAGTTGTGGTCAATGTTGTAATGTCATCCATGTAGGCTCTGAGTGGAGGGAGGCGGTAACCAGAGTTGACTCGCTGTCCACCAACAACCCATCTTGAGGCTCTGATGATCACCTCCATTGCCATTATAAATGCCAATGGAGAAATGGTACACCCTGCCATTATACCTACATTCAGGGTCTGCCATGAGGTGGTGAACTCTGAGGTGGTGAAGCAGAACTGCAGATCCTGGAAGTACGACCTCACCAGGGTTGTGATGGTGTCCGGTATGTGGAAAAATCTGAAGGCAGACCACAGTAGTTCATGGGGCACAGAGCCAAATGCATTGGCGAGGTCTAAGAAGACTACATGGAGGTCCCTTTTCTCCACTTTGGCCATCTGAATCTGGTGCCAGATCATGCTGGAATGTTCCAAGCAGCCAGAGAACCCTGATATTCCTGCCTTCTGTACAGATGTATCGACATACGCATTCTTTTGAAGGAACTCGGCCATCCTCTGAGCAATGACCTTAAAGAAGATTTTACCCTCGACATTCAGTAAGGAGATTGGGCGGAATTGGCTGATAGTCTCTGCATCCTTCTCCTTAGGGATCAGGACCCCGCCTGCCCTGCGCCACACTTTGGGTATTTTCTTCTTTTGCCAAGCTGTTCTCATAAGTCTCCAGAGGAACCTCAGGACGTCTGGTGCGTTCCTATACACTTTGTACGGGACTCCATTTGGCCCCGGGGCTGATGCTGTTCTTGCCCGTCGAACTATGTTTTCCACCTCTTTCCATGTCGGAGGACTGGTCTCAATATGATATTCTGGGGGTTCAATGGGTGGAATATCTGATGGGATGGCCAGATGCTCATGTCGCTTTGAGTCAAAGTTTGTTGTTCTCAGGTACTCCTCTAGATCTTTCTTTGTTGTTTTTAGAGCTCCACTTTTTTCCTCTGTGAAGAGACTTTTAAGGAACTTGAAGGGATCTTTATAGAAACGGGTTCTAGTTTGCTCTTTCTTCCTTCTGCGTTTCCGTAGGTTCTCTGCTCTACGGAGAGACGCCAACTGGGTTTTGATGTCAGCCTGAAGTGCCTCTATGCCCTCCTTTTCTACTTCCGAGGCCTTCTTCCACTGTTTTTTAAGCTGTCTCCTTTCTTGAACGAGGCGCTTGATTTCTTGTTGCCTCCTGGAAACTGGTGGGGTTGGGACCTTCCTCCTGCCTTTTGCCTCTTGCACTCCAAAGCTTTCTACCCCGTACTCATAAATGATGTTGCCCATGCTCTCTAACTTCTTCTCCACTGTGCCTCGAAGTTTCTCGAGGGTCAAGGTAAGGTCAGTATTCACTGTTTCCCACAGCTTCTTGTCACTGGCACCAGGCCACTTCACACACGGTCTGTGCCCTAGTAGTCTCCTCTCGACTACAGGTCTGGGGGGATGGGTGATTTCCACTCCTGTTGTTGGTTCCACCTCAGTTGTTACTTCGGTGCTTGGGTTTACATCTTCCATGACAGCGGTACTGATGCACTGCAAACTATGGTTTGCGTCCAGTTGCTGTGCTTCACTCGACTGATTTGGTCGCTTTCGCAGAAAGTGATCAATGCGAGGCCTCTGTCTCTCTATACCCAAACACCCCTTCTTCCCCTGGTGGATCCTCAACCCATGGTATGATGTAACTTTCCTCCACCCGCAGACACATACCTGCATCTCCTTGTGGCCAGCTGTTGCAGCGGAACTTGTGACAGTTGCTGTGGTGTTCTCTTGTGCTGTGCTCTCATTACTCGTAGTCGTTTCCAGTCCAGTCGTTACCATGGTATCAGTCAATGAGTCTTCTTCCGCCCCCGCTCTCGCAGACTCTAGGGGTATTCTCATATGTTGCCTTTTTGTAGCTAAGGCGGGTGTTTCCAACATACTGCGAAGCATGAGAAACTACAGAAATGGGAAGCTAACCCATGACTGTCCCAAAGGGGTCTATTCCCTCCTGTCAGCCGTCTCTCCGTGCTGCCACAAGGACTTTCCCCTGTTGTCAACTGATCTTTCTCAGTAGTCACTGGACAGGTCCAGAAATTCAGATTCCAAGAACACAAGATAAGATGTTCCTAACCTTTGTGCAAGCACTCCCAAGAGTTCATGAACAGTGAGCCTCATAAATTTGGGGATCGCATCGTCAGTAGTGTACCTTTGGTTCATAGGGTGTTTCGGCCTTTCACACTATACACCCTCTCCAAAGGCGGCCAGCGACAGGGTGATCAAACCTGCGCTTGCGTCCCATTCCCAATTAGACATGGGAGTTGCCTTGTTGTTGACAGGCAACATCCCATTGGACTATGCTTGGCAGGGGCGTCCTCCTCCCTGAGTCAAGCATTGTTGACCGCATACCTCCTGACCCTCTCACTTCGGGGCCCAGTTGGGGTCTTTTCTCTTTATCCAGAGCCACTGACTGCTGACTTCTGCCGCCTCCGATACAGCTCTGATTGCCGAACGCTGACTCTGGCCCTTAATTCCCAGGTCTCTAAGCAGTCTGATTGTAGATGTTGCCACAAAGCCTCTGCAGCCCACCTCCACTGGTCGGATTTCTGTGTTCCATCCATGACGCCGTGCTTCGGCAGCTAGCTCAGCATAGCGCAGATGTTTCCGCTCATAAGCCTCATCTACTGAGTCCTCCCAGGGTACTGTGAGCTCAATAATGAAGGCCTTCTTGAGCGAACGGGACCAGAGCACCATGTCAGGCCTAAAGGATTATTAGGAACACCATACTAATACTTTGTTTTTAGAAATGTTGGCCCATATTAATAGGATAGCATCTTGCAGTTGATGGAGATTTGTGGGATTCACATCCAGGATACAAAGCTCCCGTTCCACCACATCCCAAAGATGCTCTATTGGGTTGAGTTCTGGTGACTGTGGGGGCCATTTTAGTACAGTGAACTCATTGTCATGTTCAAGAAACCAATTTGAAATGATCCGAGCTTTGTGACATGGTGCATTATCCTGCTGGAAGTAGCCATCAGAGGATGGGGACATGGTGGCCATAAAGGGATGGACATGGTCAGAAACAATGCTCAGGTGGGCCGTGGCATTTAAACGATGCCCAATTGGCACTAAGGGGCCTAAAGTTGGCCAACAAAACATCCCCCACACCATTACACCACCACCACCAGCCTGCACAGTGGTAACAAGACATGATGGATCCATGTTCTCATTCTGTTTACGCCAAACTCTGACTCTACCACCTGAATGTCTCAAGAGAAATTGAGACTCATCAGACCAGGCACCATTTTTCCAGTCTTCAACTGTCCAATTTTGGTGATCTCTTGCAAATTGTAGCCTCTTTTTCCTATTTGTAGTGGAGATGAGTGGTACCCGGTGGGGTCTTCTGCTGTTTTAGCCCATCCGCCTCAAGGTTGTGCGTGTTGTGGCTTCACAAATGCTTTGCTGCATACCTCGGTTGTAACGAGTGGTTATTTCAGTCAAAGTTGCTCTTCTATCAGCTTGAATCAGTCGGCCCATTCTCCTCTGACCTCTAGCATCAACAAGACATTTTCGCCCACAGGACTGCCGCATACTGGATGTTTTTCCCTTTTCACACCATTCTTTGTAAACCCTAGAAATGGTTGTGCGTGAAAATCCCAGTAACTGAGCAGATTGTGAAATACTCACACCAACGACCATGCCACGCTCAAAATTGCTTAAATCACCTTTCTTTCCCATTCTGACATTCAGTTTGGAGTTCAGGAGATTGTCTTGACCAGGACCACACCCCTAAATGCACTGAAGCAACTGCCATGTGATTGGTTGATTAGAAAATTGTATTAATGAGAAATTGAACAGGTGTCCCTAATAATCCTTTAGGTGAGTGGATATTAAAATATTAATTTTGACATCACAAGGGGGAAAAAAAGCAAAAAAATATCCAATACTGGCCAATACAAATACAATTTTTATTGTGCATCTCAAGGCATTTTTTTATTATTATAAAATGTTTTAACAATTTATGTGTGAAGTGAAAATGGGTCTTTCTATTGTTTATTTCAGACCCGCTGAATGACTCTCTCCTGCCTTGATGTGCATTACATAAATATTCATCTAACCATATAACTACTTTCTTCACTTGCACAGGAATGAGGAAATACAGCACCTTTAAAACACCCCCACATCCATCATTGCCCAAATTTGCCTTTTGAAACTGTTGAAATGTCCATCTTAATGCAAACACTTCTGGTTTTCATGTACTTCTGCATGCTTTCTTCCCCTAATTCCTCTGATTTGCTATTTCTCGCTGTGATATTACACAGTATTGCAAAAGCTTCGAGTGCTGAACACTTCCCCTAGTCTCCTCCCTCGCTCGCTCTCAGTCGCTGGCATGGGGGTTTGTTTTCAACTTCTTCCTCGAGCTCCACCCTTACTTTCTGAGCTTTAGATACACACTAACACTGAGACCTACAGTATACACCACACAAATACTGCACCCATTTCTGAACGTCGACCTGCTGGTAACATTCAACAGGTTTTAAAAACGAGAAGCTGCCAGTGCCTTTCAACGGCCCTGTTTCGATGCACATTTTGGGATATCGCATAAAACACACTTGATGGCAACGCAAAGATGCGTATAAATTCTAGAGATTTATTTATATTGTTATTTATCCGTTTAAATTTGTCGTGAAATACCACTTAGAAATGTATTACGTTTCTAGCTTTAAACGTTTATGGTTGTAATCTCAGGCAGTCAAGGTCTCTCTATCTTGTTCTGATTCTCATTCCTTCACATTTGAAAGTGTCTGCAATTCTGGCCCTTTCACTTCTTTGGTTGACTTGCACTGAAAAGCAGTGGGTGATCATTCCTTTCCGACTTCTCTTTTTCACTCCCTCCTTACAAATCTCAGTGATGCAATCCCATTATTTAGCTTGCAATCTCAGAGTCATGAGGAAGAGAGACAGAAAAAAAGCATGCTAGTGCCCCAAATACAATGTATATTTATTAGGCTCTAGTTTGTGCGATATATCAACGTATTTTTATAAACTACACATAATTATGCGATAATACTGTTTATATTGATGTACATAGCTTGATATTATGAGCGCAACTGTAAAAAAAAAAAAAAAAGTTGCTTCCTTAAAGGAGTACTTAAAAAAACTTTTGCTGATAATTTACTCACCCCCATGTCATCCAAGATGTCCATGTCTTTCTTTCTTCAGTCGAAAAGAAATTAAGGTTTTTGATGAAAACATTCCAGGATTTTCTCCATATAATGGACTTCAATGGGAACCAAACGGTTCAAGGTCCAAATGAGAGTTTCAGTGCAGCTTCAAAGGGCTTTAAACGACACCAGACGATGAATAAGGGTCTTATCAAGCGAAACGATCGCTCATTTCAAAAATAAATGAAAAAGTTTAAATTTTATAAGCACAATTGCTTGCCTTGCTCTATTCTGTGATGCACGTTCGTGACTCTCCTGTTCGAACTCGTTCATCAAAATGAACTAATCTTTTTTCGAGTCATGACTCGAAGGGTCCTAGATAAGACCCTTATTCATCATCTGGTGTCATTTAAAGCCCTTTGAAGCTGCACTGAAACTCTCATTTGGACCTTGAACCGTTTGGTTCCCATTGAAGTCCATTATATGGAGAAAAATCCTGGAATGTTTTCATCAAAAACCTTAATCTCTTTTCGACTGAAGAAAGAAAGACATGGACATCTTGGATGACATGGGGGAGAGTAAATTATCAGCAAAAGTTTTTTTTTTTAAAAGAGAACTACTCCTTTAAATTAAGTTCAATCAACTTGGATGTTTAAGTCATTTCAACTTAAATTACATTAAACTGACTTTAAAGAAATGTGTTGAATCTTGTATAACTTAACTTATTTTAATGAGTTAAAACAATGTAAAAACATATGTTGTCATAACTCATTGATCATATAATAGTTTAAAGTGTAGCGGAAGACACAGATTGAGCTGATTATGCTGAAGACCCGTGATTAAAAAACACTCTCTGCCATTCATCCATAACAGGATGAGGGTGGAGAGCAAAACACTGCTAAATAATGAATTACTGATGAGGAAGAAACAACAACATCCTACAGAAGGCAATGAGCACCAAATCGCTCCCTCTCTCTCTTTTTCTTCATCACTCCTTCTTCACTCTCCACCCCCTGCATCTGGCAACAGGACAAGGTCAACATAACCTCCCCTCCTCTAAAATCCCCATTCCTTCTCTCTCTCTCTCTCTCCGTATAGTCTGTCATCCAGACACACACACAAACACACACATTCCTCTGGCCACAGCAGATTCACTCAATTTGTTTCCACTGCGCTTTTAAGTGTACATTAGAAATGCAAAGAGAGAGCCAAGCTCATAAACAATAACAAGAAGCAGCTGCGGGCTGAGCGCGGCAATCGTGCGCGGCAATCGTGCGCAGTTTCTCCAGCGACGCGGCGCAGAGAACGACGCGGCAGAGAATCAGATGGACGCTGTGGATTAAGTGCAATTCGAAATCCTTCAGACATAATTTTCTCTCCTCTCGCGCTCTCATATTTCTCTCTTTCTCTTGCGCGCTCTGATTTTCCATGCCTTTCCTCCTCCCCTTGAATTGCTCATGATTCGTAAAGGCCTCCAGGAACTCTGTCCAACCTCAAACTCAAGCCAAAGGGGGGAGAGAGATTGATAGAATAGAATGAGACATAAGGGTTGATGAAGAGAAAAGGGAGGGAGGGAGCTCAGGAATGAATTCTCAGTGTTTCTTTTGGAAATGAACATATTTTGCTCTGTACAAAGCGTTCTTGTGTAGGTACAGTTTAGGACAATGTCATGAGGAACTACTGGAGACAAAGAATTTCAGAAGCAGCCATTGGTGGTTGGCGTTTCACAAGACAAGAATGTGCGGTTTCATCTCTCCTTTCTGCTTTCCTCACCCGTTCTCTCCGCTGAACCCAGTGAACCTCAATGCAAGTGAAAAAACCACATTATAAGTCAAAACAGAAGTATTGCGAACGCATCCGTGGAAAAAATCACAGTGAACAATGTCTCACGACCCACTGAAACATTCATGCACATACTCCCCAGCCACACACATTCAGACACAATCTGTCTCTCATTCCATTCCTCAGACTCTCTGTTAATGTTGCAGTTTGTTGCATCAGGACTGGGCTTGGCGTTGAACCGAGAACTTCCCAAAGTACTGCCATAACCACCATAGACACTGAGCTGGACTCGGCAAACACCCACATATTCGGATTGGCCGTCATCAGTATGGGTTTTTCAATAACTGATTCTTATGACGCACATTTGATGGCTTCCAATCTTGAATATTTCATATCTGCGATATATGTAAAAGTTAATACCTAATAATGCAACGGTAGACGCCATATAAACTAGCAATATATTCAAAACTCTAGTAAACACAGCTTGCGAAAATTAGACATGATATATAGAATCCCGCCCACTGCCAATTTACCCAAAAGTATTTAGAAACTCGGGTAGCCAGCGTATTTTAGCCATGGAAGCCAAAACAAACTGGCTCAGAGATCACTGATACCCAACCTAAAAAGCACTAGGATCCATCTAGGACCAGAGGCTTATTAAAATGTGGAAATCAACACATCAACTTACAGTGTAAAGCTTTCACTTAAATTGCTGTAGTTCATGAATAAAGTGAAAGCACTTCAAAAAGTGAAAAATGTAAATAAAGATTACGTTCAAAATGTACGTAGCCTAGCTAAACATCATATTTATTTTATAAAATATATTTTTTACTTAATAATTTGGAATCTAAAATATATGGACACATAAGGCCATGTCTAACCAAGTTGTGTTCCAAATTTGAAGTTGATATCAGAAAAATTGAGCCCGCTAAAAGGTACCGTTAATGCAACTTCCAATTTCAAAAAGGGTTTCACAGGATGAATTTTGTTTTATAATTTATGATGATTACTAATGTGAATGGGAAAAACGCAGTATAAAAGGACGCCAAGTGTCGCACTCACTGACAGTTAAACAGGTAATGTGTGTTTTTCGTAAACACAAAAATGTCGTTCAAATAGTTAACTTATCCTACTAGCATAGCGTGAACTGGTTAAGAAAATTTCTTCTGATTAGCTGCAAGATATGGCAATAAGGCAGGATAGGATATTTGTTTACCCTATAACATAAAATTAAAATAAACATGAATGCAACAAAAATGTGTCTTGTAAGATGTTTAGGGGATTTATTTCACAATGGACTGCTGACTGTGAATTAGCCAACTTTTCACACACCTAACGAATAAAAAACATTGAAATATTTTAACATGTGCAAAGAAAGAGACCAGAGTATGGGAAATGGGAAACTAGCACAGCTAGAATATCTTTAGGAGACTGAGGGGAAAAAATACATTATATAAAAATATTTGATTGTGGAAATTCTGGAAAGCCGTACAAAGTGGTGATACAGCATCTGGCTCACAAATAGACACCCACCCACCTCAGGTGTCCTCCATTCACACCTGTAGCTACCCTGACATGATCATTTTCATAAGTTATATAACATCAGGTGGTCTCTGTTTATGACGGAGTCTGTTTTACAAACCCATTTTAGCTTCATTGTCTAATAGGCAGACTGTCTGGATAAAACTTGAGCAAAATAACACAAACGCACACAAAACCCTAATGTTTTTCTCGAGGTGTGGCGATACATTTTGTGTCTGTCCCGATGCACGCGACATGCCCGGCGGGTTTACCTCAATAATGACGTTCCGTCGGATTCCGAAATACGTGACCCGCTGAGACGACTTCAAGAGCGCGCGCGGTCCGTTTAACGC
Source organism: Pimephales promelas (assembly GCF_988280905.1). Lineage (NCBI taxonomy): Eukaryota > Metazoa > Chordata > Actinopteri > Cypriniformes > Leuciscidae > Pimephales > Pimephales promelas. The sequence continues at coordinate 16,410,995 of NC_142770.1, read as the reverse complement.
TTAGATTAAATCGCCAGATGTCTTCATCAAAAACACTCCTGGATCCAGTTGACCATTTCTAACTCAAGCACAATACGAAATTGTTTAGGCTGAAAGACGTAAACTGTTCGTTAAAGGTAAGAGCATATACAATTGTCGGGAAATACTATGTCAAGTTACGATAAATCGTTCCTAAATAAATACATTTCAAAGGAGCATCGCTTGCTTACGACGCCTGTCTACTGTCTCCCAGCTTCTTCCTCAATCTGAAAAAGAGACGAAGGGAGAGGGAGGAGAATAAGACAGAGGGTGGAGGACATGAAATGTTGATTCTTTTCCTCCAGATGTGGTCTCTCTCTCTCTCTCTCGCTCTCTCTCTCTCTCTCTCTCTCTCTCTCTCTCTCTCTCTCTCTCTCTCTCTCTCGTAGATTAGGCAAGGCTACTGTATTCTCGCTTCATCCCGCCCTGCTGTGTGACTCCGAAAAAAAAAAAAAAAAAAAAAGGTTTCCATGTTGATTAGGCTAATTTAAAGCCATTCATTTGTGAAATAGGTCTCGTTGGATTTGTGCTTTAATCTCTTTGTTTCTGTGAAAAAATTATCACAACAAAAAGTATTTTACTACATGCATACAATAATGAATAGAATGAATGCTATAAAGTAGGCTACAAATACCATGTTGTAGCTGTGTATTATGGTAATACTGGCACTTTTAGCCTAAGTGTCCAGTCAAGACCAGGGATGGACTAACTCGGTCCTGAAGGGCCACTGTCCTGTTAGCTCCCCCATAAAACCCTTCTAGTAATCCTAAAGATATTGATTAGCTGGTTGAGAACTCTGCAGGACAGTGGCCCTCTAGGACCCGAGTCAATAGAAGTGCCATCAGGTGGTCACTTACTGTCTAGAATTAAAGTCCCCATGAAATCAAAATGGACAATTCAGTTGTTGTTTTTTTTCTTGTGGAATACTGAAGAAACTATAAATGATTAATTTGTACACTAAATTCATGTACCCTTGAACTCTTGCAGTGACTTCTCTGATGATGTGTTTATTGGCGCAAGGGCTAGGCAATGCATGTCACTTGTAGTACTCATGATATCACAGCAATCCAATCAATTCCCCATTATCAAAATCAAGTCTTTTTTGTCGTTTCACTCGGACATATGTCAAAATATCACAACTTCCGTTTCATTCCTTTTTGTTTAGTACGATCTCAATATAAATGCACCAAAATGGTTTGTTTAAGTGACCAGTCACTGGATTCGGTCCCTCCGAGCGAATAAGTGAATCTTCCTTTACAACTCCACATTAGTCCCCTTAACCAAAAAGTAGGCAAAGGTTAAAGGCCATCTGATTGGAGAAGGCAGCTGCTCCCTTGCTGACGCTTGTGCAAAGGCTTCAATGTCCATGAGCGCCGCCCCACCCCCAGACCCTCAGCAGGCCCTCTTGCGTCTCTCCAGGGGTATATATAGACTGAGAAGGGAACTGAACAGTCCTGGCAGTCAAAATGAGGCTTTTCCTCCCCTTCTGCTGCCTGCTGTCTCTACTGGTCCTCACCACTGCAGGTAAGAAGCTTAAAAAAAATGAAATTTGAACACAGACAGGCTGCTGAACTAGTTGACTTCTATGTTAAGAGTGACTGGCTTTTTGTCTAGGACAAACTGGCCTCAGCTTTAGCATAATACTATAATCTGAAATCCTAGATCGGATTGCTTGCCCTTGGCGAAGATGAGAGCTGCATCGGTTGCATATTCATATAGCTAATGTATATGGTGAAGTATTTTTTACGGAATGGAAATGTGGGGTTTCTTGGTAGCAGAATTTATGAACTTGAATATGTGGTTAAAGTAAATGAAAGCAGTTCAATTGTTGAGTGTAAATCAACGTATTGTAAATTATTCTGAATCATACTCCTCTTTTTCATTTTGGTTACATTTAGACCTTAACATTTTAGTATCCATAAATACTGTAGGCTACTATACTATCCATTAATATCAGGAATGGAGAGAGAACATTGTGCTTGGTACTTGTTTGGTCTTCAAACCAAACCAGCCTGTAAAGTTTAAATCTCGTCTGGCTAGAGCGCTTTCCATAACGTTTACGCTTTAGGTCAGTAGGCGGAGACGGTCTTGTGTGACTGAAAGTATTGAACCTCATGAGCGTTTACACTACGAAAGCAATCCGATCGGATGCATTTTGGCTACCTCTGGAAGGTAGTCGACTATCCGATCGACCAAAACGCATCTTAATACCAGGTGTAAACGGGGCCATTGTCATCTCGGGTATATCAGAGATGCTATTGGCACAAAGGTAGTCTGCAGTAACAAAACTAAATCTTATTTTATTCTTACAGATATAAATATTAGGAATAGACCGATATAATCATTTTGGCCGATAATTCTTTATATTTGAAAACCGATAACTGATATATTGGCCGATATATCTAAATGTAACGGAGGCCAGCTAGTAGTTGCTGTGCGAGTAAACCTCACTCCCCTGATCTCAATAGGCGCTCTAGCGACAGACACTAGAGGCTGCAGTCTTTAGCCTCCTTGTTAGAGCGCCTGATTCTCATGCCGGAGACCCGGGTGAGTGGGACCCGGGTGTAGGGGTTACATTGGTGCCGTGACCCGGATGAGAGTGAGGTTTAGGGGGGTGAGTGTAACGGAAGCCAGCTAGTAGTTGCTGTGCGAGTAAACCTCACTCCCCTGATCTCAATAGGCGCTCTAGCGACAGACGCCAGAGGCTGCAGTCTTTAGCCTCCTTGTTAGAGCGCCTGACTCTCATGCCGGAGACCCGGGTGAGTGGGACCCGGGTGTAGGGGTTACATAAATACAATTTTTTATATTTTTTTGAGAGCCTGATTACAAAAACAAAAGTATCCCCATTAAAATCCATGTCCCAAAAACACAATTATAATGATGCTTTTTTTTAAGTGATTCCAATCAAATTTCAAGCTATTCAAAACCATCCTATGTTATTTATCGGGTCTAATATCGGCCAAATTTTCATATTGGGCTGATAACGATATGTATCAGTTGATACCGATATGGTGGCCACTGGCCGATATATCGTGGATCCCTAGTAAATATAAATGTCTTGTTCTCAAAAACTACCATAGAATTCATGATTCTATTATCATATCGGTATCTACCGATATGGTGGCCACTGGTCGATATATCATGGATCCTAAAACTCCTATAGAATTCGTGATTCTATTCAAAATTGCAATCAACTGTAAGAGAAACAGTTTGTGACTTTCTAGTTTCTAAGTAGTGCAAGAAAGCCATTACTGTTTGGGACTGTAGCTTCCTCCGGCTTGCTATTAAGTATTATCCTTGTCTGTCCTTGCATTGTTCTTGTTCTCTTTCTGTGTCTGTACGGTCAGGTGGAAAGGCCTACTGCACTATGAAATCAGACACTCTTCCTCGGGCGTTTTCGTGGTCATGCTTCACAGCTCCACTTACACGCCCCCCTTGTACTTTCTACCCGCATTTACACTTCCAGTCCACAGCTGCGGTCACAACGGTACTGTCTCAATCAGATTTTATTTCTGTCTTGCAGGCCTTGTAGGGGCAACCATTATGTTAACAGGACTTAAAGCCTCTGTCCTGCCTACTGTATGGGGCCTGTTTTAGTACCTGGGGTTTTCCCTGTACAGTCCACTCACAGCAGCCAAGCATACGCAGACGATACTCGCAAACCAGACCAAACAATGTTGCTACACAATACACATACAATCAGTAAGCCGTACACACTTAAGGTATTTGAAAACACAGCCACACATGCAGTATACAAATAAAATCAAATCAGATCAATGCAAATTGAAACCAAATCAATACACTCTTACGGCAAATTGCCAAGTTGGCAAGTTTTGGCGAACAGGTGGCTAAATTCGTTAGGTGTGGACCTTTAATCATAGTTTTTTCCTATAAATCTTATATCTATGTAGCCTGGGTTTCCCCATACTGCCTTTGCACAGCGCAATTTTATTCACGCTGCTAGGCAGTCTATAGACCTTGGACCAAATTTTCGCCTTAGCAAGGGGACCAATCACAGAACAGGGAGGGAGCAGCAAGACGATGACAATGTTTATACGACACACCAAAGCAGTTTGTTTATACCTATGGATCAAACATGGCAGCAGACGCGAAGTTACCTTTTGATGCAGCCTTAGATATTGTTCCAAGTAGTTTAGAGCGCAAATAAATCTCTGACCCATCGTCTTCTTCCTCGTTTAATTTCTTTCGCTCTACGTATGTCATCTGGTATAATTGAAACGAATGGCTAAGAGCTACATACATTCGTAGCACTAAATAGATAGACACTGATACACATTAGACATTGCACCCAATAAACTGCTCTGGGCATTCGTAAACCACGCCTCAAATACGAGAAAATGAATGTGTGGTTCCCAGACCACGTCTCAATGTCAATGAGACGTGGTTTGTCTTTAGCCAGGCTAATACTTGCGTACAAATCACATCATGTGAATTTATATAAAATTGTCACCTCATACAAATGATTCCAGGTTGAACCAAACAGACAAAATGCCATGTGAATTATCAGTAACACTTTAGGCCCTGTTTACACGTGAACGATCGCGGGTGAAAACGTAAAAATATTTTATCGGATGTGCCTTACGTTTACACGGCGATGGCGTTTTTGGGGCTTAAACCCTTCAGAGTGGAAATCTTAAAAACCCTCCACCGTCGCGTTCCCGGGTAAAAAGGTATGCTAGACAGTGAAGGTTGCAGTGCTTCACATCGCCACCTAGCCGCCTGGAGTGCATACTACATCGAATTTCACACACTTTTGCTTCACCATATGCACGCGGACTTCCCACCCATAGCGTTCGTCTAAACGCAGAATAAAAAGTGATAACGCAATGCCACTTTTGCGTTTTCTCTTCAGAATCGTTTCCGTGTAAGCATAACCTTAGAATACTGTTCGAGCATTAAAGGTGCAATGTGTAGGTTTTAGCCGCCAGAGATCGCATTTTCAAAACAATAAAAAAGGCAAAGCTTGATGGCGCTATGAAGGAAGGTGGAACGATGGCAAATGTCATTTTCACGACCCTGAGATGTATGAAATTCTCAAATCATGTTCATGTATGAGGTAATTAATTAGATTCATTACGTTTGATCACAATATTTTAGGGCTCTCAAGTGTCTCGCATAGAGAGTGACAGTCACTCATTTCGGTCTTTTGTCATGCACTACCGCCACACATTGTATTTCTAACGTGGAAAAAATAATTATAATATTTATAATATATTTAAAATGCCTGCAGCGCCCAAAATTTATCTGGCCACGCCGCTCTCACTTTGGAACCGGCAGGAATCAAGCACATCTCCGTCGAGTTCTTAGCCGAGCCTGCCCAATCACAAAAAAGAAAGGGGCTTCTCAATATCCAATCAGAAATAAGCACTATTGTATCTGGGTAAGATTTAACGCAACAACCAATGACAAAAAAGCATATCCTGGAATTGTTCACGTGATTCTGTTTCAACATCTTCCGAAAGTATCGTTTACCCGCAGAGGAAACCACTATAGCTTCGAGCATCACTTTGACCAGAGTAAGTCGTGATCTTCTGTTTTAATGTTACAACAAATTCACAACTTCTTTGACACAAACAATGACAACTTGACTGATGTTAGAGAATGATTCCCAGATAATTAGCATGGGTGTCTATAACTTAGCCAACAGTTTTACAGCCAACACCTGCTCAGAACAAGTAGTCTAGGCCTAATCATATTTTCCTTATCACACGATAGCTGACATATTTCCACATTATAAACATTTATCTCTCCAAATAGGCTTAATCATTTTATTAGCATTAAATAAAATAATTGTATGTGTAATGTGTATTGCATAATCGGTGTTATAGTTCACTTTTAAAATCATGTCATATTTTATAATTATATCCTTGCCATGGATGCATTGATCATTGCATCTGTCTTTCAAAGATGTCAGATAAAAAGCAATTAAGCATCCTCTCATTCGCCCCGAGAGGAAAGCTCTCTAAAAAGGCCAGGTTAGTGGATGCTGGCCCAGAGAGGATGGAGAAAAGGGTAGGCCCATTAGATAAAGGACTCCAAAAAGGCAACAAACACTTACAATAATCAACACCAGTCATAATCTCATAATTTCACTGACATAGATGTGGTCACCTGTTAAAAAGAGTCACTGAAGTAAAAACAAAGTGCAATATACCGGTATGTAAACAATAAATTATATATATTATTATTATTATTATATATTAGCCGTCTATTAAAACACATGCGAGAGCGGTGTCTCTGTCAAGTCCAAGTTTGTGGCAAAACTCGACATCTCAAAAACGCCACGTCGATATTGATACTTGTTTTATTTCTCTGTTTTTCCCAAAACCGGTTGACGTTTTTTGACTGAACGACAAAACAGTGGCGTGCGAGATACTGTTTTATAGGTATATACATTAGATGCCTCATTAGTGACAATGACAAGGGATGAGCCATTATTTAAAACTGGAATTTCTCTGGATTTACAAATCCTTGGGAACTTTTGGGATAATGTAAGTACACAACTGCATGAAATAGCCCATATCAATCACACTGTGCAAGTGCTTTTTCAATATATTATTACAAAAATATTACATATTGTACCTTTAGTTTAAAACACTAACAAGAAACTCTGATTAACGAAATAGTAAGTAATAGCGCTCAGTTGAATGCCAATTAGCACTATTAATAATCAATATTGTTCCCTAAGAACTAGTTTCATAATTAGTGAGAGTAATGCGCTTTAATTGATTCTAAAGTAAAGATCAGTGGTAATGACTCAATTATTACCAAATACTTTAGAAGGAACTGCTAATTATATGGATCAGTATTCAAAGTGAAAAACATGATAATTCTCTACTAATGACTGAAGCCATTGTAAACTTTTGAGGTTTTTGTAAGGTTTTGAATCGTAATACCTTCAGATGGTTTTGGGAGCACTTGAGAAAACTGATCCAAATGACCAGTAAGTCCTTTAACACTTGAGTCATCACCTTACAAAAAACTCAAAAGACTACAATGACTTTAGTCATTACTGGAGAGTTCAAAATGACCTTCCAGAAGTGTCTCACATGATTGCATTGGATTTTGCCCAGTGACCACAGCTGTCTTTGAAAAATCACTCCTGTAGACACGACCATCACTGTGTACTTGTAGAGTAGAATAGAGTAGATTGGCAGAAGGAAGTCAATGGTACCAAAAAAGGAATTTACATATACAAGCTGAACCTCAATATCATTTTAGCAGAGAATAACAGAGAAACTCTTTCTCAGCGGGCAGGCTATTTGTGTCATGGTGAAGACCTGGGACTTGGGAGCGAGCACCTGTCCATTCCTGTCCTCACCTCAGAACTGTCAAAGGGGGATGGGCTGCTCTCTGTCACTTACAACTTGCAGGTCAGAGGAGCAGGTCAAAAATGCAGATGATCTTGTGTACATATATATATATATATATATATTCAAATATATAGGCTATATATAAAACTTGGTTTCATGTTGGGGTAATTCATGATAGAGCTGCACTTATTTTTGAATATTCATGACAATAGCATTTCTGTCAATTTCAGTGACATTTAAATAAACACCTCATTATGAGGTCATTATCATTCATCTATTTACTTATAAGTACTCTTTCACATTATATCGTTGTTGCGATGATGTAAACGTAATCTTAGACTGGTAATAGCAGTAAAGAGTAACTCTTACGACATAACATGGCCAATTAGGCCTTCAAATGTTTTAGCGCACTCATGGTTTTGTTAAAACTTACTGTACACTTTTGACTATATGGCCTAAAGCTCTCCTGGGTCTGTGAGCAAGTTAAGTGTGCAAAACATATCACACTTAGCCATATTACAATTAGAGACTTCTAAGGAACACACAAGCCTGTCAAGAGATAATTTTTACAAGCAAGTGGTCAAATGCCAAAGGTGGAACATGTTTATCTGAACTAACTATAGCCAATCTGGTGCCCTCTGCTGTCAGCATGATTTTGAAATTTTGCTGAAGCGTATGGAAGACACTTTCCCCCAGTTTCACTCTAGTCTCAGATTAAAATGCATTTTTGAGCTGGTTTAACTGAAAGCAACTTGCACTGACATACTAGTAACATAAGCCAGAGCCAGTGTTGTCTCAAGATGCACGTCAATAATGTTTTAGGGCCCATTATAAAATGTCCTATTAGAAGTAAGTCCTAATCTTGGCCTAATCTAAGTCCTGTCTGTGAAACTGGGCCCACAGATGAATTTGGGGTTTGTCTTTTAAGATATAGACATAGACTCCTATAGAGAAGCCATATGGTTCTTGACTGAGTTTTAAAGAACTCAAAAGGTTCTAGGAAACGCCTGACGGAACACATTAAGCTTCTATAGACTCTAATTTGTCCTTTAAATATGCATTTTTTACACTTTAATACTCAAATGCAGTCCTAAAGTAGGCATTTAATATAGTACATAACAAATCTCTGTGAATTGCATTGAAGGCCACTGAAAAATTATTCCAGAAAACAAAATTAATCCACAAATGAATGCACCGATATTTACAATTTGATGATTGTTTGCATGAAAGCAGAGCTGTACGTTTCAGTGGAAGCATTTGACATTAAACCTAGAGGTGGAAATCTTGGTACAAAGTCGTCATGCTAACACCCTTATCAGATCCGGAGGACAGTATGAAAAATAAACCTTGCTCTAATGAGCCACATGAAGAGAAAAGACTTGGCGTTCTCTTTTCCTGCCAGCTCTGCTTCCTATTTCAGGATGTGATTCACATGAAAAGCATTTAGCTCTCATCGAGCACATTCATCGCTGCATGAATCACAGACATGGGTCATCAACACAGACTTGCATATTAGCACCAAAGCAGCCAAGTTATGTTGTTCATACACCATGGTATTACAGCTACATTTTCAGATGTAGTTTTTTCCCCCCACATGATTTAGGACAGTAACCACGGTGTTTTGTTTACAGTGACATTGTAGAAAGTGTGGTCTTAAACACAGAATGCTAAATGCTAATGTTATACTGTATGTCAGATACTTCTCTTCAGGAGAAGTGATGTAATGAGGAGGGCAGAGATGCAACTTGTACTGGTGATGCATCAATAGTTCGGCAACCAAAAATACTCAAAAAATCAGTTTACACTTCACTGAGACCAGAAATTAAGCTAAAGCAGCAACATTTAAAAATGTTTCAGTCTGAAATATCATGATGCGACTTGTTGCTGAAGAACTTTACTATGCCAGCAGACAGATCACCCCGTAGCTCAACATGGTTGCCCACTGAAGCTAAACATGGTTGAACCTGGTCAGTACCAGGAGATGTCCGGGGAAAACATGTTGCGGCTGGAAGTGGTGTTAGTGAGGCCAGTAGGAGGCGCTCACCCTGTGGTCTGTTACCCCTTTTCCACCAAAAAAGAACTGGTTCGAAACTGGTGCTGGTTCAATGTTGGTTCGGAGTTGGTTCAACTAGTTTGTTTTTTCACTGACTAGAGCGCCCAGGGAACGACGTCGTTATGTCTGTCGCCATACGTCTTAGCTAGAAACGCTTGCGAATACAACATTACTTTCGGATTATCTCTAACTCGTGTGCCAAGAAAGCTTTAAAAACAATTGAAATATGTAAGTCTTTTAATCTTTTCGTTTGATATGTAATCTTTTCTGATAAGTTATGTACCCCTGTCTTGTCTTTTTTTTTTTTTTTTTTTTTTACAAAAATAGAAACGCTTGCGTTAACTTCAAGCAGAACAATTACAAAGGCGGACTCCATCGTGTTTCTGCAATTCATTATGGTCAGAAAAGATGTTTAGAACACATCTAAACCCGCCCCAGCCCCCGATGTAAGCATGACGTGGTAAAAGAACGGTTCTAGTCCAGCAAATAATTGGTGCCGCTTTGGAACCAGTTCTCCTGGCCGAGAACCGGTTCTTTGGCTGTCGAAACACAAAGAACTGGTTCGCGTGCAGGCACCGGCTCCGAACCGGCTCTCAAAATGCTTTGGTGGAAAAGGGGCTTGTGTGGGTCCTAAATCCCCAGTATAGTGATGGGGACATTATACTGTCAAAGAGCACGGTCCTTCGGATGAGACGTTAAACCGAGGTCCTGACTCTTGTCCCTTGGGATCTGTCCATCATCATGGCCTCCTAATCATCCCCATATATATATATATACTCTCCACCAATAAGCTGGTGTGGTGTACATTCTGGCACAATATGGCTGCTGTCATCATCCAGGTGGATGCTGGACATTTGTGGTAGTTGGGGAGATTCCCCCTTCCAAGCACTTTGAATGCCAAGAAATGTGTTAAATATAATATATTTTATGACCTCACACTCAAAATTGCTTAAATCACCTTTCTTTCCTATTCCAAGATTCAGTTTGGAGTTCAGGAGATTGTCTTGACCAGGACCACACCCCTAAATGCATTGAAGCAACTGCCATGTGATTGGTTGATAAGATAATTGCATTAATGAGAAATAGAACAGGTGTTCCTAATAGTCCTTTGGGTGAGTGTATTAATGTGGGAATGTGCTGAGTTGTATTGGTTTATTTGATTGTTTTCCTTAGCAGATGCAGTGGGGTCTGAGAATGAGCCACTATTGCCGCTTCAGCTGAAGTCTGAAGGCGAGCTGTTCAACTGCTGTGATGGCACAGAGGATATCAGTCAAAGCTCCTCCAATGACACTCCTGCACCAAACAGACCTGTCTGCCAACCCTGTGGCACGGGTGCTCATATTGACACTGAGGCAGAAGATGTCAGCTCTAACGAGGATGAAGAGGATGAGGCAGTTTCAGAAGAGAGATCTGATGAGTTGAGTCAAGATGAGGCCTCTTCTGAAGAGATATCTGAGGAGGAAGCACATGAAGAGGAGGCAGAATTTGAGTTAGAGCCATCCAATGAAGTGGTCGAGGGGGAAGTTCTTGAGGAGGCACATGACGTGAGGGAGGAGGAGGAGGAGGAGGTAGACAGTGATTTAGAGGCACAAATGGTTGTTGAGGAATCTGTTGAAGAGGAAGAGGCAGGTGAAGAAGAGGAACTTTCTCAGACTGAAGAAGAGGTAGTTGAGGTAGAGGAGGGTCTTCAGATTGAAGACGAGGCAGGTGACGAAGAGGAACAGACTGAAGAAGAGATAGTTGAGGTAGAGGGTCTTCAGATTGAAGAGGAGGCAGGTGATGAAGAGGAACTTTCTCAGACTGAAGAAGAGGTAGTTGAGTTAGAGGAGGGGCTTCAGACTGAAGAGGAGGCAGGTGAGGAAGAGGAACAGACTGAAGAAGAGATAGTTGAGGTAGATGAGGGTCTTCAGACTGAAGAGGAGGCAGGCGAGGAAGAGGCAAAGACTGAAGAAGAGATAGTTGAGGTAGAGGAGGGTCTTCAGATTGAAGAGGAGGCAGTTGAGGAAGAGGAACTTTCTCAGACTGAAGAGCTATTGGAGCAAGTGGAAAAAATATCAGAAGATGTAGCAGAGGAAGAGGACATAGAAGAGAAAACTGTAACAGAGGAAGAAGTAGTTCCTGAGGTTGAACAAGAGATTGAGGAACTTGCAGCAGATGTTGTTGAGGAGGTTCTTGAATTGGCCAAAGAGGCAACGGAGAAGCTTGTAGAAGAAGAAGTTCCTGCAACGGCTGAAGAAGTAACGGTGGAAGAATTGTCAGATGACATACCAGCATCTAAAGCATCTGCCGAAGGTACAGTATAGTTCAGTCAACATTTAATGTTAACATGAAAATAACAGTTGTATTCTGTTTTTGGAGCCAGGTTATTCTTGTCAACTAAGATGAATAATAGTCAATACATTGTTTCCTGTGATTGTGATTCTAGTGTAAATACAGACGCAGCTTCTTGCTCAGAGATCTCGTTTACTTCAGGTGTGAATTTAAACTGTGACAAAGTCCTGTTGATTCCACAGCTGATTCCTTAAAGGGACGGTTCACCCAAAAAATCATTTACTCACCCTCATGTTGTTCCAAACCTGTAAGAATTTCTCTTCTTTTGAAGGTATTTCGAAGAATGTCTGTACTCTGTAACCAAACAATTGATGGGCCCCATTGACTTCCATAGTATTTATCCCCCACACTGTAGAAGTCAATGGCCATCAATGGTTTGGCTACCCAAAATTTTGATGACATGAGATTCAGGATTTATTCTGGCTATTTTTTCTCTGGCAGTGAAGGAAACAACCCCCTCAGGTTCTGCCGCAAGAGATCGATCTCATATTGAAGAGACGCTGCGTCTTGCAACAGCTGAACCTTCACGGGAATATGTCGGTGAGTCATATAATGAAAATAAAAATGATAAAATAAAGTATTACATCCTGGGCTGTTCAGTATTTACCATATCAGGCCAGTTATGTCTCCATTAACCAGTTACATCTTAGCTTGACTAAAACAATTTTGTGTGAGCTCATAGTGTGCAATATCATAAGTTATAATCATAAATTGTTTGCTCAGAAATATTACCGCTTCAAGAATTTATTGAACTTCCCCCAATGTGCACTGTAAATGGCAACCAGGTAACTAAGCCAACAATATATATATTTTTTACAGTGAAAAAAATCTTGACTCTTTATTGCAATGTTTATACGTAGGAATGTCTATAATGCAAACCAAAATCAGTCCCCAGAAAATGATCAAATTATAAACAAGTTCATTCTGCTTATAATTATTTGTTTTGTAATCATTTCATCAACTCTACCTCTCATAGACGCTCTGAAGAAGCTGCAGCATGTCTACAACACTGCCATTAAACCCTTGGAGAATGCCTACAAATACAATGAACTCAGGCAGCATGAAGTATCAGGTGAATGGATGTTTTACAACATTTTAAACCACAAAAAGTGTCAAAATGAAGCCCTCGCCTCAGTTAAACGGTCTGTTTTCTTCACACTGATCAGATGCCGAGATCACCTCTAAGCCCATGGTCCTGTTCCTTGGTCCCTGGAGCGTTGGCAAGTCTTCCATGATCAATTATCTTCTGGGTCTCCATGACTCTTCACAACAGCTTTACACTGGTAACACATCAGTCATTAAATGGATGAATGTTCAATGAAAGAACCACATTAAATGAGCTATTACATAAGAGAATACTAGTTCAACATCTCCATCTCGCTCTTTTGCTTTCTCAGGGGCTGAGCCCACAACCTCAGAATACACTGTCCTAATGCACGGGGAGAAGGTTCGCAACATTGAGGGCATTGTAATGGCTGCGGACAGTTCCCGCTCTTTCTCGCCACTGGAGAAGTTTGGTCAGGGGTTTCTGGAAAAGCTGGTGGGAATCGAGATGCCGCACAAACTCCTGGAGCGCGTCACATTTGTGGACACACCTGGAATCATTGAGAACCGCAAACAACAAGAGAGAGGTGAGAAGACTGCATTGACAGAGACAAATATAAAGATATAAAAATACAAAGAGTCTAATATTTGAAAGAGGATATTCAGACCCACCTCTTAATCCGAATTGAAAATTGCGAAACGCTGTGGCTTATTTGAAGCAGGGATGGTAGTCGTTAAGATTAACCATTTCTGTTCCTTAATGGTTTCAATAATTATTTTAGTACTTCTAAGGAAAACATGCTTGGGAAAAGAGGCGTGAATAAAAATCGTGCTGCGGCAAGGCAGCAAGGGGAAACCCAGGCTAAATTGGGCTGGTTTTGTTATGGCTTGAGCCTAGCCCTAGTCTTAAATGCATGTGTGAGCAGGTTCAACTGAAAGCAACTTGCACTGGCATATCTTAAAATATATCAGTGCCATTGTTTTGATGCACACCAGTAATGTTTTTTTCTAAGGCATGTTAATAAAAGCTATTTAAATGTCTTAATTTAACTAAGGCATAATGTCTTTATCTAAGCCCTGTCTGTGAAACCAGGCCCTAGTTTTAGTTTTCACTGGTGGCGTTTCGATGGCGTCATCGTTTCACTTTACAGAGTATTTTAGTGCGGTATTCCCTCAGGATCTGTGTGCGTTTTTTCTCTCAAAAGAACCATTTCTGAATAGGAATCAGATTCTAAGATAAAAGTAACATTCTGCATTTGGAGACATTTACAATTTGTGTTGTCCTATAGGGTACCCCTATAGCGAAGTGTGCCAGTGGTTTATCGACCGCGCCGACCTCATCTTCCTGGTGTTTGACCCAACCAAACTGGATGTAGGATTAGAACTGGAAATGCTGTTCAGACAGATGAAGGGACGCGAGTCGCAGATCCGCATCATCCTCAACAAGGCCGACAGTCTGACAACCCAGGACTTGATGCGTGTATACGGCGCCCTCTTCTGGAGCATGGCCCCCCTGATTAATGTGACTGAACCCCCGCGCGTCTATGTGAGCTCCTTCTGGCCACAGGACTACAATCCTGACACCAATAGAGACCTTTTTAAACGCGAGGAGATCTCCTTGCTGGAGGACCTAAATCAGGTCATCGAGAACCGCCTGGAAAACAAAATCGCCTTCATCCGCCAGCACGGCATCCGCGTGCGCATCCACGCCCTCCTGGTCGACCGCTACTTGCAGACGTATCATGAGAAGTTGGGCTGGTTTAGTGACCCACATGAGGTTTTCCATGATATCGTCAGTGACCCTGACAAATTTTACATCTTCAAGTCCATTCTGGCCAAGACCAATGTGAGCAAGTTCGACTTGCCAGAACCGGAAGCGTACCGGGACTTCTTTGGAGTGAATCCTCCCGGTGGCTTTAAGGTCCTCTCCTCATACTGTAGCTGGACAGGAGGATGCCTGCTGGACAAGATCGATAAGGCCATCACAGATGACCTGCCGGCTTTGCTCAGCAGTTTGGCAGAGAAAAGGGAAGCCAAGGAAGAGGCAGCTGCAGAAGCCAAGGAGAAACCCCAAAACCGTTGGCGAAGACAGTAAAAGAAGAACGGAGTGAGGGTTTATTTTCTACCTGAGGCACAATCAGTCAAGTCTGAGGGCACCAAAGCGTTGAATGAATGTTGAATGAGGTTATAAATAAAGCAAGGAAGGGAGAGCGTAAAAGTGAGTGACATAACATTTGTGAGATTCACGTCAATGGGAAGCCAAGTTAAACAGATACTTTTACCAGTCTGTATAAAACAGATCTGAACGAAGGGAATCAGTGTCTTCTCTCGGTTATTCTGTTTCTTCCTTGCTCTGATTTCAATCGGTTTGCAAAACTTTACTTATTTATACTATGTTCAGAATATAACATGTCATAATGTTATTTATTTCTTGTTTGAATGTCATGTGAATATGCTATATGTGGTAGAAAGTTTATCTTGACTTCATTAGTACTTCTGTTCCACTTGTACATACTGATCGTTTTCCTTAGTGCAATTTAGTGAGTTGTTGGTAAATGAGATGAGAATTTCACGTTGAGTTCACTCATATTACCTACTGCATGTTAATACTGTGGTGACATTAACATTTGTTTGTGGCTATTGATTTACACAATATAGAAAATAAACTGGATATTTACGTGAATAAAATACCTAAATAAATGGATGAATTGTGAGACAAATGATAACGATTTTTCACTTTAACATGTAGAACGTACGAGAATCCAAGATGTCCACTAGATGGCGTAGCACATCATAAAACTGACTGCAATAAAAATACTGATCACAGTTCAGTGCAATAACCTCTGGTTTAACATGAAGTACTGTTTATGTAAATGATCAGTCTTATCTGTTTTGATAGCGGCAATCTATGCATCTATCTATATAGAATTATAAAATTTCAAGAAGGTAATTTGTGTAAAACATTTATACACATGAAAGCAAGTATTTATGACTCCTACATGGGTTAGAATTGTGAATGCTGTAGCCTGAGTATACAATTGATAAGAGTTTTTAATTGAGATTTGCACTAAATACTGTGTTGCTAGTTCTTCTCTTATTTGTTTAACAATCTTCAATAGTAAGAGACCAAAAGTGGCCACCAAGAAATAAAAGCTGTACATGGAAGGCGAGTCCACAGCCTTGTGTTGGTCATATTTCTTAACACACTCTTGTGTCATAAACTTTCCCATCCGACACAACACAGCATGTCTCAAAAACTGGACATGATGAATGTCTGACACGGCGAGTGAGGGACGATTACCACTTGCTTGTTACTGATAGGTTAAAACACACCCAGAATCTCAGGTATGTTACCCAGTTATTAAAACTGGAAATATGTGGACAAAAATAAAAAGTGATTTAGAGGCCTAGAAAAGTAATGCAAATCTTAAAAAGTCATAAAAAGGATTGTAAAGATTGGATACAGTAAAATAAATGATCATATATTATTGATTTATTTTGCAAACAAAAATAAAGAATTGCAAAGGATAAAACAAAGTATATGAATACTTTTGTTTTGCTCATTTATTTTTGTTTGGCAAAACTTTATTTTCTTTTACAATACTTTATTCTTTTGCAAATCTGTGTCATGGTTTTGACTCCATACTTTACTCATACTAACTTATTTACCACAGTGACAATTATCACTTGAAACAGGTCAACTCAGGTTCAAGATAGTGTCGTGACTCTACTCAACGTACCTGTTTTTTATGACATCACATGGGCACCCTGCCCAGAGAACTTCAGAGAAGAGTTCTCGTGCGTGCGCGCCGCCGTTAAAAGAGCCCAGCGTGCGCGCTCCCCTGTAACTTGCCCCCTCCCCTATATTTCAACATTTCAACACTGTAGTTAAGTTGTCCACCCCGCCGCACGCCCACAACCATCTTTTCCGAGTGTGCCCAGAACATGGTGGTGTTGCTGGTGAACGCAGCGCCCGGGTAAGCGCCAACCAGCGGTGTTCAACTCCTACCTGAAGCCGTTCGGCTCTCACGACACCAGCCGTTCCCTTCAACAGGCTCGTGCAGACAGACAGGGAGGAGAACCGAGAGCGAACGGAAGAGGACGCAACGCGACACAGCTGCGGTGCGCTCGCCTGGCATGAGCTTGTCTACGAAAAACGGACTTGAACTGAGTTTTGGAGGAATGATAAACAGACAAAGTGGGGATTAAAGAGGCGGATAATGTTGGAGAATTGGCGTGGGATTTTAAGCAATGGAGTGTGATCTCATTCTTCTTCTGAAGTCCACGAGTGTTGAACTGCCAGCCCGATCAAACGACTTGAGGCCTGGGGGGGAACAAAAAAACAAAAAACAAAACTTTCGTCTTAATTTTGAACACTTTGCATTGAAACTAATTGAGATTACCTCCAAGTAACTGGTTAAAAGGGATTACACACAAACGAGGATAAACTTAACTTCAGCTCCCTTTGACTTGTCTGAGTGCCTCGATGTCATCAGTATTTTCTTCCTCTTGGAAGTTGAAATCATAAGTGTTATTCGTCTTCTGGAGTTGGCAGATATGCACAGCCGCGTTGCACCCTAGCGCGAACGGCTGATGTCATTTGGAATTGTCACGACGTCAGTTTGAGCTTGGAAGCGTTTTAATGCGCTTTGAAAGCTGGAATAATAACGGTTGACATCCGGAGTGTGTGTTCAGGAAAGGACGGGGCTCCTCCATGGGGATAGGCCGTCTTCTGACCCTCGACAGGGGCAGAAGTGGTGCAGTAACGGGATATGCGCCGAGTTTTGACGGGAAAAGACGGGCAGCTTTAATGTCTTATAAGGCGTCTTCCCCACCTCCGTTTAGGGGATATATTGGACGATTCTTGCTTCTTCGTGATGTCAGAACATAAGGGAGTACGCTGTTAGATATTTCTAAATCATTTTTGTGTGTTTTGACACTAAAAAGGATAAAAGCGGTGCATTTAAAAAAAGTTTTCTCTCAGAAAATGGCGCCTTTTAACAATACTTTCGACAAATAGCAACGTTAAGTTTTGAATTTGCAACGAAGTTAACTGACATTTGACCGAAACAAGTACAAGAAATGTGTAAAATTTAGAAAAATGAAATACAAACTTGCTTTACATTTGCATGTCATTTGGAAATGGAAAGTAAATTCAAACATTGTCGAACATTGGAGAGGTTGTTTGAGGGACAGTGTTAACTGGATTACAAACATAATTAAAAACCGTTTCAGAACACCCTATGTGAAACAACCTCCTATATTTTAAGCCATACTTACCTGCTCTAGTTGTATTGAATGCAAATTTAAAACGATGTGCTCAAAAAAGGAGGCTGAGCGGATGACAGTGCGTCAGTCTCTCGGAGCAAAAGTGCACACATGCGCGTTCACGTGCCCCTGAGCCATAGAATATAATGGAATTCGAGTGCTGACGTAATCGGATAAGGAACTGCTCAAGAGTCCAAGACGGTCCATCTTCATAGTGAATGCACTTGGAATTTCGTTCTGGCTGTACTCTTTTCAAAAACAAAACAGTGTTTTTCATATCAAAATGCCACTTCCTCTGTAATGTCAGCAGTAGGTGATAAGTGATAATTAAAAGTTAATTGTTGTCTCATTGTCATGGCATTGCCAGAGCAGCACCAGCCACTACACGAGACCGAAGTTAGGTGTGATAGTGAAGGGGGAGCTGTTACTGTGCAGATAAACGACAGCCGGGATCAACAGGTGGGTCCAGACCAAGACAACATGGGCTCCTCCAAACCCTGCAAATACAGCATCTCGTCAAGCTGCAGCTCAGTTGTTCCCAGGACTCACCTGAGCAGGCCGAGGAGAGTCCCGCAGCTGTTCGAGAGGTCTGCCGCGCAGTGCTGGGACCCCAAGTTTGACTCCTCCATTCTAGAGGAGGCATGCAGGGAACGTTGCTTCCCGCAGATGCAGAGAAGATTCCGCTACGTCCTGTTTTACCTGGCCACCGCTGCGCTGCTGTGGGGGATTTACTTCGGGATCAATAGCACCAGGTGTGACCCCACAACCTTCCTGATACCCACGGCAGGGTTTCTTGTGCTTTGCCTTCTCCTCCTCTGGTTTACGTTCACAAGGCCGTATGCACGATTCTACAACCATGCCTCCTTCCTCCTTACAGTGATCATGTTTGGCATCACCCTGGCGCCCCAGACGCAAACCGCTCTCTTTGCTCTTTTTGATGGCCAGAAAGCAGGCAATCATTCACTACTACCTGCTTTTCAAAATGCTCCTTGTATATCACCAGTTGGGACATTTTCACTCTGTATGGAGGTGCTGCTTTTGCTGTACAGTGTGTTGCATTTGCCCCTGTATGCGTCGGTGCTTCTAGGCCTGCTGTATTCTGTCCTCTATGAGGCTTTAGGTTGGCTGCAGCTTGCTCAGTTGGATGGTGATTATGTATCAGAGGTGGAAAGCTCAGACTGGCAAAATCTAAGCTGGCTCGGCCCAGGTAAAGTCCTGCTGCACCTGTGCGCGCACGTCATTGGCATCCACATATTCATCATGTCCGAAGTGCGCTCTCGGAGTACCTTTCTCAAGGTGGGTCAGGCGATCATGCACGGGAAGGATCTGGAGGTTGAGAAGGCGCTGAAGGAGCGGATGATCCATTCTGTGATGCCTCGGCTGGTGGCGGACGAGCTGATGAAACAGGGAGACGAGGAGGGCGAGAGCTCAGGGAAACGATACAGTGCAGGGACGTGCTCCGTCGGCACTGCCGCCGCCGCGACCTCGTCCAGCCCCAAAAACAACAAGCGTAAGAAGAATTCCATTCCTCGTGGCCAAATCATTTTCAGGCCCTTCAACATGAAGCGCATGGAGCCAGTCAGCATCCTCTTCGCTGACATTGTGGGATTCACCAAAATGAGTGCCAACAAGTCCGCCCATGCACTGGTAGGACTGCTGAACGACCTCTTCGGCCGCTTCGACCGTCTTTGTGAGTTGACCCGCTGCGAGAAGATCAGCACTCTAGGAGATTGCTACTATTGTGTGGCGGGCTGCCCTGAGCCGGTCCTCGAACACGCATGCTGCTGTGTGGAAATGGGGCTAGGGATGATCCAGGCCATCGAGCAGTTCTGCCAGGAGACGTCAGAGACCGTGGACATGCGTGTTGGCGTTCACACTGGCACCGTGCTCTGTGGCATTCTGGGAATAAAGCGCTTTAAGTTTGACGTCTGGTCCAACGACGTCAACTTGGCCAATCTTATGGAGCAGCTGGGCGTGGCGGGAAAGGTACACTTGTCGGAGGTCACAGCAAGTTTTCTGCATGACTGTTATGAGAGGGAGGATGGACGAGTGATGGAGCGTGCCGGGCACAGTGTTGCTGATCAGCTGAAAGGTAAAACTCAAGAGTCATTTTATCTAGAAGTGTTTTTTTTTTTTTTATGTATACACTTGGGTGCAAAAGTCTAGTGAAGAGGCTTCTGATTTGCATTTTCTTTGAGTGTGAAAATTAATTGAGAATGAACATGAATTTTAGAATGTCTTGCACTACAGCTTCATGAGCTCCATGAGATTGTACAAACCCCAATGATCGTGTTATCCAGTGTGATTTGAGAATGATCCTGTGAACATCTTGTGTGCTTCAGTTCAAAACCAAAACATATTCACATTTACTTAAATATCCCAAATATTTATTGCATTTTTTCTAAATCTATTAATTTTTTAGGTTTAAATTGATTTTTTTAAACACAGATTTGCAATGTCAGACTTTGCACTCCAATTGAGCACTCATTGTGTGTTGCTAAGCTGTTTTATATTTGTGTCGTTCCCTACTTTTTTTATTGACTGCTGTTTCGCAGCTTTGCTTTGATGAAGATAAAGATGATCATCTTTTATTGTGCACCTTGTAGTCTTGTCCTCTCAGGACTCTGTACAAAGGGCTGCAACTCTTCTCTAGTTTTATTGCACCCTCGTTTAATCTCTTTAGTTACTTAACTGACGTGAAACTGTGTAAAACGATTATTGTTTCAGACTTTTTCTTCAGTCTGACCCTGTATAAAGGGCTCCCATAACAGTCCAAAATGAACTCACCTAGTGACAGATACTAAAAAAAATATCAGCATTTAGAGCATAATTAAAACCAGTTGGTTGGTAAAAATGATTAAATTGTAAAATATATTTTGTTTATTATAATAAAGTACTTTTTATAAAAAAATAAATAAATGTAAAAATCATTCAAACTACAGTTGGTAATATTCCTCCTCGTTTTTCATTCTCTGGTCACGGCCAGGTGTGGCAAAAAGCTAATCTTGGCCGCAGATATTTTTCACATTTATTGCACCCTCATAATCTCTTTTGTATCTTAATTGCAGACTCGCTGTCAAGGCTCGTTGTTCATCTGTAGCTCTATTGTATCGCTGTTGTAGCTCTTTTCATTGTGGTCTCCCTTTGTAACAGTCACGCTTCCATTCACGGTTCTGCTTTCTCAATAACATCAATGTCTGTATAAATGCCTGCATCCAGCAGAGCTGTTGATTTAAAGTCGTAGTGTCAGATACAAGCAGAGGTCTCTATTTTTTTTCTTTGCCCTGGTCCTCCTCTCGGCCTCTACCCGTGTCCTTAATCTGAACCCTGATCCTCCTCCTTGATCAGCTACACCCTTCAGACATCCTCTAAATCATGACAGTATACCAACTCTGTAAACGCAATCTTCCTCTCCTGTATTTCACCAGCATCTTTAGATCCGCTCCTTGTTGATGAATTACCAATGTCCATTGGGCATTGGTAATTGGGGGTCCGGGTTCCTAAAAGTCATTCAACAATTAGCACACTTGTTGAACTCATCTCAAGCTCAAAGTAGTGAAGCTGACGTTTGTAGACTGGGTGGTCTCGCAAATGGCCCTCTGCCTTGGTGCCAATCATGTCACCCCATGTGACCGTCTGATACCAGTGGGCGGATGGGTGCGAACAGCGACACACGCTATAGCCCAGCTGTGTGACGGATGCGTCACTGTCTGTCTCGCCGTGAGCGATTCTATTTGCAGTGTTTAATCTGGACGTTACCTGGCTGCGGTCTGACCCTGCTGTACACCTTGTGTGTTCTGCTTTCAGACCGACTGGACACAAGCTGTAAAACTATACACGGTAAAAAAAATATTGTTGGTTTAACTTAAAAAAAAGTAACCTGGTTGCCTTAAAATTTTAAGTTCATTGAAATGGAAAAATTTAGTTAATCATCAGAAACGCAAAATATTATGTTATCTGAACTACATCAATTATCCAAGTTGATTTGACAAAAGAAAAACTGTTGTGAATGTGATTACAAATCATGAAAATATTTTTTTTTTACAGTGTATTTATAATGGTTCATTCTGGGGTTAAGATAGCCATTATACCGATAATAGTTACAATTAAATGAATAATTACAATATTATTATTACCATTGTACTTTCATGCTTGTCAAATGTCATCGCAAATGAATAACTTTGTTGTTTTGTTGATGCAAAACGCTATTATTATAAAAAAAATATATATATAAACTGACCCCAGCTTTTGAACTGTAGAGTAAGTTTGGGTTTGTGTACAGGTGTACTTTCATATTTGCATGTGCTCAGTTTGGCCATAATCCGTTCCACTGCTGTGCTCCCTCACTGTGAAACAAACAGACCTGTGAATTATCACTGCAGCACACGGAGTCTAATTAGAAACCAATTATATGTGTTTATTTCCTCCTGCCTGTTTCACCTTTGCAGTCCCTGATCACACACTGACCACTGGGACCCAGGCCTAGACTGCTATGTTATTTATTTATTTAAAAATGTTTTAACGTTAAGTCTATTGTTAGCCTACCAAATTGTCCTGTGGCGGCGGCCAGAGGACGACTCCAAAAATGGCTCCTGGGGCCTTGCGGGGCCGTGATCCAGCCCTGGTCACCAGATCCATAGTAAGTGTAATATACGTTTTGAGGGTAATATGCAAATTTGGGTTAAAAATGTAAAAAAAAATTACAGCTGAAAGTGAAAGTTGAAGTTGGGTTAATTTTAAATGACATTTTTAACCCAACATTTGGGTTGGTCCATATTTGACCCAAATTTGGGTTGAAACAAGTGTAAATGTTCGTGTTTATATTGGTTATATTTAGTGTTCCTTTAGATAATTGACAGCATTTTACTTGGTTCCTCTGATTAAAAAAAGAATCTAAATATACAAATTAAATGACCATTTTAAATATTGTATATTTTTGTAAAGCAATGTGAGCCAGCCATAGACCCAAAGCAAGTTGTTTAGTTGGAGCAGATCGGAGTGTGTTCTTGCAGATAAGGAGCCCAACCCTGTTCACACGCATGGACACAGTCGTGCCAGGAGATATAGACAAGCTCTTTATTTGGGAAAGAAATTCCCTTCCTCCATATGTCGTATAGACATGCGTAAACAGTCATATTTGTGTCATATACATATACTCTCAGTATATACATGAAGGGCACAGAGCTTGAGCAGGAGTCTGTCCATTGAACACAATCGTTCTCTCATTCCAAGGTCATGAGTCTGGTCAAGCTGGACAGGTTTGTCCAGTCTGTCGAGGAACTTCAGCCACAAGACGAGTGTTTGCAATGCGGGTACAAATACACACAGCTGTGTGAGGCTTTTTCTTTCTTTAGACATCTATTTTCTTGGTTTTGATTTATGTGATGTAAAAGACTTTTTTAATGTGAATTGCAAGTCACTGAAGAAGTGAGGAAGTTAACTGGTTCATCTATCCCAAAATGAGTTTGTTCTATATATAGGAAATGTTTGGAAGGGAAAACTAGCTTGCTATATACGGCACACCATTTTTTTAAGCTTGTTTTGGGGCTTTTTCGCCTAATTGGACAGGCTGGGAACCGTGGGAGAAGAGAAAAGGCAATTGGACCGTGAAAGGACCTTGAGCCGTGACTAAAGTGCAATCACACCATTTATGCACTGCCCAGCCCACACAATTATGGCTCTAACTCTAAATTCATGACCTCATTACATTGCATGTTTAATTCGGCAAATGGATTCTCAATGTGATGTCTGCAAACCTTTTTTTTTTTTTGCACTTCACACTGAATTATGTATTAGCAGAGCTTGGCGTTATGGCCCCAAAAATGATCACAATAAAAAATATAATATCATTTGATATCGATAATTATTACGATAAATGTCAAATCTTTATTTCTTTCAAGTTTCAAGGCAGAATTTTCAGTGAAAGTTGTAGAAACCAGACCTTTAATTGTGGTTTTAAACTACTCTCTTATTATCAGAACGTGACAACATTTAGCTAGCCCACACATTTTTTTACACGTAATTTCTTTCTTTCTGACATTACATTACATTGACATTAAATTAAGTTAAACTGTCATGTGGTTGACTTGGCTTTGACATTGGCAGTCATGAGGCCATTATAACTGTGTCATGACTCATGAATATTTTTCGTGACCCGCTACAGTGGTACTAATTGAATTTGTCATTAAAAAGTTACAATGGCTTCATGTCAGCTAATGTCAAAACCAACCACCTGACAGTTTAATGTAATGTTAAAGCTAGGTGGTTTCTTAAGTTTGATAATTAGTTATGTTTATGACAGGTTGTGTTGTCTTAGTAATCTTAAGTTGTCATGCCAAAGACACTGACAGGTTATGATGTATTGGTTTATGTCCAGGTGTCATAACAAAGACATCTCAAACAATGTCATATTTGCATTAAAAATGCGAATGACACTTAAAGGTCCAATATGTAAGAAATTTGTAATAAAATACCCCAAAATCACTTGCACAGTGTGATAAATTTCCTGCAGTTGTGTACTTGTAATATCCCAAAAATCTCCAAAGTTCTTTTATTTCAGAGAAATTCCAATTTTAAATAAGTGGCCGTCCTGGAAAAAAAATGGCGCCTGTCAATGAAGCAATATCCGCGCTATCCTCGTTTCCGCTCGTACTGCCATAGCCATGACGTAACCATGGCGACAGACATGGACAACTGCGTAGTGAGTAACGTTTAGCGGCACCCAGTTCTTGTTTGGTTCAAACATAGACCATGGCAAGCAGACTTTGGGACAAACAAGGAGAACTAAAATGAGGATCAATATAAGCGTGGTGTTTTTGAGATGCCGAGACTGACTTCCACTCGACAGAGAGCTAGCGTCCGTGACTAACTTGGACTTGACAACTTCACGAGTCACGATTTTACAGCTTTATTAGACACAGGTGAGCAAATGTGCATAAAACAAATCAATGTTATAACGTTAGCTTGACATGATGAAATGAACATGAGAATATGGTCAGTATGTTATTCTAATGTTGATCTAGCTGCTAGTTTCGTATAACAAACAAACTAACAAGTAGAATAACATTATGACTTTCAACACACATTTAAATGCCGTTTAGTGTGATAGTGTAATGTTATACCAAGTGGAACAGCGCTGCGTTTCCCTCACAAGTTTAATTCGTCTAATAAACTGACTTGACTGAAATTTCCTTATTTTTTTATATCCACGGGACTCGCGTGTGATATGTCTCTTATTAGCAATCGCGACCTGCTTCATACCACTGTAATGTTAAAAAACATGAGTGTTTTCACTAATCCATAAACATTATTAGATCCATCAGCTTGACGGCAAGTCCCATCATTCAGCTCATCACTGCGTCATAAACATACGCCTTTGTTATTGTTGGAAACTGCACCCTCTTGTGGCCAAAAAAGCTACATATTGGAGCTTTAATGACAGTTGTCATAAACATACATAAGCTTAATTCCTTCATATTCATAACATATGTCATGTCATGATTATGAAGGTGTCATGTTAGTCTTACACACACCCCTTCAAGTAAAGTGTTACCCAAAATGAACATTACATGTTTTGTCTCTTAGAAATGCACATTTGACAATAACTTGATTCGACAGTATAGCAGTAGCTTGAGTTGGAATGATTTATGTTCATTAACAAAAACAGTAACTTGTACAAATATTGTAACTCAACTTTTATTAAAATTAACCATAGGTCATCTGTAGCATCATACATTCAGATCATGATAACCATAGGTCGAACCGTGCATAAAGCACCTCACTACCATGGTAAAATTGAGCTATATTGTTTCTATGTTATTAATATGAAAAACAGAAGTCTGAATACATTTAGTATTAAATACAAATGCGGCAGCTTAAAATTATATTACATCATACTTTTAAAACATATAAATTCATAATAATATAATACAATTCCCACATTTCTGCCACAATACCATGGTGAAGTTGGTTACTACGGGAAACCCAGTGACTATATCGTGTTTCTCCTGTTTGTCGGCGCAGATTCATCAGGTTTAAACTAGTCCGAAACAGACTGCAACTAGACAAGCAAAATCTGCTTTAGGCTTTGCCTGTCTAAACAATCATGTCAAAATGAGAGTATTGGCTTGGAGAGTATTCACCTAAAACACATGGGTGTAAATATTTTTAGCATGTTTTGAGATTCCTCTGTGCCTTGAGCTGGTTCGGAGTAACAGTCTTGCCAGGTGATGTCATGACCTGTTCTTGACTAATCTAAAAAATCTTCCTCTTTTTCTGGAGAAACGTGCCTCGGCATGTTCCCTAACTCATGCTCTGAAACTGCTGGCATATTTAAGCTCCAGAGGTTTTAGTTTTTTTCTTTCCTTTTCTCCCTCTTTCTCTTAACACTCAGCTTTTACATCACCACACCACTGTGCGTGTGTGTGTTGACACAGCTGGTTGGTTTTGTGTGTTTGCCAGGCTTCGGCCTTGGCGTGCTTGTGAACAGGTCAGGGAATTACTTTGATAAGACACCTTCCTGTAGCCAGAGGTCAGTCGTGTTGTGTGTGTGTGTGTGTGAGTGTGCATTACAGAGCATGCACTGTGAGAGGTTTTTTATGTCTATGTTAGAGGTATGTTGTTTTTTTATGGATAAAAATAAATGCATTTGTGTGTGTTATTTTTGTAACGTGTGCATTAGGCTACATGTTTTCTACTTCAAAAGGTTGACTCAGAGCTCAATTCACACATGCACTGTGACCTTCAAGTTGCATGACATGCATTGCATGTCCGCACGTCAACACACCTGCCCACATAGACGGGACTGTCGCGTCAGATCTGGTATGTCAGATTCCCAGCGGTCACATATGAAGCTGTGTGTGTAGTTTTTTAAAAGCAAAGATGCAGTTGATTTTGCTGGGCAATTATATATATATTTTTTTTTAAGTCTCGATCTGGTGACCGCGAGTCTCAAACATGTGGTTTGGAATCGCTGGTGTTTCTGAGGTCACAAACTATCTTGTAGTAACCAATCATATCAACAACAGGTGATCGTCAACAAGTGGATCTCTGAGCTGGTGTGAGTGAGTGGAGGCAGGGCTAATTTGCGTATTCATAGAACCACTTATACTAAATGAGTTCATAGACTGTAAAAAAATATGGACAAAGCGTCTGTGACGTCACCCATAGACTTTCTGAAGGACAGTTTTGAGGCTGTTTATGCGGGGGTATGGGCGGCGCCATCTTGAAAAATCTTGGGAAATACAAAATACAAATGTTCAGAAAGGATACAGAGGTGGTATGATGTGTTGTGTCGTAGACGTCAAACTCCACTCGGCGCAGCCCGTTATCAGCTGTCAATCAAAGTTAACTGCCCTTATTTGTCATATATTTTAAATCTAAATACAATCTAAAGTAATGAGTTTGAAAAAAATTCACCTCCCTCACAGTTGTCAGGCACTCTGAACCTATCCAAAAATACAATAAAACTCCATGGGACCAACCTGTAAAAGCATGAATTTATGCTGTGAAAACGGACATTTTAACATGCCGTCTATGGATATTTGCTCCCCTTTGGGACCTCCCTCTAGCGGATTTTAGATGTATTGCAGTTTTTCACACTTCCGGGTAGGCTTCATTTTTCAGATTAGAATGTTGCCGCTTGGTTGAGTTACATTAAAGCTTTTTTAAGGCGTGAATTTTTTTTTTCAAGGAAAAAAAAGTTTAAATCTCATTTTGGGTATCAAAGATGAGTTTTAAGGGATACAATGATTGACTACGGGGGACTTTAAAACGTGGAAGATTCGATATCGACTCTTAAAAGACACAAAACGATATCTCTTTCCATTATTTATTTCTACAAACATTGGACATATCTATTAGATGTAAATCTTATTACCCGTCTTCTCCACTAAATGATATCCTCTTATTAACCTGGCGCCTGGGCCGGGCCGAGGCATAAGCGAACTAAGCGGCTGCTTAGGGCCCCATGGCCACCAGGGGGCCCCCCAATTGAGTCGAAATGATGAATTAAACAAGTGATATAAATGAATGAATTACTATGAATGAATGAATAATTAAAGACAAGAAAATTCTGATTTCATGATCAATATACCTCCCTACAACTGCTGCTGTGTCTGCCCGCATTTAAGTCATGCGCATAATCTAGACACCTCGCGTGTGCATAGACAATTCGTGCGCAACTGTGCATAGTCGTGGACTCGCGGTAATGTTAAGTCATGGCACAAAAAAAGGATGCGTCCCTCTGGTGCCGAAAATAGAACGAAGAAAATGAGGAGGAGAAAAAGGGACAAGATAAAAATATGTTTGCATGATTATTTATGATATGTTTTGTGCAGCAATTGAACCATTCCTATATACGGCAAGCCCAGAGGGAGAGGGCGAAAAAATATTGCATACACACATACAACGAGCACCAGTACATCATTACCGGTATTATACCGTAGTAACAGACTTTGTTGGATTCTGTCATGTATAATCTAACAAAGTCTGTTACAATAATAATAAAGATTTTGTGGACCGTTGCACTGTATTGACACTGTACACTGTGTTTTCAACAGTAATTGTCAGTGTCATGAATAATACAGCTTTTTTTGTCACTTTTGTAGATCGGACAACCTTGTCGTCTGTATGCAAAAAACACAAAGGAAAAACTTCCGTTTTTAGTACCTCGTTGAGTAAACTTACCTTAATAGATTGGTCTTGCTTGCAATTTCGAATCTATATCGGTTAATTCAAATTAAAACCAGGGAATCAATATGTCCAACCCAGTCCTAGGATTTACTCATTTAAATAAAACGTGTTAAACGGAGCCTGTTCAAATTTGCCTAAATATTTAATCAGCGAACACACAAGGGGTGAGAGATGATGTGAATCATCGGTGTTGCAGTTCCAACTCTAGTCTACCGAGTGTCTTCTTGGGTTGTTTATCAGTGTGAGAGTGAAAGTGAGACACAGGCAGAATGCTCAATCATGCCATCGGATTATAATGTGCCCTTGGGACAGGATGTGGTTTAATGTATTCAGCAATCCGTTATACCTTTTGTGTGCTTGTCCGAGGGAGAGAAACTAAGATAAAAGTATGCATCTCATCCATCTTGGTCACTGTTCGACTGAGGGACATTGCTGTAGGTTCATGTGTGTCAGTATGACGCAGCTCACTCACCCTGTGCGTCATCCTGTGTGCTCAAGACCAGAGAGGAATAGAGAGCGTGATGGAGTGAGATGGAGAAGAGAGAGAGAGAGACTCCCTGTGCATTCCCTGGCCTGTAAGCAACAACAGAGTTTGGAATGGAGGTAGAGAGTAAGACAAATATTTGACCCCATAAAAACGTATACATACAAAAGAAAAAAAAACATTTAATAGTTCATAGTTCATATATAGGGTTGGGTATCGAGAATCGAGTATCGATTGGAACCGAGACTAACTTTTCGTTTTTCCCGGAATCGTTCAAAAGTTAAAATTCCGATTCCTAGTTTCGATATTCACAGTCCGCCGAGCGGAAGAAGAAACCGCTGAACAACACCAACGAAGAAGCGTCTACCGGAAGTGTTGGCATAACCGCGCGAGTCGAACATGAGTAGCTTACGTCGGCGATCCAAAGTGTGGCTTCACTTTTCTAAAAATAACGAAATCTCGGCAAAATGCAAAATTTGTGACAAAAGGAGTATTTTTACAGAAGGAGTATTTCCTTCAGAAAGGATTATTTCCTTCACAAAGGACGTTGGTTTGCAAGGTTAGCTTAACTTTTTTGACCCTGCCTCTTAATCGAGAATCGTTAGGAACCGGAATCGAAACAAGGAATCGCAATCGGAATCAAAATCGTTCAAATTCAAACGATACCCAACCCTAAATGTATAAGACAGATATTTCTATATAATTTTCTGCGTGGTCTGACTGGAGTGTAACACACAACATTGTCAGTCGATGAGAGTAACGATTTGAGATTTTTTGTGGCATCATGGACGTCTCTCACTTTGTCTCATTTATCTATGTTCTTTTCTATAAAAAAAAAGAATTTTCCCAAATTTATCGCTTTCAAGAAGTCGGGTATCTGCAAACATCAGTCGCGAGTGCTCTGCTTCCAAAGAGAATACGTTGCTTTTTTTAATTAATATATTATAAAGTACTTTATTTACAATATACAATTGTGCTATTTAATCGAAATTGATATCTGGTTTTGTCGCATTCCTCCCAGCGCACCATCCTTTCCTTCACAGTGGTGTGCTTTCATTCCTCCCTGAGCCAAACTTCAAGTAAGTGAGTGTTGTAAAATGCAGTCTACTTGGTGAACTACGGGACATACTTAATATTAAACAGGGTAACACTTTGTTTTATGCTGATGTAGTTACATGTGACTACAATACATGAGCTTACTATAGTAATAACAGTAAATTATGCATAATTACAAGTAAATAACCCCTAACCATAACTAAGTACATTTAGTTGATTTAAAGGCACACTATGCAGGAATTCCGTTTTTGTCAAACAGCGACCCCTAGAGTCGCTGTGGAGTAGTTGTATTTAATGTTACTGTCGTAAATACCACTCACGCAGAGCATCTCTGCCATAGACTGGTCTCTGCACTCTAGGGGTGTGCACGAATTTTCGAATATTCGATCTGTAATTTTTATTCGAAAAATAAAATACTATTCAAATTTTACTACGTTGCATTCCGGGCCGTAAATGCAGTGAGTCCTTGATAAATCCTTAGCACTAACTCGCAGTTATAATTAAATGCACTGGATGGCATTTAATGTGATGGCTAACCATCAAAACTAGCTACCAGATTGATAATTCGCTACTCTACTATCATTACTTGATTCATGAAGATAAACGGAGGATAAGATAGCTTCCGTAACATAGTCAGGCAGACAAAAAAAGAAAGAGATAGTATGCAAGCAATATACTTACTAGTCCAAAAGCATGACAGCCAAGTCCGCATCGGGATACCCCTCCTCCTTCTTCAGCTCACGCCAGCGAGAAAACGCTGGCCCAATGTTGATCCTCGTTCTGCCTTAAACACGATCACTTTCTCTTTTTCTCTGTTTGCTTTGCTCTAATAAAACCTTTGCTTTCTTGTTTTTCTGTGCTGCTTCGGCCATTACTATAACATTTGGCTCGCACGTCCGATTTTAAGAATTGTGGTGGTGGAAGTGACGTATATGCCGCAAAGCAGTCGAATTTTGTAGTTCTCTTTGTTCGCCGGTTACTCCCCGAAAGCCGAAGTTTAAAAGTACGATTAAAAACGCTACAGACCCCGTCAGGCTATGGCAGATGTGTCATTCAACCTATTGTAAGTCAATGTACCATCACAAGAGACTTGGAAATATATTATGAAGGTTGAAAAGTTACCTGGTGTTACTTTAACCTAGGATTAGTTTTCGATGAAGTATTGGTAATTGTGAAATTTCACTATCTAAAATTGCTCATATCATGAATTATGACTTATTATATCTCCCACCAATAATCATGTTAAATAATCAAGATGTTTGACTGAAATAATCGTGTTTATAATCAATCAGCCCTATATGATGGGCCGATTACATAAAAAAAAAAAAGTTTTTGTATTTATGCATTGATGCAGACACGTTCACCTCTGCAAGTAAAAACGATTGGTTTGGTATAATAATTTTATAACAATAATTTTCCGTAAACTTCTTTATTACAGAATTGACATACATGTTTTATTTGTAATTAATCACACTAAATTAATGCTTTAAATTTTCTGTACTTTTTCAGTTTTGTCTTTTGTAATTTATTTGGTAATAAAAAAAAAATATTTTTTTCTCATTCACACAAAGCTTTAAATTGAATTGAGAGCGTCGCGAGCAAGTCGAGGGGTGAGAGAGTTGTGCATGTCCACGGGCTCATCACTGTATCCTAATATGGTGTCGTCGTCAGAAACCACACAGTAGACACTCTTTTTCTCTCGGTCCTCTTCGACTCATCTCTTCATTCCCCGCCCATCTCCGAGAAAGCAAGAGAAATGGAAACAAAATTATCAGCAGAACAGCAAGGACACAGTTCACGGCAGACACGCATGTGAAAAGAGAGCTGGAGACAGGAAGTCAGAAAGAAGAAAGAACGAGGCTATTGGAAAAGACTGAGACACATTCATAAAGAGAAAGCCAAAGATAAGCAAACAGGAAGCGGCGTGAAAACATCTGGCCTAGACCCGACAACATCTTTCCATTCAGCTTAAAATGTGACGTGACCAGATCTTGCAAGATGAACCGCAACTGAACCGATTGCACCCCCAAAAACCTTAAAATTCATTGAATTCATTCACACTGCACTTGAGCTCTTTATCACCTCATGCATTGTTTTTCATCTTTGCTGTCTGCACTACAAAGGTTTCCAGAGCAAGTGGAAAGTTGTGGTTAGCCAGGAGATGAGAGAGAGAGAGAGAGAGTGGGAGTAAGTTACTGCCATCTTTCAGAGGAAGAGACACTTTGACACTCGGGGACAGGTCGTTCTTGCATCACGCTAATTACCTGTGTTAAATTTCCACTGGATCCTTTTGTCAGCCAAAAGATATGTGTTGGGATAAACCAAGGCACTAGACGCATAAAGTTGTCCTCTCTGGAGTTGCAGGGCACGTGACCCAGCAGGGCAAAGACAACAGTTGCTTGGGTCAAAGGTCATGTGACAGGAAGTGAATGCAGGGCAAGCTTGCTGCGATCTGTTACCACTACAGATCTCACACTAAGATGCTCTGAAGCATTGTAGGAAAACCGCACAATAATCTGTGACATTTGAAAGGGTGCTTCCATGGGCAAACTATATGCTTCTACTTAAAGCTTAGGGATTGGAGCAAATCCATCACCCCTAACGTATTTTTGGGCAATCTGACTTGCCTGGAAATCCTCATAACTGGGTACCAAAATATCCTAGAGACTGAACCGATTAGGCAATTGTATTACTTTGACCTGGTAAGTTTAATCTTCTGGAGGGTTCCTGTTCGTCCTTCATTCCTTCACTTCTGCAATGAATGGAGTAATATGAAGGGACTGACTCTGGAGACTTTGGATGCTCATGAGGAATGTCACAGTCAGTCCATGTGAAGAGGCAGTCTCTCAATCTCTCTTTCACCTGACCTACTGTGGGCATCCTGCCCTGACAAGACTAGGCTTATCTGTGGTTTTCTTTACACAGAAAAACACGCCAAATATAAAGAGAGTGTGATGGTGAAACCGTGATTGAATCAGCTTAGAAGTCAGAAAAGTGCACTTGCAGTGAAACATGAAACTCATGTAGTAATACATTTTCAGAGTTAAAGGATTAGTTCACTTTTGAAAAAAACTTTTGCTGATAATTTACTCACCCCCATGTCATCCAAGATGTCCATGTCTTTCTTTCCTTAGTCGAAAAGAAATTTAGGTTTTTGTTGAAAACATTCCAGGATTTTTCTCCATATAATGCACTTCAATGGGAACCGGATGGTTCAAGGTCCAAAAGATAGTGTTAATAACAGTTTCAGATGCAGCTTCAAATGTCTTTAAACGACACCAGACGATGAATAAGGGTCTTATGATGCGAAACGATCGGTTATTTCAAAACTTATTCCAAAAATGTAACTTTTCTAAGGACAAATGCTAGCCTTGCTATATTCTCTGAGGCGCGTTTGTAACGTCACGTAATACGAGTAGTATTACGTAATACGAGTAGTATTTAAAGGAGTAGTTCACTTTAAAAAAAAAAAAACTTTTGCTGATAATTTACTCAACCCCATGTCATCCAAGATGTCCATGTCTTTCTTTCCTCAGTCGAAAAAAAAAGTAAAGGGATAGTTCACTTTGAAATTAAAGTCCCTGTAAAGTCAAAATTAAGTATGTGTTCTAAATTTGTCACACCACAGAAAAATGTGTTATTAGCCACCCAACCAAATTTGAATGATAAGAAAACTTATATTTTATATAATTTTATATTGCTTATATAATGGACTTGCTCTGCACATGTTGCACTTTTCGAAGTGATTCCAATCATATTTCTAGCAATTCAATTCATGGCGAACAGTGTGCAGCTGAAGGAAATCATCCGTTATTTATCTGCTTTATTATATCGGCCTAATTATCCTATCGGCCGATAATTATATCATTAGAAATTAACAGACATTTTCCCTTTTAAATCTTTTTGTTTTGATACAAAATCCCAAGCAGAGCTTTGCTGAGGCATGCTGGGTGAAGTCTTCACTCTGTTAATGGCAATCAATAAAGTCCATCAGGAGATAATTCGCTCTCTCCATCTCTCTTACATGTAGGTGGTCCATCCTCCGATGATCAGTGACCACCAACAGATAAATGAGCTGTAGATGTGCAATGACCTGCTTTTATCAGATCTTTTATATTAATATTTAAAATCTTATTTTATCTTTCGTTTTTGTTCATCGTTTGACTACTAATGAAATCTTTTTAAGTCATGCCAGGAATCAATGTGTCAGTTCTGCTTGGTATAACGTGCGTTTTCTTGTGTTTTCTTGTGATACTTCTGTCAGTTGTGATGCTACTTTATAAGGTTCCCAACTGCACCTATAATAAACAGTTTCTCTTGTAAATGCCTGAAGCATTAGATACTGCTCGAGAGGAAATGGCGTATTGCAACTCTGAGGCGAAGCACCTGCTTTTAGTTCTGCTTGCTTTTTCCCACTGAATTCCACTAATGTTTTTCAGTAGTCACCGTCTTACCGACTAATATGCTGTTTGTGCTACTGTATATTTCTGATTTCTATCTGTAAATGACTTCTAAAAAAATAAAACCTCACAGTGTGTCCTAACCAGGCATACTGTAAAAATATAGCAACACACACTTAGGCCCCGTCCACATTACTGCGTTTTCATTTAAAAAAAAAACGGAGACCTTTTGCTCCAGACTAAAACGGAAAAAAACGAAGACCTAAAACGGAGAAGTTTAGAAACGCTGCAGCTCCGTTTTGCGTTTTGAATCTCCGGAGGGCGTTTTAGTGAAGACGAGACAAAATGGCTCTATGATTGGGTGTCATCAGTCATGACGTATCCTTCCTTGATTCGTCAGCCACCCATCACATGAGGAATAGTCAATCCGTTTCCTGTTTACACCGGCACGCGCATGCCCAGTGTTGGTGAATGGTCACGTGATCCGCGTTTTCAGTTGTTTTAAAGGAGAACTTCGGTGCAAAATGAACCTTTTTATTTGGTCTAATAACACATCGGTACCTAGTCAACCGTTCTCTGAGATTTATTTTCAAGATAATCGAATGTAAAGAGCTTCATCTCTAAAAACGTTTAGCGTATAACGGTAGTAATGGGGGCATTTACTAAGTAAAAGGAAATCGCTAGTTAATACCACTAACAAGGCTCAAAATAGCCCCACACTCGCACAGTAACATAATGAGGGTCTGTACATGCAAAACGAAGCATTGAGAACTTTGTAAGTGTACAGAACGTTTAATAAGAAGATACTTTATAAAGACAGTTCACTTTGTGTACACAGGCAGAAGCCATCTTTGGAAAACAGTCTCGATAAATTGAACCACGAATGACTTGCCCAGTGAGCTGAACTGTATGAAGTTCAGTGAACTTCTGAACTGTATGTGGTTCGACTTATCGAGGCTGTTTTGCAAGATGGCTCCTGTCTTTATACACGAAGTGGACTGTCTTTATAAAGTATCTTCTTATTAAACGGTCTGTACACTTACAAAGTTCTCAATGCTTAGTTTTGCATGTAGGGATTTCTAGCAATTTCTTTTTACTTAGTAAATGCCCCCAGTACTAGCGTATACGCTAAACAGTTTTTAGAGATAAAACTCTTTACGTTAGATTGTCATGAAAACAAATCTCAGAGAACGGTTGACTAGGTACCAATGTGTTATTAGACCAAGAGTTGTCCTTTAATGTGGACGGAGATCAATTCTAATACACAGATAAAACGCTGGTGTGGACGGAGATCGTATTCGTTTTAATTCTCTGTTTTTAAACGAAAACGCAGTAGTGTGTGGACGGGGCCTTAAATTGATGTGCTAAAAATGAGTTGGCAAAATATAATGGGCATACTATCATCAAGGGGCAGCAATGACAGGAAGGTGCCACTTTGTTCCTGCAGTATGGATGGACCCCTTTTCATTTGGTAAACATAGTGACGGTTTTTTGTGGGCGGAGCTTAGGTGGAGGCAGAACGATCCCTCTGGCCGCTTCACTAACGCTAGTTAGCAAGTACTGTTAGCTTATTTTTTTAACAATGACTGGAGAAAAGGCAATTTTATCTTGATGTGTAAGGTCACTCAGTGTCCAGGACCGCGATTGTTTTTTCCAAAAGTTATTTTTAATGGACGGAACCAGATTGGCCGACCTGTAGCCGCCTACACACTCACTCAATGCATGGATGATCTGACGGGTTTAACGGTACGTCACCTCGGTTGAGTGGCCTGACTTCTACACCTAACTTGTACATAGAAACTGAGGGCATATAAATCTTTAGATGCCTATAACTATATGGTCCTGTACAAGACTTGTCTGTACGATCCGCAGTTCTGACGAGCCAGCGCCGAGACGTCAACAATATAAACTATATAAACAATAATTTTCTAGAAATTAAAATTCCAGATACAGCATATTCATTTTTCATCAATTCTTGCACCAAACAACACAACAAGATGACATTTAATAATAGTAACAATAAGCTCCTTATTATGTAGCCGAATCTTTGCTTGTTTGTATTGGCTGCCCCCAGTTTTCATTTTGTTTTGCCTCCAGCTAGCGCCGTGACGCAACTGTGACGTCGGCGCAAAAGGGGTCTATTACTAATGAACTGAATGTTTGCACGTGTCGGTATGTCTGTGGTTGCATATGCTAATGTAAATCAGTGGAAATTCTAGTCCGGGGAACCTTGTGGTTTAATCCCAGGCTGGGATTCCCAGCCATGTTGAATTATTTTATAGCAGTTCCCTGGAAGAAGGCAGTGCCTCCGGGGTTGTGTGTATAGCAAGAATATCCCCTGATCCCAGCCTGCTTTTCAGTTCCCATGTTTGAGAGGTTAAAGGACTATTTATGACTTCCTTGAGTCCAGATCTCTTGGGAGGAACCAGGCCCATATGGCCATCCAGCTCAGACAGGTTCTGACCCAGAAGCTCATTAGCTCTGTTCTGAATCGTGGCTCAGGTCTGCATTAATCTGTGTCTCTGGGCACAAAGAGGCTAAAAGGGGCTTGATGTTCGTGAATGGCTCATTGATGTGGCCTCTGCGGCCCCATTGTGTTTGAACAACTGTCAATTTTATGTGTACAGATCTGTATGTACTTTGGCACCAAGTTTGTTTGGAAGTGAGCCTGTGTTTGTGGCTCGTTGTGGCTGAGCATGAAACAGTGGCTGTATATCAGTTTGCATACTTTTGCTATGTGCTCGACTCGTGATGGGAAAGTACATGCTTTTGAGAAGGAAAACTTGCCACATCCTAAAGTTGCATCTCACAGGGTTTTTCCTGGGTCAAAAATGGTCTTCAGTGGTGGCAGATGGACAGTGTCATCCACAGTACAAAATTAATCCAAAATAAATGCAATTAAACTCTTTGTAATATTAACTTATCCTTTAACTTGTATTACATCGAACAATGTAAAAAGTCAAGTGACCTGATTTAAAAACAACGAAGTAACGCATTATGTAAAAAATGTTTTCATTTTCAACTGATTATTTTAAATATGTCTAGTGCAAGCATATCCGTCTAAATTAATTCTCTTCAGCTTCAGAATAATGAAATTTCTTATTCTGGTGTCACCATTGTCCTGTATATTGGGTTAACAGCGCAACATTACTTTTTTTTTGCTAACCTTTTACAATAGGCTGTCTTAGAGTATCACAATAATATTGTATGAGTTCAGTATTGTGATATCGAATCGTGACATGAGCGTATAGTACACCCCTAGTAGCCTTCAAAATATTTTTAATACAGGATCAAAACCCTGATCGACTCCTTTGTCATGAACTGTCAGAGGGAATGCATTGACGTCACTTTCCCGCCGGAACAACCCCCCTCAGCATGACTGAGTGGCAAAAGATCTGCTTCGTGACTGGATTTAATAGGGGAGACGGCGGAAATTTAGTCGCATTTTATCAATTTAAACTAAATGTTGGACTCAATATAGTGTTCCTTACAACTTACTAAAGATCCATGGAGCCAGGAATCGTGTTGCCTGACATTTATGCTTGCCTGATTTAGACACCGGGGAAATAAAAGCAATATAGACCTAAAGCAATATAGGTAGGTCTAAATCCAGGTGATGACTTATATCAGTGTTATATAGCCTATATCATCTTATCGTTCAGCCCTAAAACTTTATAGTTTTTTTTTTGGTCAGTGTTTATTAAAAAACATCCAATAATGCAGAATATGCAATAAAAAATTTATAATTGATGAGTTGTTAATATATATAACAATACAAAATATATGGGTATGGTTTTACACCTAAATTCAGCATATTGACACAAAATGATAACTGCAAATTCACCTTTCGCTGACGAGTCCAGTTGTTTCTGTGAACTGCAGCGATCCATTTGCTCCTCTTTCTATAGCAGTCTGTAAAATATATACCTCCGATTTTTTTTTGTCAAATCTAGTTGTACAGTCAGTCGCAAAGCTCTTTCCCACTTTATATGTGGTGTTTGTTTTTTGCGGCATTCACGCTAAAAACAAATACAGCCGCTCAGTCTTTTTGCCACTCGCTGTGAGTAACTGCAGGCACTCCGCCCGACGGTGACATCACGCGCATACCCTTTATTAATATAGTTAATCGTTTTTTAATGAAACCAAGCCAAAATTTAAATAAAACAGAAAATTATACTACTAAATACGTTAAAAACGATTAATCGCGATTAATCACATCATTAACCGTGATTAATATATATTAATCACGATTAATCGAGGTGATTAATCGCGATTATTCGATCATATGTGGCTGTCAAACGATTAATCGCGATTAATCGCATCAATTAATGTCTTAATCAATGTGATTAATCGACGTGATTAATCGCGATTAATCATTTGACAGCCACATATTTATATATAAATAAGATCTTTTTTATATAAAATAATTATGTTAAAAATAAAGTTTATATTATGAGCATTATTTAGTTATTGCTCTTAACGT
Organism: Pimephales promelas; assembly: GCF_988280905.1. Taxonomy (NCBI): domain Eukaryota; kingdom Metazoa; phylum Chordata; class Actinopteri; order Cypriniformes; family Leuciscidae; genus Pimephales; species Pimephales promelas. The sequence goes on along the minus strand of NC_142770.1, from coordinate 16,371,832 downwards.
AAATGTTTAAAATATACTTTTTTTGGCTGGCAACATTTGACTTGCCTTTCAAATGCACAATAATGGTAATCACAATTCCACGAACATCACATAATGGTGTAGAGTATTGGTTGTGCTACTGTATGGAAAACAGAAGAGCTGAACTTTATGATGGGTTGTTAGTCTGGACGCTCGGGTAAGTTATGGAGAGTACAGACCTGTTTATTCTCAGACGTGTCTCTTTCGCTGCTTGAGGAGCTCGGCTGAGGTTTGGAGAAAAAGTCCCTGGAGGCTATATGTAGTTTACGTACAAATATGCCCAGACAGTTCCCTGCAGCAGTGTTAGCGCTGACACTTAGCCCGTGTGTGTTTTAGGAGATTATACATGAGTGTAACACGGTTAGCTCGTAAGCCTTCTGTTTGAACAGGCTGATACTGCCCTGCTGTAATCTCGCTCTGTTTGCTTTTTCCTGTATTGGTACAACAGAGCTTCTCCTCCGGACACTGAAGTGTGTGTGAGTGTTGGTACAACAGAAGCGCTCATCCTCGTGCTTAGTGTTGTTTAATGTAAACACCAGTGCTGAAACAAACGTGCTCAGGTGCTTTCAAGCGCTTGACGTGTGTCTGCGTAGTATCAGCGGGGATCAGACCTTGTTTGCCCTCATAGGAAAAGTAGATTTGCTGAAATGTGATCTAATTACAGATCGAGTAGCCTAAAGCTAGATGCTTTACGATATTTAACTACTGAATTGCTTCATTTAATGACATCATGTGAGATTGTAAGGAATAACGAATCTGCTTATAGATTTGTGAAAAACTTTCTTGGGAAATACGTAAAGGAAATTGACATGAGGGATTTCAATGCATTTTTCTTTTGTTTGTAGGTTTAAAGACGTATTTGATCTCGGGCCGGAAGATGGGCTCTCAGTGTGCCTGTTTCCAGCACGGTTTGGGCCGGGACTATGGCGAAATATTAAGTCCGTCCTCAAACACGCACACTCCAGATCTCACAGAACCCCTCTCACACAGCAAGGTACGTCCCTTAACATGCACAGAAATGCTGTTTTAATTACACAAATGATATTAAAGGAATAGTTTTAATAAATCTGTCATTATTTACTCAACCTCATTCCATTTTAAACCGTTTTTCAGGACAATTTTAAGTGAAATATCCTTTTTCTTTTTGTTGTTTGTCTCTTTCCCTCCACAGCCTGTGTGTAGCATCTCTGTAGATGCCGTTGACAATCTGTTAGTTGATGAGGCAACTCGAAATGGCTGCCAGGATGAACATAGAGGCAACAGCAGTAAGGTATGAAATGAAACGAAACCGGTAGGAAAACCAATAAACAAAACCTCAGTAAATTGCACAATGGAAGAACACACCTTGTTGCAAGAACTCAATGTACTCAATTTCAGCAGGTCTTCATAAGCAGAAATGCCAATCAGAGTAAATAATTAATGTTAGTTGTTTATAATTAGGAGTATTACACCTAAGCTGAGAGGTACTATGTACCTTTCAGTCCCAAGGCATCATTTTGACATGACGTGGCCAAAGCGCTGCTCCTTTCTATACACACTACTAAAGTTCAATCATTTAGTCAACGTTAGAATTGATTCCTGGACAAATGGTTCTTTTTGATTTGTCAAAAATCTACAGCTCTGCTAGTGCAGACTGATTCCTGAACAAATGAATCTTTCAGACTGCTACTTTTTAGTAAATCAAAAACATACAAATGTGGCCGATGTAGTCCGATTCCCAAATGTATGACTCTTTTGAACTGATTCTTTTGCATTAGAACCAATTCCTTGATGACTGGCTTTTTTGAAGCAGTTCTTTTAATGAATCAAAAACCTACAGCCCGAACATTGCCATCAAATTCCCTAACAAGTCTTTCGAACTGGTTCCTTTTAGTTAATATTTTCATCTGCTGCTTTTTAGTGATCTGCATTAGAACCAATTCCTGACAAATGGATCTTTTTTGAGGAATTAAAACGGTATTTCAAAAAAGGTATTTCAAACTGGTTCCTAATGAATCAGTGGCCAGTGTGGTCGTATGTCTCATTTGAGCAAGTTCTTTTTATTGATCTGAACATCAATCCAGTCCAAATTCTTGGATGAATGGCACTTTTGAACTGATTCTTTTTAGTGATCTGCTGTAGAACTGATTCCCGATGAATGGCTCTTTTGAACTGATTCATTTTGATGAACCTACCTTATGACCAGTGGAGTCAAATTCCTGAACGAACAAATCTTTTAGAACCGGTCGACTCTTGAGCTGTGTTTCTTTTGCACAGTTTCCTGCAGGCCGTAGCCCTAAAACCCTGAACGGGCTGTTGAGTCCTCTGTGCGAGGAGCGTGTGGGAGTCAGCCAATCGTCTCTGTGCGACAAACTGCAGGAGAAGGACAGGAGCTGGGCTGGGAGTCTGACCGCAGAAGGAGGCGGCAGCAAGGACCACTCGGCGATCCTCCCGCTGCGCTCCAAAAACTTTCGGGAGAAAAGTGACGCACAGTTTGTGGAAGTGATAAAGGAAGACAGGTGAGCGAGAGAAGATTCGTTTGAACCGTACTTTTGGAATTCAGTGTTTAATTTCTGTTCGTTCTTGTTCTCTCCAATATTATGTTTGTTTCAGTCTGATGAAGGATTACTTCTTCAAGCCACCCATCAACAAGCTGAGTTTGAACTTCTTGGAAAAACCTCTGGAGTCAGCGTACCGCACCAGCTACCACGAAGAGGTACATGCCAGGGTTATTATAGTTAACTAAAACCTCAAATAAAATATACTGAGGAGAACCGATTATGCCCTTTTACGAAGTCTTGTTTTGGGGGTCTGCTAGTATAGGTTTTCACGTTAACATTATTAACATAATAACATTATACACACAGAACATTATTTTCACATATTTGACATTGTTGCAGCACCTCTTTTCCCAGTCTGTCAGTAATGCTCCGCGCTGTGTTTCCCAAAAGCATCGTTAGCCAACTATGGTCACAAGTTCCGTTGTTACCAACATGGGCGTTTCCTGAAACCATTGTTCCAACGAACAGCATCGCAAACTTATGTCGTCAAGCTGTGATTACAAGCTTCTTGTTAAAATGACATGTGGACTTAAAGGCAATTTTCGGAACAGCTAGCAATAGCATGTTAGCTTTGAAAGCATTAAAATGGCCCTCCCTTCAGAGCGTCTCCAAAGCCAATGTGCAAATAAAGCCTTCTTAAAAACGCATGAACACGTACAGCAGTCTGCAAAGCTACTCTTTCGTTAAAATACCTCATGTCTCAAAGCACATGCGTAACATTATGATAAAAATGAACATAACTTAAAGAGCTCTGACCTGTCCCAGATAGCAAACTGACATTGAATCAACGTGGAAACATGACATCGAAACAACGTTGATCTGACATTGTTTCGCTCATCGAATTAACGTTGAACCAACGTCAGACGCGTCATTCTTTCAAAACTAACGGAAAATCAACTTGAAATCAACGTTGTTTCAACGTTATGAAAGCAAACCAATTTTCGATTTTCATTTAGCTTTGAAGAATGCCGCGTCTGACGTTGGTTCAACGTTAATTCGATGAGCGAAACAATACCAGATCGTCGTTGTTTCGATGTCATGAGAGACGTCGTTTCCACGTTGATTCAATGTCAGTTTGCTGTCTGGGTTACCACCTGACTGCTGCAGATTCATTTCACCGTTGATAGTGTTGCCATTGAAATGCGTTAAGTCACGAACCACTCCAGGTATAACGTAAACGCAGCATCAGCTGGTTGTTTTGGTTCAGGAGGAACTGTGAAAGGCGGCTGCTGTTTTGGTCTCAGTGACTGACGTCTGACGCCAGACCGATATATCGGCAGGCCGATATTATCAGCCGATATTAGGCATTTTCCAAACTATCGGTATCGGCAGTTATAATGGCCGATAAATGAATATTTAAAAAATAAAATAAAAAACGAACGAAACACGCTTGAACCATGTTATGAGTGTTGGAGTTGTATAGTCTGTCCACCAGAGGGCACTCTACACTGTCCCTGTTGGCAACACTCGTTGAGTTGGTCACGATACATACATTGCTTGAATAGCAATTAAACGATCATCCCCATCAGTTCTTTTAACTCAAATAAGCATGACAAAATTTGTGACTTATCATGTCCAGTTTTGCTGCAGTTAAATAAGCCGAGAGTGAAGCGGAATTAGCTGGTAATATTTACGTTACGATTGTTACAGTGTAGTTGACTGTCCTTTTAACTTTTGACAATGTGACTGAAGTATTTCTTTAATAGCGCGTGACAGTTATAGTAATGAAACGTACCATCTCTCCTTGGCCTGTTATATTGAAAATGTATGTTTTACAATTTGCAGTATGACAATCCATTGCTAAATTATGGCTCATCATAGACTAGCTAACCATAAAGCAAGCTAATGCCGCTATCATCCGTCTGTTCTGTTGTGACAATAAAAGAAACAAGGTTCTTTTTAAAATGCATTATCATATTGTTTTTGTTAAAACTTACAAATAACTAATGTTAGGGAAATCTGTTAATGTTTTGTTGCGCGTTTCTGAAACAAACAAACAAACAAACAAAAAAATATCGGCCGATATATCGGAATATCGTATTTTAAAACCATCGGTATCTGCCTTCAAAATCATTTATCGGTCGGGCTCTACTCTGAATAGCATGAAACACGCTGATGACGAGTGATGTCTAGAATAGAGTCTAGAAATACTTATGTTGACTGGCAGATAGGATGGCGAACCGTTGCATTCGGACCAAATGCAATAATTTGACGAACATTTTATGGTCCTATGCCTTCCACAGATGAAATATTAATGCATATATACCACTTAGCTTAGTGATTGCAATAAGGTTGTGAAGAGCCTTTGACCTGTGTGTGATTTGTGGTTCAAATGACAAGTGCGACCATGTTACTACAGTTTTAGGAAACCATTGTGACTAGTTAGTTGGTTTCTCCAATACATTCATACTATAGTAGTTGATCAGCGAGTTTCATTGTTGTCCTGGCAACACACCTCAATTTAGTTCCGCCCCACCTTCCGAAAAGCACAATGTGTCCTGATTGATCACCGTGTGTTGGGATTGGTTGGCTGGTTCTGGCGTGTTTGGGAAATCTCACACCCCTTACCATAACCGTGAGTCTAAACACACTACTAACTAACTCAACAAGGGGTATGTTCAAATATTAATAAAAGTTATAATAGTGTCTCAATGATGGTATTCACCTAGCAAAGAAACATGTGGATCTTAAAACAGTCATGCATAGACCTCTTCTGGTTATTCAGAGTACTGCAATCTCATCAAATCAGTGTCCAAATATGAACGTCTTGTGCTCTGCGTTTCCACCAGGTGGTGAATCACGTGCCGGTGCAGACGTTTGCGAGTCCAGTCTTCAGCTCTCTGCTTGATGTTTTGCTGTCTTGTGCCGTTTTTCTCGCCCTCACCATCGCCTGCTTCCTGTATCCCCTTGTTTTCATGAAAACACCCCTGGCAACCACGCTCGGACTGGCCATCACTGCCGCTCTGTTGGAACTGGTTTCTCTCATTTTGTCCGTTCGGTAAGTTGGACTGAATTGTAAAACAACACATAGAAAAAGGGGTCGAATCCATAAAGCCCATACAGATTATGAAAATAATCATACAGAAATCATATGACAACACATGTTTGTTTACACATCATACAAATGGTAATTGGTTGATTTAATTAATGCTCATTTCCCTTGTTTTTACATTTAAATTTCCTATACTCGCTTAAAGTATTTGTGTTTTTAAAAATTGACTAACTTTTAAGTTATAATTTATTATAAATAAACTGATAATGTAAATAATTTATAAATACACCATTTGTGTTTATTATTTAAATATAAAAATATAAATATATACAATATAAAATATTATATTGTAGCCACAAATTAAGAACTCATTCCCTCGTTTTACTAAATTATGGCCACTTTATACAAAACAAGGGAATGAATTATTACAATGTGGCCATGATTTTATTTATTTTTTTAAAGGGGAACAAATGCTTATTCATGGCCTCAATATATATATATATATATATATGTATGTATGTATGTATGTATATGTATGTATGTATATATATATATATATATATATATATATATATATACATACATATTTTTTATATATATATATATATATATATATATATATTTTTTTTTTTTTTTTTTTTTTTTTTCTCCACGTGTCATATGTAGGCCTCCATCATGTGTGAAATCATTTGGGTGAAATGTAATTTAAAAATCAATATCCATTTTTCATACTGGACATTATTATGTTGTGATGCCTAAATTCATTTGGAGCCGTTTTAGTTTTTAGAGTATAATTTTGAATTTTTTTAGACAAAATGGTGTGGAACTGCAATATTGGTCTTTTTTCGGTTATCAGACATAAATTGAAAACAATGTATATTTTATCGGTCATAATTTTAATATCAGTGTAACTTTCTATCCCTGTCTGGCAGCATGATCTTTTGCCTGGATGATGTGCAGAACTGTACCCGCTCTCTGTTGAAGCTGGTCTCTGGCTGGATCCCACGTCATGTGATCGGGGCTGTGCTCGTTTCACTTCCCGCCGTGTCTGTCTTCTCCCACCTGACTTGGGCTTGCAGTCTGGAGCTGCCCATCCAGGTGACGTCCTCAACATCCCTCCTACTCTGTTTTATATTTGTAATAAATGCTGTTCCTTTCAACTTTCTATTTATCCTGTATCCTGGAAAAAACGATCACACTTTTTATTATATTTCAACATACATTTCCATCAGAAATGTTTCTTGAGCAGCAAATCAGCAGAATAGACTGATTTCTGAAGGATCATGTGACGGGAAAGACTGGAGCTTTGCATCACAGGGATAAATTACATTTTAAAATATATTCACATAGGAAACAGTTATTTTAAATGGTAATATTTAATAGTTTTCGCTGTTTTTGTGATCATATAATACAGACTCAGAAGTCACAAAAGGTCAGAAGTGAATGAAATCATTTAACAAATTAAAACAATGTAATATAAACTCCTGCTTTTTCAGATCTCAACTTGAAGTTAATGTTCTCTAGCCTTCTTTTAAACAAACTGAATTGATTTAGAATATCATAAATAGGAATGAAACGGGGACACTTTACAATAAGGTTTCATTAGTTAACTATAGTTAACATAAGCTAACAATAAACAATACTTCTACAGAATTTATTAATCTTAATGTTAATTTCATAATTTACTAATACACGATTAAAATCTAAACGTGTTTGTTAAAGTTAGTTAATGCACTGAAGTCCCATGAACAAACAATGAACACCTGTATTTGTATTAACTAACATTAACAAAGATGACTAAATATAGTAACAATTAAATTGCTCGGGGTTAGCTCATGTTATTTATTATTTTAACAAATTAAGTTACCAAATTAGACCTTATTGTTACATTGGAATTTATTAAGGGGCCTCTACTATTAATTTTTTTTTTTATTTTGGTATCTAATTGGTAGTTCTGACATCCCTAGATCACTTGCAGAGTTTTTATTCTTCAAAAAGTTGTATGGAAATCAAAGTAAACATTACCATTAGTTTTCCCCAGTTTCTTGAAGCCTGTTTGATCAAAGTGTATCCCTTGGGTAATTAAAGGAAGAGTTTTTAAGCTTTGAGGATGTTGAGAACATTGTTCCTATACAGGATCAAGCTGTAACGTGTGTTGAGGCTTTTATATTGGAACAGACTGTATGCTGAAAAGTTCATAACGGGTTCAAGTTCACAGATGATCCCACAGCCCTTGTTTGTAAATATGTGTGTATGTGATTGGTTCACTGTTTAAACTTGCACTCTTTCCTGTTCTGGTTCTATAGGTGACCATGTTCCTGTGCTGTGCTCTCATTATTGCTATTATCCAGTACTGTAACTTCTGCCAGCTCAGTTTCTGGATGCGCTCTGTTTTGGCCACTGTTGCCGGTTTGTCTTTACTTATCCTGCTCTACAGCGCCACCACCAGCCCCAGGTCAGACATCCTCAGCTTTTGTTACCACTTCAACTTTTTACCAATACATACAACTATTATAGCTTTAGAACATAGTTATGAGAGTCAACAAAACAAACATATACAGTTTATGATGGTACATGACCACCGATACTGAAGAAATATTCCCAATACCACCCAAAACAACATGGGTATGTCTGTAAAATGTTTAACGGTATGGGTGTTTTCCCTATGGTCTATGATTGCATGTGACGTCACAAGTACTGGCTGGTGGGCAGGAACGCTGTTCTCCAGCAACGAAACCCAGTAAACTATTTAAGGATCTCACCTGGGCGTCGCCAGTTTTTATACAAACGTTGGTGTTGCGAGGTGTAAATGACACTCCAGATAGTTGTTGTGCGATTGGTTGTACTAACCAGATGAGATAGCCTTCACAGTATAACGTTACACGTCTGTGCAGTGATCATTCCATCACTCAAGGTAATTTCAACATTTGTTTGAATACAATGGGTGTAGGATCATTTAATTAATCGCGTCTTTAAGTTAACCTTTAGTTTCGTCGATTAACGCCACCTGCTGGTTCGGCGAGTCAGCTTTTTTTGTTATGTGGCTAAAGGGCAATTTATACTTCTTCGTAGGGTGCGCGCAGTAGGTACGGCGTAGCATACGCAGAGACGCGTCCCATACCACGTACCCTTCGTCGTCACCTGACGCGCACCTCCTCAAAAATGTAACTACACGTCGCGACGACGCGGACCGCAAGATCGGTGATTGGTCGGCTTGATAGCATCGCATTTCCTCCTACACATTTCCGCACGTACCATCTCCTCCGACACAGTCTTTCATTTCTGCCTTTCAGTTTTAGTAATTTCACTAAAATTAACTGTTTTTCCACCTCGATAAGCTCCAACTCCAACATGATCCGCTCTCTTTCAGGCTTGTAGTAACCTAGCCGCAACTCGAGGAATCTAAACAGTGGAACATTAAAACTCTCCGCCGCCAACTAGCGTTTCGGAGCAGTACTGCAGAGCAACCAAGACCTGAACGCAGAAGTATAAATGCTCACAAAGGCGTCGCCTACGTGCGTAGCCAACGACGTACACTACGGCGTACCCTCGACGCAAAAGTATAAATTGGCCTTAACTGCTGAAATTCATTGTAAAATGAATTGCTTCTGGGCACATGACGCTTTCGCCAGTGGTGGTGTAAACGGAGTTGTCGTATTATGTTAACAACAACAAAAGTGTGTGAGGTTTGTGATATCTATGATTAGATCTAGATTATTTACCGAGGAATTATTTCCGCTCGATTATCTAAAAAAACCCTTGTCTTCTTTACACAATTTAACTACCTTCACCTTGATGTTAATCCTAGTCCATAGTTATGCAGCTAGCTCGCTAACAGACTTGATAGCTACTAGAAAGACAGTTACTGTAGAGAAGTCTGATTTATAACTGTTTTCTTTTTGCAGGGCCACTGACACTGTTCCAGTGTTTTGGTGAGTGTTTCTGTTACTGCTTCCTTGTGCTGACTCTGATTTGAGCTGACATTTGTGGGAGATCATGATTTGTTTATATATATATATATATATATATATATATGAATGTGTGTTGATATAATACTCAATTATGATGCACTCACCTGTAAAAAAATAAATGCTGAAACGCTACATCGGCTGGAAGTAATTTTAATCACATTAATTTATTAAAGCCACAATATGTATTTTACTGCTTTAAAAATAGCAAAAATAACTGTATCTATGTTATATATTTCTATTAGATGTGTACTTACATTTATCCCGACAGTTTCCACCAACTTTCAAATACGGAGAAATTTATAGTTTAATTCAAAGACACGGGAAGTTTCTTTATTTCCGTTTCGTCGCCCGTCTATGGCGTCATATAACCTTTGACTCCTCTATTTTCTGTAACTTCCCGCGGAACCCGGCAAAACCGCCAAACACAAAGGGGAACACTGGACTACCGCCAATAAAATGACGAAGAAAAAAAAGTAGTACGTATTTTTATGTGTGCAAATCATGTGCCCGCTCACAAGCGCTCACTCTTAACAGACACTGTCCCCGGTGCTGCTCGCGCATAAAGCGCTCCCCGTTCATAGTAACCGCGTCGTATCATTCAAAACAGACAACTGTTGCAGTTAGCGAGCCGCGCACATTGAATACTCATATGAGTCAGGCTGCGACTGTACGTGCCCGCTTCAGCGCGATCATGCTTACTAAGTAAACGCTTCACCTCCGGCGCCGCGCACTCGCTACATTCCCTTTAGGCTTTAGCACATAGTGGATGCCTAACCCAAACCCAGTCAAACGTTTGACTGCAGTATCTTATGTGCTTTATAATCCGGTGCGCCCTATATATGAAAAATGTTCTAAAATAGGTCATTCATTGAAGGAGCGTAATCTAAATATTTATATTCGTCTGTATTATAGTTATGGACCACGATTACGCTTTGCCTGCATGTTCTGCTGCTACAGCCAGCTCAGTAAAGCTCAAACGTACGGGTGAAAAATATGACCCAAGAAGGGTTTGGGACAGGAGAAGCATGACACAGGTAAACATTGGGCTTGCATTTAAAGCTTCTCGACAAGTTAAATCTACAGAGAGATGTCGTATATCCGTATATTTTATGAAACAATGAGGTCATCCCATGAGCTGAGCTGGTTGTCATTGACGGCGACAACAACTCCCGTGAGCCCACGCTCTTTCCCGACGTCATCAAAGTACGTCTTTTGTTATTATTTTAAATAAGTGACCCCTGGTGGCCAAAAATCGCATACTGTACGTTTAATATAACTCAAACTAGAACTAAAAAGGCCCCATTAACCTCAAAGTTGACATGAATTGGAAATTCATCCAGTTTTCATAATTCTTATTGATCTTTTTCTATTTAAAAAGTAAATGTTTCTTTTCCAGGAACACGAGTAACCAGAGTGTCTTAGCAGATCACACAGGTGAGTTGGACTCTGCGCCCACAGCTCTCGACCTGCTCGTCCTCGAGACCGTGCTCTCCTTCTTCCTTCTGCTGCTGCTGGTTTGGTTCCTCAACCGGGAATTCGAGGTCAGCTACCGCCTACATTACCACGGTAACGTGGAAGCCGACAAGCATCGCATCAAGATTCAGACCATGCGAGATCAAGCGGACTGGCTGCTGCGTAACATCATCCCCATGCATGTTTCCGAGCAGCTCAAGGTGAACCAGAGTTACTCTAAAAATCACGACATCGTCGGGGTCATCTTCGCAAGTATCGTCAACTTTAGCGAGTTCTACGAAGAGAGCTACGAGGGAGGGAAAGAGTGCTACCGAGTGCTTAACGAACTCATTGGGGACTTTGACGAGCTCTTGCGCAAGCCTGCCTTCTCCAATGTAGAGAAGATTAAAACCATTGGTGCGACCTACATGGCAGCATCTGGATTAAATGCGCAGCAGTGCCAGGAGCAGGTGCACCCGCACGCTCACCTGCGTGCCCTCTTTGACTTCGCTCTCGAAATGATGCGCGTGGTGGACGATTTTAACAAGAACATGTTGGGTTTCAAGTTCAAGCTGCGAATTGGCTTCAACCACGGGCCCCTGACTGCCGGCGTCATTGGCACTACCAAGCTGCTTTACGACATATGGGGCGACACGGTCAACATCGCTAGCCGCATGGACAGCACAGGAGTGGAGTGCCGCATACAGGTCAGCGAAGAGAGCCACTGTGTGCTCAGCAGAATGAACTATACCTTTGACTATCGCGGCACTGTAAACGTAAAAGGGAAAGGGCAGATGAGGACTTACCTGTATCCCCAATTGAACGAGGGCAGATCGGGGTCCACACAAAGCCTGGAACAATCCCAGATGGACAGTGTCATTGGGCATTTAGAGCCCAAAACACTTTCCAATACAACATCTGTCGCACCACTAAACCCTGTATCCACTTCCCCTGATGTTGCCTGTATCAGTGGCCACGGTGTGCCTCAGGGCCGTGTATTAGGCCCGTCTCAGATTACAGAGGAGTTGCACCAAGACACTAAGGACACTTTTCCCGTCCCTGAGCTCAAAGAAAAGGATTACGAGAGTCCTTATCAACCACCATCGCTAAGTGGTACACAAACTCCATCAATAGCACAACTGTACGCACCATTGGCCAGACCAGAGACACCTTTACAAGGAGAGGATGATGAAGTAGATGAGCATACAAAGCTCAGGGCAGTGGAGTGATTTCGGCTGAGCAGCGGTCCTTCCTTAAGAGCCAATCGGCTGTTGATATCGAGGCTCTACTTCCTTGACGGGGCTTTTCCAACCACAACTGTTGGAGTTAGCAGCTTGTATAGGGCATATGTGTCTGATATAGAAAAACGGGTGCGTTAAGCATCTGCTGTGTGGATCACAGTGTAGCACAGAGGGGAAAATTGATTTAATATTTCTGATGTTCGCAAATGATTATTTTTTTTGTTTGTTTATAAAGTGCCTTCACAGTATGTAAACCGAATAAGATCAGTCAAATGAACAACTCAGAGATATTTGAACAAATATATCAGCATGGTTTTTCGAAAAGATATGGACAGTGCTGTTTTTCGCAACGTAAAAATGTAATATATTACTACACCTCTTATGCCGTATTAATTATTTCCCTTAATTTCAGTGTTTTTTGTTTTTTTTTTCAAAATAATCAAAGTGCCAGTTGCTAATTAGGACAGGATTACAGGCGAATACATTATGGTTATTATAATGAATATGCAGCGTATTAGTTTCACTACTCATGGGCAGTCACCTACATCACATTAAAAGAAAACCAAGGAAGACGAGGGTGGATAGATGGAGATGGGCTTCTGGCACTTTTGTCCACAATGCCCATATTAATATCTAATATATCTGGCAGCATATAATGTAGCTTTTATCAATAGAAGGTAAAAGTGTCTCACGCACAATAACACCCTAAACTCATGAAATGAGAAAAACGGCACAATCAGCCTTATTTGTTTGAAAAGCAATCAAGAAAGATGGCTGAAACCATGCTGTGCGATCTCTCCGCTTCATTAGAGGACACAAGGGCTGGTGATTTGTAATGCATTCAGTAATACAGAGTGTAATGTTCGTTGTAAACATGTACAAAAATGTTGGCCTAATAATTTCTCATTGCCTGACAGGTCCTTATTCCTTAGCACAATTATGGCATGGAAGGGAATTTCCGACAGGATTCAAAACTAAATTAATAAATAGATTTTTCAAGCACGGCACTTAATATACAGCACAACGAGTGGCACTGTTTTCCCCTAAATATTTCCAGTGAACTCCTTCCAATGAGGCCTTCAATGAAGTATTCAGTTGAACAGGTTTTGTAGCTGAATTATCAGTCAGTGCATTTTAATTCATTTCATTCAGTGCCTCAAACTTTTTCATATCAGAGCCCGAGTTGGTATAGCCATCGTTCTTATTGATTACCGTGCACTCATGAGACCTGTTCACCCCATGGCCTTGAGGAAAATGGTTGTTGTGTTGCCATAGTCGGCGAGCAGCTTGAGCTGCTGTTTTGGTATAAATCAAATCTTCTAAGAAAGTAGAAGTAAATGTATGATATAGCCAGATTTTGTTCATTTTATTTTTTGGTGTCGATTCTCTTGGGTTTTATGGAAGCTTGTTTCCGCCACTGAATAATAATAATAATAATAATAATTGCGACTTTTTATCTCACAATTGCGAGATATAAAGTCAGAATTGCGAGATATAAAGTCACAATTGTGAGGTATACAGTAAAGTCAGAATTGCGAGATATATAGTCAGAATTGCGAGAAATAAAGTCAGAATTGCGAGATATAAAGTCAGAATTGCGAGACAAAGTTAAAATTGCGAAATAGAAAGTCAGAATTGCGAGATATAAAGTCAGAATTGGGTGATATAAAGTCAGAATTGCGAGATATAAAGTCAGAATTGCGAGATATAAAGTCAGAATTGCGAGGTATAAAGTCAGAATTGCGAAGTATAAAGAGGTATTTCTCGCAATTCTGAGAAAAAAAGAAGTGCGACTTTTTATCTCATGATTCTGACTTTTTCTCACAATTGCGAGTTTACATCTCTCAATTCTGACTTTATATCGCAATTCTGACTTTATAAACACACAATTGCGAGTTTATATGTCGAAATTCTGACACAACATATTCTGATCTTTTCTCAGAATTGTGAGATAAACTCGCAATTGCGACTTATCAGGCCAAACTTTTTCCCCCTCAGAATAGTTTAAATCTCACAATTCTGACTTTATATCTTGCATTTCTGACTTTATAACATGCAATTGCGACTTTATATCTAGCAATTCATCTCAAAATTCTGACTTTACAACTCGCAAGTCTGACTTTATAACACGCATTTGCGACTTTATATCACGCAATTCTGACTTGATATCTCGCAATTGTGACTTTATATCACGCAATTGTGACTTTATATCACGCAATTGTGACTTTATATCTGTCAATTCTGACTTTAAATCTCACAATTGCGACTTTATATCACGCAATGTTGACTTAATATCTCGCAATTGTGACTTTATATTTCGCAATTCTAACTTTCCATCTCACAATTTTGAGAAATAAAGTCAGAATTGCGAGAAGTAAACTCGCAATTGGGAGAGAAAAAAAATCAGAATTATGAGATTAAAAAGTCGCAGTTACCTTTTATATTTTTTATTCTATGGCGGAAACAAGCTTCCATTGGGTTTAGACAGCAGTTTAGGGCGTTTTTTTTTTTTTTTTTTTTTAAACACACCTGATTCCTTTCTTTACCTGATTTTTGTCCCCGATGCATTCAGAACACTAGAGAATTATCTGCAGTATATCTTGCAATGCGTCTTACATTAGTCAATGGCGCAAAGCAAGATAAGCCACAAGTCCTGTTGGATCGGTATCCTCTGCCATCATGTATAATGAATAAGCTGGCCTCTGAGGTTGAGGAAAGAATTTGCTCATTGTTTTGTTTACAGAGAAATCACTAATTTGTTCTCAAAATATGAATAAAAACCAGTGCCTTTTTGTTGAATACCCCCAACCCTCGCCTAAATTCTAATACCAGGTTGCTTCAGTGTCAAAATATCAGCTTTCAGAACACCTGCAATATTGTTATTGTATCATATTATTTCCTCTTTGATGTGAATTATAATTCCAACCATTTTTTTTTTCAATGTACACTGTGTATCTTTAAATTGAACTTTTCGGGATGGAAAAGGGATTTGTTTTTGCTGTTTATTGTTTTATGGTGCACTGCTTTCCACCTTTGAGTTATTGTATCACTCCATTGGCTAAAGAAGCCCCAGTGCTGACAGTATTGAATTATACTTGTGCATAATGTATGTGGTTTTGTATTAAATGCATTCATATTTATTGAGGCTGTGCATGAATCGGTGCAGCCATAGAGCCTAATATCAAAAGGGCATATTTATGAAAGGGAGCCACTTAAAGCAGGGAGGGGACGGGTCTTTATGACCAGTCCCACCTAACGTAACAAGCACCTATTTCAGTCCTCAAGGCCTGAACTCTAAAAAGTGCCTCAGATTTAATTCTACTAGTTTTATGATATTTTGGATGAGCTAAAATGGAAAAAGTGTGATGTTAAATTTGTTTTATGTGTTTCTCACCACTGCCTGCATCCTTGTAGGTTTTATTATTTTGCCATATTAACATCGTCACATGGCATTCACTGCTTCATTTTTTTTTTTTTTTGTATGGAAATGTAACAAATGTTGATTGGTTAAGTGACAGAGTGCAAATCTAATCTAAAAAATGTGCCCTTAAATATGATTTCACTGGCTTTTATTAACTGTGTAATAATTATTTGTGGCTTTTGTGGGAATATGTGTATACCAAAGAATTGTAATAGTGTGGGCAGACGCTGCAAGACAGATCTGTGCATTGTGGGTAAGATTTTTTTTTTTTTTCCAAGCAGCACATGTTCTTCAATCATTTGTTTTTATGCACATGAGACACAGCAGGTATTGATTTATTAGCCATTATATTCAGGCAAAAAGCATAATCTGTATACATTTGCACAGTGCACTCACTTTGTATGTACATATCATGTATTGTATTATTTGATTTTTATTTTTCAAAATTGATGCTATATGTGCATGTGCCAGATTTCGAGAGTAGAGAAACAATGAAAAGATATCGGAAATGCCGTGTGTCTGTTTTATGCGTGGGCCAGCTGGGGGGGAAAAGTGAATAAGCAGAATATCTGTAAAACTTAATATAGTGTCACTGGTGAATAAATTTGAGTTTTACATTGACGAAATTGAGGCATTGATAAAAATTATAATGATACGTACTGTATAAAGGTGCTAGATCATGTGTCTTTCAAAACTGCTTTGTGGAATTTACTGAAAGTAAAAAGTTTATTTGGAAAGTTTTGTCAGCTGAAGAGTTGACATGTTGTACAACTACATTACAAATCCATTGAACGCATTGTATTTCTATCTCTCAGCCCCATTTTCATTCATGTCAAAAATTAAATATGGTGGTCTATCTCTTATAGGCCTATCTTTAAATTCACGTCACTATTAACTATTATGAAGATTTTTAAAATTGGCACTTTTGGTATCAGAAGTGGCATGTGTACTATTTATGTGGGTCAGATATGAAACACAAAAATATTAAGTAGGCCTACAAGACAAACACAATCATTTATTCTTGTTAAACACATATATTTGGATTTTAGTACAAGTGCCGTTTGAGTTTTTTTACTGGAAACAACTAGAGACCTAATATCGGCTGAATTTAAAACTATTAATTTATCTCAAATTATTATCCCAAAAATGACTTTGTCTACAAGATTATTGACGAAATTAACAGTTATTAGCCGCAGATACTCATTTGTTGTCGTCTGCTGCCTCCAGCGGCCGCTTTGCGCGCTCACAGCAGGTTTGACGTAGGGCGTGATTGCGCTCGCTCCCCCTCCCCCTCGGCTCCGTCTATCTGGAAAAAGAAAAAAAAAACTTTTTGTATCGAAGGAATCAACAGCCGCCATCTTGTCGCGGCTCGGAATCAGGATTTCGATAGAGCACTAATTTTTATTTTTGAACACGGAGGATCCAAACCGAGGTTTGACGACACCGTTCAGTGGAAAATGACACCTTTATATCGCCGCGAAGGAATTTTTGGCGAAAAATCCTGGATTTAATCGGCGTTCGTCGGCCACGAAACCCTCGCATATCTGATTTCCCCTTCAGAGCGACGCTTGCGTCTGTATTTCTCTCGGAGCGGGGATTGTTTACCGGACGCTTTTGGAGGACAGACAGCGCCGAGGGGACTATTTTGCACAAATATCTCATTTTCATGCAACCGTGCATTTCTACACGGAGCCAGAATGTTTTTGCACGAAAAAAATTGATGTCAGAAAATGGATCGCATTCCGTTGCAAAACTAACGACGCTCGTGTGCGAGGATTCCTGTGGATATTTTATTTGGGATTTTACGTTGAATTGGCGGAAAGGAGGCGTTTTCTCTCGGCAATATAACGATGATAATGTGGGTGTTGGGTGTTGGATTATCATGGGGTGAATGGTGGTGGCGACGCGGGGCGCTGTTGCTGCTTTTTTGAGAAAATCCTCCGCCGAGCCGCTCCACACTCCCCACGTCTTGCAAAAGTAAGGTAACATCTGTTATTCCGACGAAGGGGCATTTCACTTTGCATTTCCCCCCCACAACATTCGGCCAGAAGCATTTCTTAATCGCGATGGCTGAAAATGTGCTCGATGTTGGTCCTTCAAGCGCAAAGCGAGCGAAGCTGACAGCACCTGCTCCAGACGCACCAGGTAACAGTCCAGCAGCAGCAGGCCTGATCCCAAACTCTTCTCACACACACTTATGAAGCACTACCATACACCTTTTCACGCGCCATGTGTGTAACGCAGCTGTCAACACTTCACTGAACCAGGCACAAGTTTCTGTCATCATCTTCGTACAACGTTACTCGCTCAGCTAACAAACATACGGCCAACACTTACTCGTTACACGTTACCATAGTGCTAACAGTAAATTATGCATAATTACATGCAGCTAACAATCAGTCCATGTACTCTGTAACGTTAAATATATAATTACAACGAAACAGTGACACCTTAAAATAAAGTGTAACCAAAATATGCTCCAAGAACGTTTTTGTGAAGTTCTCGTTACGCTTTAAAAACCTTATGTTCTCTGAAGTTAAAACAATCCAGGTCTGCGTTTCCCAAAACCACATTGAACACTCGTGGCAATGGTCTCCACAAACAAACTTAAGCTCATGATTGCTTTTGGGAAGCGTTTATTTAACGTTTTACGAGCTTTTTACTTGGTTATCCGAACTTTACATTTTATAATTTTGCCAACATGGGAAGGCTACTTTTGAATGTTCCCTGAACATTTAGTTGCAAGAAGTAAGGTAACGTCCAACTAAAACATTTCAGGAAAACCTTATTAAAGACCAGATAACTTTGAACGTTAGTGTTACTGGAAGGTTGTTTGCTCGTAATTTTGAGAGAACATGGCCAGACCTTTTGCTAATCTCTTGAGAAATGTTCATGTTAGCTGGGAACACTTCAAAACTCGTATGACACTAAAGGAGAATACAATTCCATACAATGGAGGTTAATCCCCTGAGTTTTGAGATTCAAGAGGGTGAATAAATAATGACCATTTTAGTTTTCACCATTGTAGTGCTTGAATTCTAGTAACTAATACAACTAGCATAGCGTGAATATAGTTGCTTTGCTAATAATGTTTAGGGACTGAAGTTTAAACTTGGTCGACATGAGGTAAAGTAGTAGTTTCCAATCAAATTTCTGTGCATAGGAAAGTCCAACTTATCATCAAGTTGTCCATCTTGTCACTTTTGTTATGTATTGCATCAGTCTGGCTGTGAAAATCATCACATCCATTCTTCTGACTTTCATTCTTATGAAAGTCTTCTTTCAGATCGGCACATGGAAAGAGTTCCTGTTGGTTCTGAATGAAGAAAAGGGATAATGCCATGAGACTGTCCCGGGACAGTTTCTGAAAGTGAAAGTTTTATTATGTGGTCATAGGTGCACCCAATACATTTGTGCTTTACACATTTGGCACGTTTTCAAAACTACGCTGTGAAAAATTATTTTTCTTTTGTCAAATAAATTTAGATAATGCAGTTCAGACAACACATTTTGTGTTTCTATTTATCAAACCAATCTCTTTCATTGTATTAACTCATTTTTAATTTCAAAGAACTCAATTTTAAGGCAATCAGGTAACTTAATTTTTGTTCTGTAATCTGTATATGATGAGTGGCGCTATGTTGAGATCACATAACCAAGCAAAAATAAACTGGCGAAAAGCCAAACTAGCACTCTTGTAAGAAAGTAAAATTGTCTGAAGTTCAGCAGCCAGGTTCGGCTGCTTTGTTGAATGTGATGATTACTAATTCTCAAGTTGTCATGTTCAGACACATGGGATCACACTATTGGTCTTAATAGTTGATATACTTGTATTGATAGATTAATTAACCAGTTTTGGGTTTGTGTTATTGCCCAGTTAGAACATCATGTTCTACATCATGTTCTGTTTCTCCGTTACTTTTGTACAAACCCAAGTGTTTTATGACGCATTACCTCAGCTGTCATTAACCACAAATGGATGCATGCAATAGATTTGCATCATGCGTGCCGTGCAATGACTAGCGCTCAAATGTGTTAAAGGCTGTGTCGGTTAGCGCATACAGGTTGCATAAAGTTCAACATCCCGTAATTTATCCTAATCAGCATGTAATGTGTCTGATGATCTGTCTGCAGGGAGCTAGGGTATTTGTATGTGAACTTGAGCTCTCGGTTTAATAACCGAGGAGTCTTGTTCCACCTGTAGTGACTTGTTTCTCTGGCTTCTGTTGGACCATTACACGCTTCAGCATCCATTTTGCCTACTTGCATTCAGACTATATTTAATGAGCTGATGATTTTGAAGGTTGGAGTTTGCCTTTTTTTTTTCAATAAGTGTTTTTTCCACCAGCAGTCCAAGATGGTCCTGTTGCATTTGCTATTTAGCAGTGCTAACCGTGCCGGTACTCCTGTTTACATGCACTCGTTTTCATTAGTCTAAAAAATGAACCCAATCTGATTTCATATTCTGAAAGCCATCGAAGCTACTGAGAGTAAATTTGCTATTTTTGCTTTGATGACATACCTAGAAGGAAAGCTAAAAATGTTTTGTGTAAATTTCAGACATGAATACATGTTCGCAAGAAGTCAAACGTATGTTAACAGATATGTGCAACCAAAAGGGCTCTGTTGATGTGCATAACTTCTGTGAGGTATTTTTGAATTCGATTGAGAAGATTCAAGCATATATGCTTCGTTTTTTCTTATTGATCGGATTATGTCAAGTCTATACCACCACACTCAAATCGAAGTTTCAATTGGATTGGATAGATTGAGATGTTCACATGTGGCCATTTCAAATCTGATTACCGACTAATTATTTAAGCGCGTGTAAATGTTGCTACTGAGGCACACGGATTTGAAATAAACTTTTTTTTTTTTTTGCCCAAAGGTGGAATGGCTCGAATGTTAAAAAACAGTCAGTGCCTCCTGAATTTAGCAATTTTGTGATCGCAAGAATGAATGTAAATTCATACAACAGGCACATTGTTTGCGGCACCTTACATTTTTCTTGTTTCTGCAAAAATTATTTACAGGTACTATAGTGTTGTCAAAAAGTACCGACTTTGGTATCAAGTCTGTACTGAAATTTAAAAAATGTGACTCTTTTAGCGGAATCGTAAACACCTCTGATTGTCTGTGATTGGGCTACAATGATCAGTGCTTCAAAAACATGTTGTATATATACATCAATGACGAGCGCATACACTTTCAAACACTTCCGCGTGCTCTCAAATGCTCCTTTGCATTAATCATTGTAGCCAATCACAGATATATCCGATGTGCGCATGAACATAATGGCCAATCATTTACAATTTCAACTCAACAGCGCTCAAAGCGTCACATTTTTTTATTTAAGTTCAGACTTGGGCTCAATCCCAATTCACCCCTTGGCCCTACCCCTTAGCCCTACCCCTCTGTTTTGCGCTTGCACGTCTAGGGGTAGGGTGACCCAATTCTTCTTGAGATCGAGGGGTAGGGTGAAGGGGTAGGGCTACATAGCCCTCGAAACGAGATTTTTCAGAGGCTCACTCCAAACGGAGGGCTAAGAGAAAAGTTCACGCAATGCATCGGAAATCACCGGCGAGATGGATCGCAAACGGTTAAACATTTAAATTTAGACGCCAGATGATTCCACCACGCACTTTATCTACTCTTGTATAATAACACTATAGTCGTTTAAATTAAGAAATGGTATAATAAATTACCGTTCCGATCAGAAAAGACATACATTTCGAGGAAGGAATGTTATAATCATCATGTTTATTCAAAGTTAAGAGCAGCTGCGCTGATTGTCAGTTGTCATGGAGAAATCCTGTACAAACTCTGTAACGGCAGAGCTATCGCTGACGACTGATGACGTATTGGGTTCATGAAGGGTTGTTCCATTTCGTAGGGGAATATTTCAACCCCTTGGCCCTTGTAACTCCGTTTTAAGGGCCAAGGGGTACACTCGAAAACAAGGGGTAGGGCCAAGGGGTGAATTGGGATTCAGCCTTGGTACCGAAGTCAGTACTTTTGACAACACTAGGTTACTACTCTTACCGTCACATGCTAAACTTGTATATTGGCTAATTTTTTTTAGTGGATTTTTACTTCATCACATTTTTTTAGAAATGCCACAAAATTCAATCATTTTTGGCTGCAAAACTGAAATGTCATTTAAAATCATGGAGGGATTGAACATTTCTTATTACATTTTAATATGCAGACAACTAAGCTGTGAATATATTAGGGTTATGTCATGTCTTGTGCCGTTTTCATCTCGAAGTCCCGGCATTTTGTTGCACTCTGTCTAGCTTTTTTTGTTTAATGCAAAAGCTTGTCTTATGTAAATGTCCTCCTAAGAAACATGACCTGTCTTGGTATGGTGAACCTGAAACCAGCCTTATTCTAAAGGGTTTCCTTAAGATTTGGTTAGTCAACTAGGCTTAGAGAGAAATCAGCTTAAAGAGCAACAGCCCTAACAACTCCCAACAGGACACACAACAGTCAGCTTGGACTTAGACTTCTGCACATTGTTGGTTAGTTAGTTAGTCGTCAGATTATAAGCTCCCTCCCTTGCACACACGCCTTCTCTTTTCCACCAACAAGAAACAGGTGCTGGTTCAGAGCTAGAGCTAGTGCTGGTTCAGAGTTGGTTCAACTGATTAGCTTTCAAAGAACCGGTTTGCCTTTCCACAGGCTAGAGAGCCATCATTATTTAAAAAATGGCGGTCACAAGTTACTGTTCCTCTTGTTGGTCACGGTAACACTGACGTAAGTGGTTCTTACTTCTAGACCAGCAATGATTTGGTGCTGCTTAAGAACCACTTCTACTGGTTCGGAGCTGGTGCTTTGGTGGTGGAAAAACAAAGAACCGATTTGAAACTTTGGCTCTGGCTTCGAATGGGGTATTATACCCCTTGCCCTTTTCCACCTAAGCATTTTGAGAGCCAGTTTAGGAGCTGGTGCCTACTCACGAACCAGTTCTTTGCATTTCAACAGCCTAAACCGGTTCTCGGCTAGGAAAATTGGTTCCTAAGCAGCACCAACTCTTTGCTGGACTAGAACCAGAGAACAGTTCTTTTACCACGTCACCCTTACGTTGGGGGCTGGGGCGGGGTGACCAACAACACGACGGGAAAGGTTGTAACCACCATTGCTGAAACACAGTGCTAGTAGAAAGACAGTCTGACCCAAATATTGGATCGCAAAGCCAGGAGAAACATTTGCAGAAAGACGATGTAGTACCAATGTAATTGTTGTGCCTAAATTTGTCACAAGCGTTTCAGGGAAAGCTAAGACGTATGGTGACGTGCACAGTGACGTAACAACGTCATTCGCTGGGCTCTCTAGCCAGTGGAAAACAAACAAGTTCTGAGAAGGGGTTACAAGTTGAACCCAGCTCTGAACCCAGCTCTGAACCCAGCTCTGAACCAAACTCTGAACCCAGCTCTGAACCCAGCTCTGAACCCAGCTCTGAACCCAGCTCTGAACCCAGCTCTGAACCCAGCTCTGAACCCAGCTCTGAACCCAGCTCTGAACCCAGCTCTGAACCAAACTCTGAACCCAGCGCTGAACCCAGCACTGAACCCAGCTCTGAACCCAGCTCTGAACCCAGCTCTGAACCAAGCTCTGAACCAAGCTCTGAACCAAGCTCTGAACCAAACTCTGAACCAAACTCTGAACCAAACTCTGAACCAAACTCTGAACCAAACTCTGAACCAACTTCTTTGGTGGAAAAGGGGTATTAGAGCGCTTGGGTAATGCACACCAGAGGTGTCCAATGAGTGCCGTAACATGCTTTAAGACACTGTGCAGGCCAAAGAATGTGGCCAGAGTTCTTGATGTACCTGGGTTAATGGTTGTTTTGATTGCTGTGTTTGGGTATGATCAACAGCTGCAAAATATACATTGTAAATAGAAGACAAATGGTGGTAAAGGAGCAGAATACATTACTTCATCATAATCCTGATTATTCAGTGATTAGTGGTGCAGCGCTAGTTAATCGTTTTATTGGTTCAAGTCATTTAACTGCTATAGAGCTTAATTTAGCAAGAGAACTGATCTGTAATTCATCACAAATAGAGTTTCTCTACTGTACGGTTCAGTGTGCACAACTTGGTAATTATTAGCTGTCTTATTAGGTATATGTCACGGTGGCTTTTTTTTAGCTATAATATTTTTTAATATAATACGTGTTCTTAGAAAAGGGTGAGTTAGATGGGGATTTTTTTTTGTTGCAACTTTAGGCTATATTAAAACAATCCATATTACAATTTTATTACACTAATCCATATCGCAGTTTGAATTTAACTGTACAGACCTATTTTAGATTTATTTATATCAAATTGGATTTCCCATCAGTAAATTCTCTTTTTATAACTGGGTTCCTCAATTCCATTCACATTTTCTGCATGGCCCTGAAGGCTTGAATACACTACACAACTTTCAAGTTTCGAACAAGTTTTTTGGCTTTTAGTGTATGAATATCCTAGCTAGCCTAACTATAAATTAGTTATCTATAAGCTTTGTGATGCATAACAATGACAAAATTCACATTCAAATGTAGAAGTAAACTTTGTTAGTGAAAAGCAATGGTTCAGACCAAAGCAGTGATTTAGACAGAATGCAGTGTTTGTGAACTGGGATGAACGGAGGAAACGTGACACTTTTTACAAGATGCGTTTCAGCCCAATAAAAATGTTTAGTGGTACGCCATGTGACCAAACCAGCCCTGTGTTAACCTTCCACCATCTCCTTGCGTGTCTCCTTCAGCTCCACTGCTGTCTATCAGCAGCAGGTCTGGTCCAAACAGCCTTGTGAAACTTGAACCCGTCTGCGGCTCAGATCCGGCACATGCTCGCAGTCTCTTGTGTGCAAACACTCCTGAACCTGAAAAGGAATTATAGGGATATATTCCTTAGATCTTCAAATCCTGATTCACACTTTGTTCTTCTGCTCTTCTTAGGCCATAAAATAGGGCAGGGGAAAAATATTGATTAAAAAAAAAAATAGTCAATCCTCCTTTGAACATCATATCGATTCTGTAAAACTCTAATCTTTTACTCTGTGCCAGTGTTTACTGCACCACCTTTTACCACAACTTAAGAGTTTACTCTTTAGTTTATAATGATTTTACACATTTCTATAATAATACGGTTATTATACTATGATGATATAATTCAAAGTTTACTTCAGTTGGTATCCACAGAGCATTTGGTTATTGATTGTCATCCTTGCGCTTTTTCTTATTTCTTTTTCATTCTTTTTTTTTAAGTCATTTTTTTAATATACCACATAATAAGGTTCCCTGTATGTTTTACTATTTTTAGCTTTGAGAGAATTACTTCATGTGTACACTATTGTTCAAAAGTTTGGGGTCGGTAAAATGTTTTATGTTTTTGAAAGAAGTCTCCTGTGGTCTTGCGGCTTACTGCTGTTTTAATAACTTCATTATAGAGCACGACCTGCAGTTTAGCAGCACTTTATTTTACAACAGTCAATTATTTGGCTGATTTGGTGGTTAAGTTTGGGCTTTTAGGGAGAAAAGAAAGCGCATTGTTATGAAGGGGAAAAAAAAACTAAATTCTCACCATTAAAAGCCATGTCACTTGCTCACAGTTATGTTCTCATTTTTATGTAGCTTGAATGACAGACAGGCTGAAGGAAATAATCCATTATTTATCGGCTTTAACATATTGGCCAAATTATTCTTATCAGGTTGATAATAACATTAAAAATTAACATACATCGATATGGTGGCCGAAATATCGTGCATCCCTACTTTTTGAGAAACCTAGACCGGTTCAAAAATTGTCTTGCGAGTTTTGCGTCATTTGATCTGCTCTTCCAATCAGCCTTTATGAAGTCAACAGATCAAACTATATAAAATGATTATTGTCCAAAAACGATCGATCGATCTGAGCACCCTTAAAGGGTTAGTTCACCCAAAAATGAAAATTCTGTCAGTATTTACTCACCCTCATGATGTTCCAAACCCGTAAGACCTTCGTTCATCTTCGGAACACAAAGATATTTTTGATGAAATCTGAGAGCTGGATCAATCCTCCATACTAGTCCATAGGCTTCTTGAGGGATTGAAACTTGCCGGCCTCAAAAAGTTATTAAAGACATCGTTAAAATAGTCCAAGTGACTACAGTGGCTCAATCTTAAGTTTATCAAGCGACGAGAATACTTTTTGTTTGCAAAAACAAACAAAAATAACGATTTTATTTGAACTATTCACTTCTCAGTATACGTCACAAGTAGGCTCACACGCTGGTCATGTGTGTGTGATGCGTGTGACGTACAATAACAGAAGCTTACGCTATTAAACTAGTAACCTGACTCGAGGCAGAGAAAGAAGTAAATGAATAGTTGAAATAAAGTCGTTATTTTTCTTGTTTTTGCACACAAAAGTGTTCTCGTCGTTTGATAAAGTTAAGATTGAGCCACTGTAGTCACTTGGACTATTTTAACGATGTCTTTAATAACTTTTCGAGGGCGGCAAGTTTCAATCTCTCAAGAAACCTATGGACTAGTATGCTCTCAGATTTCATCAAAAATATCTTAATTCGTGTTCCGAAGATGAACGAAGGTCTTACGGGGTTGGAACAATATGAGGGTGAGTAAATACTATTGACAGGATGTTCATGAACTAACCCTTTAATTGTAATACTATGATTTGTTGCCCATTTGTTATCATTATCTATATTGAAAGAAAAAATGCTTGAACAATTTTGAAAGACTTGCTACTTTTATATTTTTGTGGACACATTTTTTCACATGACGCAACCATTCACATCAGGACTATTTAGTTTGCCAAAGATGGATAGCCAAGCTGAAAGTCTCCGTTCATGTGGATCCGCTGCCATCCTCCCCAGGCGAGGCGCACCTGTCCCAGCTCAGACAGCCCGCTATCTTTTAGACTCTGTGAACGACAGCTGTGGTCTACTGCCGTGCTGAGAGCTATTATTAGCCCACCGCCGGAGCCACTATAACGGGCTTCAGCACGATGATGGAGGGAGAAATCTAGATCCCCGTTGGGACTCTAGACTCCAAGGTGCTTTCAAACCCACACGTTACTTTGCATTTTGGCACGGCTTCAATGTTGTAGGGGGCGGGACGTTGGCACTACGCAGCCGAGTGTGTAAGTGAGCACGTGCACGAGTAAGGCTCTGTGATGTGGGTCATTAAGCAGCCAGCTGCCCGTCAGGGAGCAAAAGAAAAGGGATGATCCCTACTCCTGCCTCCCTCGTGTTTAGCACCTGCTGTGTCTGGCAGCGTGCGTGTCTGTGTTTACTCCTGGACCGGTGCATACTCAGCGCTACCCATGCTGCATCTCAATCAGAGCCGGGGATAGACTGCACAATGTTGCTCTGGGAAAAAACCTCTCGCACGCTGACCAAGTTTTTTTTGGGCTGCCAAAACATAGGCTACTATCTGAATAGGTTACAAGTGTATGCCATATTGTGTAGTATCTACTTTATTGTGCTTATAATTTTATATAAAAAGAAACGATATGCCACGGAGAAGATTACAAATGTAGTGCGCTACATTGTCATTTGACCTCACTAGCTTGCAGCGCCCCATGCTGCATGTACTGTATACTGCTTACGATTTTATAAAAATAGTATATAGCCGCGTTTCCACCGCAATTACCAGGAACTATTTGTCCCAGGAACTTTTTTCACAGGAACTTTTTTTTCCCCCCAGACCGCTTGCTTGCTGCGTTTACACCGCGTACTAATGTATCGTTCCGAGGCGGGAAGATTATGTTAAACTTTGTGCGACTGCTCTTCCTAGCCTGCGCGTTTGTTTTGAGTTTTGTATGGACGAGATTCAAGCTTTGCTGCTTTTGTGTGCGATTGGTTTACTAACGAGGTAATTAACAAAACGGAAGAAAAGAGAAGAGTATCCAAAGCGTATTCAGAACGCTCGTAATGCTAGATATAAAAGTAGACGTTTTTTATCAGCGGACATCGATGGGACGAACGTGCGCCATCGGGTAGAAAGAATAGCGTGGTAAGAACCAATCAGCATGTTCAGCGCACAAGTCCCACCCCGAAAGTTCCTGAACTCTGAAAAAGTACCACTTCGCCAGCAGGGACTTTCTGGGGGGGAAATTTTTTACCCGGAACTTTATTTAGTCCCTGGTTCCTGCGGTGTAAACACACCGAGTACCACCCCAAAGTTCCTAGTCCCTGGGGAAAGTTCCTGCGGTGGAAACGCGGCTTATGAAACTAGTGCTGGGTGGTATACTGTTTCATACCAAAAACCTGTGTATATTTTTGTTACGATGTGTTTTTAATATACCGCCATAGCGATGTATTTAATTACACAACGTTCGGAACGAATGTTACACTGCGCCGCCGACACTGTTTCAGACGGACCCTTCTAAGCAGCGACCATGAGGCGAGGGTAAATCAAACAGCAGTGCTCTGGTGTAACGTTACAGGGAAGGTGGATCTTACAGAACTATGGCGTTATTTTCCTCTCAAATGTCGAGAGCGCACTATTGTAGCGCGAAAGGAAATTAA